>NC_087221.1:21528329-21731034 GCF_015104395.2 Macrobrachium nipponense
AACACCTATACAGATTTATCCCAGAAATTATCATTTTTCAACTGAAAAGTTGTTCATTTAATCTTTATTACCAGAAGATTAAAAAAATAAGCACTTATACGTCGTAAACGTGGCACTTAAATCTTTGCATGTGGATGTGATGGATGTTATAGTCACACGCACAAGCGCACGCGCTTCTCATTATCGTCCGTATTGCCACAAAGCCAGTTTAATCCAACAAAAGCAGCAAATTTGATTTGAACCAGTGATCTGGGTCTAGGATTTCACGTTATTAATACATTATACACGGCAAGTAAGATCACTATATTCTCTCTATGTGGCAAATATACACTACGATTAGGGAAAACTTGTTGAATCGAGTTTATAGTGAACAAAATGAAATACTTTTATCCCGTTATTCATGTACTAAGGAGAAACTTCGCAAACGGAAGTTTGTAAGGCCATAGAGGTGTGGAATATACGAACTGCATGGTTATTTTTTGTTCTTTTCATATAACTTTTCTCTCTCTGCAGCCTTTTTTTCCCTTTGGAGCCTTCTTGGGTTTATAGTCTGTTTACTCTGTCTATTAAAGTTTGTAGATGAATATATAAAGAGAGAAAGAAGAAAGGTGAAATAATAAAATAAGTATAGTTCAAAGGCTCATCTGAGTAACTGAATATATATTGGAAAGAACAATTTTCATTGATTTAGCGATCTTAGAAGTAATAACAAGAGATATCCCAAAATTAAGTTTAGAAGGAATAATGAAATTTCTTTCTTTCCTAACCTGGGCAGAACTTGTATAATGTGACCCACAGTTATCCACAAACTTACAAACATCTTAAATTCATTTAATGAATTTTTATTACCCAAGATGTGATAAAGTACCAGTTGAAATCCCTTAATATATGCATATAATCTATACTAGTATCGCCTGCAATTATTATGTGCAACCGTTTGATATAGCACAGTAGATTTGTCTTTCGTCCCCAAGCTCAAATATTACTATTGATATTTCTGGAAATCAGCTCCCTTAAGTATAATTCTTGTGCAAAACTTTTACTTGTGTAATCCCCATAGTTGTCAAACACGCATCTTATTTATTTAGAACTTTTAATTACCCGAATATACTAATTCACTATTAAGCTTAACAACAATAAGTATCAAAACTATTCTTAAGCCGAGCTTTATTGGCGGTTTTCCTTATTTCCTTGCTGTATTTTCAAAACGAAGTGCATCTTTTTAATCTTCCGAGGAATTTTAATAAATTCTTTTTGCCTGTTGGTCACACCCTTTATATTTTACGGGACTGAAAACTAAGTCTGTAAGTTTTATTTCTCTTCCATATCTAAGTTACTTGTACACTACCTTCTTAAAACACAAACACACGAACAAGAGCCTTTGTGTTAAGGAGACCAACATTAGTCCTAAAATACTCTTTTTTCACATTGGTCTTTTTTTTCTATGTGATTACTAAATTATAGTTTATTATTTAAGTTTTTTCTTGTTGAACTTTATTTGATGTGCTGAAGGATGGAAATATTTAATGCAGCGGGGCCTTTTGAACTAAAGTACATCAGCAGTAAATATTCTTGCATTTTGAGACCAATCCTTACGAGCTGCTCTAGAAACAAGAGCCCGTGTTGGCACAAAGCCAGCTAAAATATAACCAACCAATTAACCAGTAGTGAAATCCTATAGCATACACTATAATGTGGGAAATTTTAAAGGCATGCTGCAAATTTGAAAAAATGGCCGTAAAGCCCAGGCAAATATAATTCTCCAGCTGGACCAACCAGTAATGTAGAATTCATGTAATGATCTGTAAGTGAAGAATGCTTTGTGAAATTAATAAGCTGGAACTACTCTTAATGGTACACAACCAGCAGACTTTCAAGTTAAAAGGTGCACTCTCATCCTTGCAAAGAATGAAAAAATAAAGATAGTTCCTGCAAACCAGTCTATATTTGCATTGCATGTCTAGAATTTTTCAAGATTTGGTGGTGTGTGGAATTATAGAGGTTAAAATAAGAAAAATATGGCAAAAACTGTTTTATTTCTGCATGACTATCAAAAGAAATAAGGAACTCAAAACCTTATGAAAGTCATTCGGATACTTCAAACGTGGAATGCAAAAAGGCAAGTCACATTCCAAAGAGAGTTAAAAAACCCTATTACATCTCCATTTATTTACAATACCTGCACTGGAATTAAGCTATAGACACTAAAATTTTTATACAGCAGTAATTACAAGTTGTTCTAGATGAATAACAGTGTTTACTTTAAAAAACAATGATAATGTCATAATTAACTCTTCCTTTAATAGCAACTGAGACTTTTCATACGACAAGTTATTTAGAATTCATTCCTCCCATTTCTGGGTCCCTTTGCAGAAGCAATCATCCGTTCCTATATGATTAAGTTATTTAAAACTGCTTTTTATTGAGCTTCCATTTGAAAACATAATTCTCACAAAACCATTACACGATCATCTTTAGTAACAGAAAAATACATATTTGATATAAGAATGATGCACATTGTGTGAAAGTAAAGTTTTCAGTCAGTTTCAGTTGTGCTAATACTGTATGTGCTTGCAGCAGTTGTTGAGGAAGTTACCAATAAAAAGTACTAATCTTGATACGTACTAGTATTTTATATTGGCAACTCCTAAACGACTTCAAGGTACTGTACAGACTTGCTGCCCGTTAAATATGTACAGAGACTGGTTAAGATTATCCTGGATGTAAAATTTGAAATTTCCCTTAACATTACCTTTCTAATAAAGGTTTTTCAATAGATTTCAGGAATACCAATGTTTACTACTCCATGCAGTCATTTCTGATTTCCCCCCTTTTCAACTGTATTGAATTCAACGTTAACATCAGGTCTTTCATATAACTAATTTCCTTAACTTACACTAAGTTTAATTTTGAATGTCAAGCCTGTCAACTGTTTTTCCCGTAAGTAATCCTCATGCTCACTAATACTGTACTGGCAATAAAAATGGTTCCTCAACCACAACTAATATAAGCAACAAGAAAGCTTAATGCTCTATGTAATTAATATTCCATTGTTATTAGCCCTTAATCTTATGGCTTTGTAATACAGTATACCATCACCATGTCTGTTTTTCAGGGAAAAAACAACTTTTCCAATATATAATTTAAACAATTTAAAACACAGTTTCTAGATGTTGACAATGTAGAGCAATACGTAATGCCTTTGTGAAAGTGAGCACAGTTAAGATTAACAATATATATCTAAAATAATAAACTAATTAATAGTTCAAAGACATAGACTCTACCAACAGATATTAGTGTTCCTACAATAGCACAATCAAAATTCAAAAGATGACACATCATTCAGCCAGTTACTACTTTCCAGTTTTTCTGGTCAGCCCAGTAGTACTACAATAATTTTACTAGTTTACAGTAACGTTATCAAGTATCCAGCACTTGAATTTTTAGCTGCAAAATTAATAATCACTATTACTAGTAGAACACAATAAGACAGAAATATGTACAGTAGTAAGAACAATAAGATACACATATCCAGCAAGGACAGTTGTACCATATGCCAGTATACGTATATCAACATGACAGAAAACTATCCATGACAGAAAAATATCCATAAAGTTGCAAAATCAATACAGAATTTAAAATTTATTTTATACTGTACTACATTACTGTGTCTCATCCTTACAATAACCTTATTTCTCTACTAAGGGAATTGCATGGCAGTATAGTATATTAGTATTCTGATCGCCAGGTTAATGTTGATTTATGATGTATTTACAGTAATCTGGTTCAAATTTCTTCCATTTCCCCAAGATTCAAGCTCTGCAGTAAGTGACCCATCAATGAGTAAGTTTATTCCATACATTACTCTCTTAACATACTACTATAAATATAAAATTGGATAAATTCTCTGTACACATACTGGGGTGAAAATTTACACAACACTTCATATACGCAATTTTTTTCATCTTTGCAGTATCAAAGAACAATGGGTAACAGCATTTCATATACATACTGCTTACTGTAGTATTTAATTCCTACCAAGTCTAATTACAATGCATGGAAACATTGCAATGAAGATCTTAACCTCAATTTAATAACATTTGTACAAAACAACCCTAGATTATTTAAACTGAACATTTCTTTACTCTTTCACATTATAGTCAATGCGTTTAGCATGGAAATTACATGCTTAATTTTTCAGTCGAATGAAAACAAACATTTGTGTCAGCTATCAAAAATACAAAATCTAATGTAAAGCTAGCATGTCAAAATTCACACAAGGCTGTACACTCATACACTTAAGATGAAAAGTGACTTATCTTGACAGGGCTAAATGACCTTGGCTATTCCTTTCCAGTTTTTCAAAGTGCTTTCGTGCATTCTTGATGTTAATCAAAGTGGCTGCTGAAGCTGTAGTGGAAAAAGAAATAATAAAAAAACAAGAAATGAAAAATTAATCACCATGCTGCTAAAAAAAGGGAAGTATCATGAACTACCATTTTACATAACATACAATGTACGTAATGAGTTTAAAATGATAAACTTGTAAGAATAACCCAAAAAGATACATCAATTTCATCATTTACTAGCTAAAGAACACCAGCAATTTTATTTATACTTACGAATTGAAGCGTCGGACATGATGACCATGCAATATGTATTCGATGTAAATAGGTTGATAAAAGCAGCAAACTTTGAGTTCCTCACTTCCATGCTCTGGAACTGTGCAGCTAACTTACTGTACGGAAAATTTAAGAATGAATATCAGTGAGTATCCAGTCAACCAATAAAAAAATTGAAAACTACCACTTAAAATATAAATAAGCATGCTCAAATAATTTCAAAATTCTATAATTATCAAAAATTTTCTTTCTAAATACATTACGCATTACATTTTAAGTTAATAAAAAACCATAATAGAGCCATTCACTAGATCAGAAAAATTAAAAAATCAGAAAATTTGCAAATCAGCATGTGTATACCTGCAAGAAAGCTTAAACTGCTTGATAATGTTTGACACCTTCTCAAATCGATTGACATCTCTGTGAGGTCTCATGCGGTAGTGGGAGATGACTAGGAAAGTTGCGCGCTCAAAAAGAAGCACTTCGTCGGCATCAATTATGGTTGCAAAATCTTTGAGATTTTGTTCCAATTCCTTGACATTAGGTATCAATTCATAAACAATACTAGACCATGCCTAAAGGAAAAAAGACAATTCTATATCATTAAATTCAACAAACGTGTGCAATATGATTGAATTTGACACCAAACACTCGAACCATCTAAAATACTTTATGATGGTACTTTTTGTTGAACATGGACAAAAAGTACAACAAAAAAATTATTAAAATGTATTCACCAAAAAGTACAAAAAATGTTTAATTCATCTTGAAATTACATATACCAACACCAAACAATTAATGATCTTCATATAATGGTTAACAAACTCATGATTAATTTATAACACAGTAAATAACCAGAATGAAATAAGTGGTCCCATCACCATGGATGAGCACATGGCTTATATGACCTGATTTGTAGTGTACCTAAGGACATCATTATCTCTCCATTATCATTTCGTTAATATTTTATTTTTATTTGCCACCCTAAGTACAACACCATCTACAGTCCGAATTTTCCACACACACTATTTTGATTTGTCAGTGTGACCTACGAGACAACACCATTATTTCTCATTTACTTACTATTTATCTCTAGATTATTTTTCCTCTGATCATATATTTTATACTGGATGAACTTATTGTGAGGTTCTATATTTAGAACAGGGATTGGACTGGATTGTAACGGCAAATATATATCAAAGCCACATAATGTTTTAGTATTGTCAAGCTCCCAAATTGCAGCACATAAATAATACATCAGCCGTACTGCAATAAATATTGTCTACAAATTAAGACCTAAAGAAATATTCTTGAGACATTTCCTGCCAGCATCAAAACACAAGGTCTTCACTATATTGAAAACTTGATCTAAGATTTTTTGTAACTGCATTTAAATTTGCACTTCTAGAAATTTGGCCTTATATTATAATGCATATTCATGAGTAATAAGTTTATATAACATGTAAATACTTCAGTGTTCAAACTATGCACTGTAAAGGAATAAAAGGGTGGACATTTCTAACAAGTGACATCTTGAAAATTACTAAAGATTGGACCTTTAAGATAAGTTACAAATCTAGATAGAAACTAAACAAAATATACCTTGTATAAAGTTTCATCCCAGATAGAAGTTCTAAAGCAAACGCACTCCAGAGGTTTCGAAAGCCGTTTAAGATCATCCTCCCTCTCACGAAATATCTGTAATAATAAAATATGTGATATAAAAAAATACACATTTTCACAAAAACTAAATCTCCTTTTTCATTACATTTTGTACATCAACAATGACTTCACTATTGTGTTTTCCAGGTTCATGTATAAATTTTTTGTATCAGAGTTTTTCACTGTAATGAATAAAAAACCGGAAAATAAAAAAAGGGAGATAAACAAAAGGTATTACAGACTATTTATGTTTATTAATTCTAAAAAATGGAACTTACAACATCCCGCTGATCATCTTGAAGCAAGTCCATCTTATGAATGAGACAAAACACTCGAGCTTCAGGGGAATTTTGCAAGATGGCCTCCAAGCAGCTTTGATAATAGTGCATATCTTTCTCTGGAAACAATGAAGAGATTCACATGAAAAAGTTTAGTACTTTTCAGATAAAATAAACAAAGGACTTGCAATATTACAAAGGAAAGGCAAAAACTTATTCAAGCGATGTTAACATTTCAAAAGCTAATTACAAGTACTTTATTTCCAAAGTTTTCATATGATGTTACCAAAATATATACAGCATATCAATTTTCAAGCATACATATAACCTTGAATAAATCTCTCTAAAATATCTAGCATTGCAATACTACTGTACTATGTCTCTATTGTTACTTAGTGGCAGGTAATCTTTAGCTGGTAAGATGAGTTGAGTTGAATATAGAATTTAGGCCAAGCACTGGGGCCTATGAGGTCATTCAGCGCTGAAATGGAAATTGACAGTGAAAGGTTTGAAAGGTATAACAGGAGGAAAACCTCGCAGTTGCACTATGAATCAAGTGTTAGGAGAGGGTGGAAAGTAAGATGAAGAAAGAGAATATGAAAGGAGGTACCATCCAGTAAAAGGAACGAAAGTGGTTGCAGCTAGGGGCCGAAGGCACGCTGCAAAGAACCTTAAGTAATGCCTACAGTGCACCACATGAGGTCCACTGATGGCATTAACCCCCTATGGGGCAGCTGGTAAGATATGGAGTACGATACTGGACTGAAACCCACCTCTGATGCTATATTATACTGTACTGTACTGTAATTTCACGAACATATAGAAGTAAACACTGATTATTTCAGCCTAAGGGTTCTTGCTAAACATTTTGTATAAAAATTTATTTTCAAGCCTAAAGATAGCAAACTGGCCATAGAAAGGTTCCTTACTCTAATCTTAATACAGTAGCAGTGTCAATACCTAATAGGCTGATGAACAAATTTTAACTTAATTTAGGAAATGCAGTACAGTATAGGATAAAGGAGTTAAAAGAAAATTGTTCATATATTTGCTGAATATTATACAGCATGTCCCATACTGAGATAAATATAATGATAACTTTTTGGATTTGAAAGTGTTCCATTACTCTGATTCTCCTTTGTAATACAAAGCAAATGTTTAGTCCTCAAAGAATCTGTGATCAGCCCAGTCTACTTTAAAGGTTTTTTACACTAATGTCTAAGCTTCTGGACCAGATACATCAATAAAATGTTATGCAGGGCATTGTGTAAATATTAACAGTGCTTACCAAGTTCTCTGCTCTCCACATCAAACACATAAATTAGAACTTCCACATTTTTGAAGATATTGTCTCTTTGTGATGCAAAGTAATTCTCCATGAATGCTTCCTGACTGAAAATTAAATTTTCAAAATTAAATAATGGTTAAAATGTACAGAATATGAATCTTTCATACCAATGCTAAGAAACTCCAGAGAGGAACACAACAGTACTGATTACAATTCGCTGTGTAAAGCATAATATAAGTAGTGCCCTCTAACAATATAAAAAGAAAAATCTCTTATGTTGATTACAGTCTTATGATAAAATATCTCTAATGTGCCAGAGATAGCATTGTATATGTTTACAAAATACAAGTAAATCTTCATGGTATTATATCAATTAGTTACAAATTTGTCACTTAATGAGGTTACTTCACTTTATGTAAAGTTTAGGTACATAGAAGATACTAAAATAATTTACTGTTATTTGAATGATAGGTACAAGGAAAATCTCAACCAAACAATAACTGGTAATACCCTGATGAGGTATGAAATAGTGTTGTTGTTGTTTTTTTTTTTTTTTTTTTTTTTTTTTTTTTTTAATCTCACCCTCCACAGTCCCACAGGTTGAGAACCAGATTTCCCAGGAAACGAACATGAGAATGCTCTACATCAACTGTAAAGAAGGGGGTCTCAGATTAAGTTTATACCTGGGGTAACTTTCTATCAAAAGTGAATGTATACAGCAGTTTAAGTTCTTTATTGCAAGGTTTAAAATGTGACAGTAGATTTCAGCAAGAAACTTTTATTCGACATATTCATAAATATTCACAAATTGCTAAAATATTGGTATTATCATAAAAAAATCAATATTTGGAAACAGAACACTAAGTCATGATTAAAAGGTTAAAAAGACTCCTTACTTGTTGCACCAAGACGACTTGTATCTCTAGCTATGTAATTAGCAAATATAATGGATCTCATGCTGGTCTTTCCAGAACCACTTTTACCCATCAACAGAACCTGTAATGAGTGGAATAAAAAAAAGCAATGAAATTCTCTTTCCAGCTTCAACATGAAATGTACCCATTTATGAGCAAGAGCCCATGCTGGCATAATGCCAGCTTAATCTTCAACAACAACAACCCATGACAATCCCACGGTTAAGTACCTTTTTTAAATGAAAAAATTTTTTCAGAGACCCTTAAGCAAATATAAGTGATTAATAGGGTACAGTGATAGTTGTTTATCATGCAAATATATTAATCACTTAAACTACTCTCTTCTCTCTGGGCCATTTTTCTAAGTACTCTGGATGACTGAGATTCATTTTGTTGTCTCCAGCAACATACCATTGTGACCAAATACCATACATTTATTTACTTTGTTGCCTCCGTATTCACATCACTTGAGGCAGCTAACTATAGTGACCCTAAAATAAGTAAAGCTAGGTTAGCCATCTGTTTTTAATTTAAACAGGTTTAAACAAGATTTGTAACAAAACTCATTTAAAAAATGGTTCTCTGCTAAAGTATGTAAACTTTCATTTAAAGACCAACAAGTGACACTAAATTTGGCTGGGCTACGTGGGACACACTCAATTCTTACTCTTTAACTTATGCTTGTGAAGAATTCTGTATAACTAGGGGGCTATGCTAAAAAATTCAAGACTAGGCTAGGCTATGTCAGACGTTTAGTGTTTTTCAGTTATATAATAGGTAACTTTTTGGCCAAGGAAATCTCCCCTATGCCTGGTGAAATGCTTTGACATTTTAATGTCTCTTCATTGTTTCCCTCACCCAATATGCTAATCTTAACTACTGCTGCCTTATGTGAATAAATTGCTAATGCTTAGTGACTTAACTTCATTATTCTCACATGCAAAATCAAGAATAAAATGATCACTTATTAAATTGGAAGTAACTCCTTCCACTTGTAAATATACCTCTCTTTCATAGGATACATTGTTTGGATGTTGGGATTAGAACAAGAGGAATCAATATAAACCTTCAAGCTGTGTCTCCAAAGCTTAAAGTAAGGGTTATGCTATATGTGTAATGCTAAAAGGGATGTTAGGATTCATAGTGCAAGGTCAGGTTGGGATAAAGGGTATTTTACTTTCATAATTTATAGCATTCTAAGTTGGTCATATAGTAATAGGACTGGTAAAAATGTTCTGTTACAACAGAATTCCATCTAATAAAAGGAGCCCATAAAAACACTAAAATATAGAGAGAAAAGTACTATATTTCAGAGACTGCTGTCTCTCTCTTCAGGTATATGAATGAGAAAAGTTTACAGAAAAGGTGGTATTTATACCACCTTTTCTGCAAACTTTTCTCATTCATATACCTGAAGAGAGAGAGAGAGAGAGAGAGCAGTCTCTGAAATATAGTACTTTTCTCTCTATATTTTGGTGTTTTTATGGGCTCCTTTTATTAGATAGTAGTAGGATTACATTAAGTTTAAGACATCTACCTCTGATTGAATCTATGAATTAGGGTAAACAACCACAGACGATCCATCGTCATCGCATGGCCAGGCCTTGTTCACTCGATATTTAATTGGTGAAACAAGAATACAATTACAACTTTAAACATACCATTCAAAAGATTGAAGTTTCATCAACATAATGTGATATATGAAAGCCCCATACAAACAAAAATAAGCCTGTGAGCTCTTCGTATAATATGTTTTCAAGGCAGTTTTGAAATCCAATATGGCGGCAATCACGTGACTGCCAGTTCTAACTACAGACAATCCACCATCTTTCCCAGCCTTCCCAGCACTCATTTGAACAATGTTAGCATATATATGTAACATTTATTGATCTTACTCAAGACTGCAGTTGTAATCAGTACAATAAAACAACATTTTGTTGCCTATATTAGTGAAAGTATGAAACTTTATTCCTGGGGTCATGGTTTGAACCGAATTAATTTTTACCTTGTAATCAGTGGTTTTATCCTCACTGCCATCACAACTGAAACTCCACAGTCCTTATTTGATTGTAATTATACACATTTTGGTCTTAATTCACTCCATATTGCACTTGAACCACGTTGCTGTTCCTGGTCCCTAAGCACTCACTCCACAAACACAGTTACGAGCAGCAGACGGCTACACTGTTTATGGGGTGCAAAGCTTTATTCCCTTAATTGTTTACTTTACTCATTATTTAGTTTAACTTTACTTTGTTACTTCAAAATGTTTATTTAATTCACGTCTATTATCCCTTTTTTGCAACCAAATTAACACCAAAAAATTACAAATATTTCTGATGTACTTACGAGCAGACGACACAACAAAAAATGACTCATCGTTGCCAATCTAGTGGAGCTTCACACATACGCCAATGCATTACAAACTGTTTCCATGAATTCTAGTTGTCATGGTAATGCAGTAATGATAAAATTGCTGGAATATGTATATATACTAAAAATAGATACACTAATTTCACTTATTTCCCCGGTTTTGTGTAAGTCTTATACCCAGTTTGGAGGGTAAACACATACCAAATACCAAATGACAACACTGATAAACAATTGAAGAGCGCAAAACGCCACAAAGAATGCCGTAGTTCCCTTGGATAGGTAGTGGTTAGAAGTCATGTTTACGATTGTTGTGATGAAAGTGCCCCAGCATCTATGGGTACAAGTGGTGTGAGGATTTAGCACAGGAAATGGGAAGTTTGTTGACACAAGCGACTCCGCAAACATCGAGATAGCGTCAATCTTCTAAACATTTTTAATTGTAAGTAAGAATTTCGAAAGCGTCATGGGGGTAGTGTGCACTGCGTTGGCCACACTTTTCATTACCCTCTGTTTAAATCTTAAAATATGGACTTAATTTCCAACTTTGGAGAAAATACTTACTTCGAAAGGAGAGTAGAGGTCTTGAGCTCCTGTTATCACCAGCAACAATTCATGACTGATGACCATCTCCGGTGTCAGGATGTGTTAAAGTACCTTTTCGGAGGGTGGCCAAAAACGAGGTAGTCGGTGAGTTGGCCAGTCCAGTCGGTTGTTTACCCTATGGCACTCAGTCAGGTTAGGTGTGATTCATCCCTGCTCGGTTAGGATGCGCCCACACCAATGGCATTGTAATATCTTTATTCTTTGTGTTTTTTGACTGATTCTGATTCTTAATTGTGACTTGTGTATTTTCAGACTGCTCATAGTTCATGATTTTTAGTAAAGTTTGTACAATTGATTCATTTCTAGTTTTCATTTACCAAAGAGAGACAATTTCTCACAGCAATCAGCCACATAAGATAAGCGATATTAGGCTAGCTAAAGCAATTCTTTTTTGTTATATTAGTACCTAGCTACCTAGGTACTAGGTATATAGCTATTATAGTATCCTAGTCTGATGATGCTTAGGCCCAGTATTGATAGAATACTGGCTATCAGCTTGCATTGATTTTCACTAAATATACCAATGCATAACACAACAGTGGATAGGTATATCAGGCCTAGGTATCAATCATTTTAAACTTGTTAAAACCTATTCACAAAACACAAAAACATTAGCTAAACATTAGGTAATATATGCAGCTAATATAAGCAATGAGAAGCTGATCTACTGATCTGTGTCCAAATAATATGGAGAAATTAAAAGTGTCGTAGCAGGCCTTGGGCTCTTATACAACCCTGGCCAAGGCCTACAATAGGCTAGGCTAGGTTAGGCTTAACTCCGTAGTCTTCTGCTTATTTTCTCTTCACTCTGGAAAATGAAACACTTTCTACTTCAAAATTTCAATAATCTAGACACCAAAATCAAGTCAAAAGTATCATTACCTTTTTCTTCATGATTGTGGCGAATTGGACTGGTTGCTCAGCTGTAGACGATCTTGTGATTATTAGACTGTCAAAGGACTTTATCTCTTGTTTACGCCTCGTTTCTTCTTCTTCTTGCCACTTTTTTTTCAGCTGCGAAGTGGACATTTATTTTTGCGAAGCCAAGCATAAAACGAGTAATGAAAGGTGTTAAAGGCATCTTTATTATGTGAAAACGATAATTAATAACTGAACAGGAACGACGTGTGCTACCTTAGGTGATAGTGTAAATATTAAGTAAATATATATCAAGGTAACTTCTATCATTATCGTCGACTTTACCTCTGCATAGTGTCATTTGCACAAATGAAATAACATAACATTATGAATATATATATATATATATATATATATATATATATATATGTGCGTGTGTATGTGTATGTGTAGTGTATGTGTATGTGTAGTGTATATGTATATGTGTATATGTATATGTGTAGTGTATGTGTAGTGTATGTGTATGTGTAGTGTATGTGTGTGTGTGTGTGTGTGTGTATGTATATGTGTATGTGTATATGTGATATGTGTATATGTAGTGTATATGTGTATATGTGTATATGTATATGTATAGTATGTGCTGTGTATGTGTAGTGTTATGTGTATGTGTATGTGTATGTGTGTGTGTGTGTGTTGTTTGCTTGTGTGTGGTGTGTGTATGTGTGTAATATGTGTATATGTGTATTATGTGTATATGTGTATATGTGTATTATGGGATATGTGTATATGTGTCTTGTATATGATATGTATATATATATATATATATATATATATATATATATACACACACACACACACACACACATATATATATATATATATATATATATATATATATATATATATATATATATGTGTGTGTGTGTGTGTATGTGTGTGTGTGTAGTATGTATATATGTATATATATATATATATATATATATATATATATATATATATGTATGTATGTATGTATATTCCACAATGAAACGAAGGAGAAACCGGAGGGAAAAAGTATATACACTTCTTAATTTTTCCTATCTGCTTTTTCCATTTCTTTGTGGAGCACAGTGATATTTTATCTCCCGATTGAGAAGAAAACAACTTAATATAATGTATAAATATATTGAATTCAATATTTATGGTGTATCTTTTGCTTAATATCTAAAGTAGAAAATTTTTAAAGTTATGTATGTAACCAATTTATATATATATATATATATATATATATATATATATATATATTATACATATTAGATTAGATTAGTTACAAGTATTACATCAAACTTAATTTTTTATACTCAGATATTAAGCCAGAAATACCCTATAGATATTTAATTCATTATATTCATACATTAGATACAAGTTGCACCTAAACTTACACTATAAACAATGAATGTCGTACCTACTCTGGCCAGAATTTGAACCATTTGATTGGAACTTCATATGCTCTCGGTTATCATGAGAGATAGTTGAAGCTATAGTACTTTTCTGGGTTGGGAAATGCGTGTCATTGGTTTTATACCTTCTTGTATATAACTGTGGCTAATGAATATTACATAATATTTTATTTACCATTAATATTTGGGTTTGCATATAAGCTTTAGAATGTAGAGGAAAGCGAGAGCAATGAATATATAGAATAGTTATAACCTCGGTGTATAAAACTAATTTTAGAATCTTTAAATAGGAACGTTCGCGAAAAAACTGATGCATGCTATAATTTGTAGTTAACGGCTGTTTTGTTTTAGTTCTTTAGTGTTAAGGAACTTGGTATGTTCAATACCACTTAGCTATATTTCCTTCAATTAATAGAAAACTATACCTGTCCGTTTATCGTGCAAGTGCTATAATAATTAAAAGGTATATGATTATATCGGCCATATTACTTGGGACATTGTGCATGCCTTACCTGTGCATTACGTTAGCGAAGTTACATTATTTTCTGCGATTATGTATCTACTATTTAGTACGCTTTCAAGTTATATTTCGCTCTTAGCCCTATACTATTCATTTTTTATGCTCCCTTTTTTTTTCTTTTTTCTTTTTGTATTTGAGGAAATGATCCTACGAGTGCCGATGGTGACTCATAAAGACTATCATAACATAAAATCTTAAAGAGTAATGAATATTTTATGCCACTCTTTATCAAATATATAGTTGTGTTCTTATAATGCCCAACTTTTCCGATTAAACGGATAAAGTTATCCATTTTATCAAGTATCCGTTTACACTCATTCTTCAACGTTTTCTCTAATTCAAATATTCCCGTTTTCTTTCTGAACTTCCTTAGACAGAATCAATAGAAAGGGAAATAATTAAAAACATTAATTATCTTGTTCGGTTAGATCACAAGGCTAGTGTACACATGTTACATAAATACCAAAAAAGATATGACTAAATAAAATGTAGAAATAGTTCAATATAGATGAACTGGAAATGTAACCAAGAAGAGTATACAAGATGCAGGATTTTTTCTTTTTGTCTTTTTAAGTATGAAAACAGGTAGTTAATAGAAGCAATTAAGAAGTTATGGACACGGGCTATTATTGCGGATAATGCAAAAACAACTATAAGAACTACACAAATAGAGAAAAGTAAGCTTATGTGAAGCTCTTGTCAAGAGCTGTTATAACGCCCTCCTCTGAAAAAAAAGCCCAATAGAACAGTTAGGTCTTGCCAAATGGGTGTAGCATTCTAAAGGGAAGGGAATGTGTAAAGCTGAGAAATACTGGCCCGAACAGACATACGTCACTTTATGACAGCGCTCTTCAGTCCTTCCACCTTCTTCAGTAGACTGATACCTGCTACTACATTTTACAAGACAGGGAAATCGATGTGTTTTTTCTACAACTCATAAGGGATACAAGAATTTATCTACTTGTGGTGAAATCCAGTCGCATAAATGATTTGAAATCTTACGATAATCTAGTCATATTTTCACGTCAGGCAGAGAGAGAGAGAGAAACTAAAAATACGATTTGGTCTAGAAGTGATCTCCTTGGAGCTTAAAATTGGAATCCATCTCAGGAGCGCAGAATCAGAAAAGAAAGAAGAAAAGTGACCGCAGAGAGGACTACTGTTGATTGCGTTTGGCCTCACGATACTTGCCTCAGTTCATTTTCAGGTGGCACTGTGTTCGTATCAAGTTCCTCTGAGGTAAGGGTCACCCGCCCTCTCTCTCTCTCTCTCTCTCTCTACTCTCTCTCTCTCTCTCTCTCTCTCTCTCTCTCTCTCTCTCTCTCTCTCTCTCTCTCTCTCTCTCTCAAAATGTGAGGAAAGATCATTCAACATTCATTACGAATCGCCTTTTGTTAAGAATAATTATTGCAATTTGGCTTTTTATCTCATTATTATTATTAGTAGTAGTAGTAATGGTAGCAGTGTTTGTTTGTGCCGCATACAAGTGTACATTAACAGAAGTAATTTCTCGAAAAAAATGTTTAATCAAACTATATAGGAAGGATGCCAGACAAGAAGAAAACATTCTGGCTGCAGCATGTTTTGTTCTCTTTAAACCTTTTCATTAGCGGGAATAACTAAAACCTATATATATATATATATATATATATATATATATATATATATATATATATATATATATATATATATATATATATATATATATATATATATATTTTGAATGACACTGAATGATTATCAATACTTGATTTACAGAAGTTTTTTTGTTTTGTTTTTTTCCGATGTGCAGACAATAGGCTTATGTTCGTAAGGTTGGCCGTCTCCTTTCGCACAGGCGCAAAAGGTTTTTAATAATAATAATAATAATAATAATAATAATAATAATAATAATAATAATAATAATAATAATAATATCAATATCAATAGTATTAGTATTATACTGTTTTACATATTGTTCTACAATAATTTCTCCTCCGTAAGGGGTAGTGCAGTCAGTGGACCTCATGGTATGCACTGTAGACATTACTTGAGGTTCTATGCAGTGCCTCTTCGGGCCCTCGCTGCAACTACTTTCGTTCCTTTTACTGTTGTACCTCCTTTCATATTCTCTCTCTGCATTTTACTTTCCACCATCTCCTAATAGTACTTGATTCTTAGTGCAACTGCGAGGTTTTCCTCCTCTTTTCAAATCTATTACTGTCAATTTCCATTTCAGCGCTGAATGACCTCATAGGTCCCAGTGCTTGGTCCTTGGCCTAAATTCTATATTAAATTCAATTCGATTATTTTGCATAACTAGAGGAAATTTGTGTAAACTAATTTTCTTAATTTGAATATTTTTAGATAAGTGCAAACAGAAGAACTTCATGTACGCTTTATATATATATATATATATATATATATATATATATATATATATATATATATATATATATATATATGTGTGTGGTGTGTGTGTTTGTGTGTGTGTTTATTACCACAGATTGTTATTTTCTGTCCAATTGTATCGTTACATAATTCAAAGATTATTTCTCTCCTCTCTCTCTCTCTCTCTCTCTCGTCTCTCTCTCTCTGCTCTCTCTCTCTCTCTCTCTCTCTCTGTATATATATATATATATATATATATATATATATATATATATATGAATTACATTTTCTGTCAGGTTAATCATTCATTTGCTATCTAATGAACTACGTCGAAAGTCTATACCTCTCTTTCTCTCTCTTTAAAATCATCACTGAATAATAATTTCTCTTATTCGTACAGGCGACGATAACTGAACAAGCGGAAGACCACGATTGCCTTCCTCCTCACTCCCCCTTCTCTTCTCTCCCCCTTGGAGGAATAATAGCTCTCCCCCAACTCCATTCGTCTTTGACCTCCTGCCGAGGAGGAGGCTTAAATGAACTATCCTCTGGGAACTGCTGTTGTTACTCCGACTTTGTCCACTCCAGATTCTTCCTCCGCCCCTGAAATCTCCACTTCTCCTCCACTCGACTGATTCCCATTTCCCTCTTCGTCGTCACCTACTTGTAACTACTCCTCCTCCTCCTCATCCCCCTCCTCTCCTCTCCTCATTCTCCTTATACGCCTCACCAATTAGCCAACACTTCTTCCCCATCAGAAGTCCCCTCCTCTTCCACCATGGTCATTGCCAAGCCTTACGGTAATATCGAATCAAAAGTCTCATCCTCCTCTTCTCCTTCCACACCTTCCTCCTCTTCACTCCCATCATTTTCCCCTTCTGCCTTCTTCCCTCCCTCGAAACTCCACTCACGGACGTTGCTGCCGCCTTCCATTTTCGAAAAAGAAAGAAGAACGAGAATTTCTACGAGAGTTCTACAGATCCTTCTGTTCGTCGTTTTCTGTTCGGAAGTCTGCGATGGGTGAGGAAGGACTTTGGTTGTAGAAATAGCAATTCAACTCATAATGCCGTAATAGAAATTCCGTTGAAATAGCTCTTATCTTGTTAATTTATTATATTCTTGTTTTAGTTTTCTCTCTTTTACAAAAAAAAAGCCAATCAAAAGGCACTGTGCCCATTCTGGGGAAGTTCCTCCCTAGAAGCCAATGACAATTTATTTTTCGTTTTATATGGATGAGAAAACTGGTACACATCTTTTTGTATTCCTGGAACCCAGTACAATGGTTCTCTTATTTGTTTGCTATCTACGTCGTTTATTGTATCGTATGTGTCCAAATCATGTGTACTACCAAATGCTGTAAAGACTACACCAATGAACCATGTCAGTCTCTAGGGTTAAAGATTCTCTATTTACATTCCGGTAAAATCCTTTATTCTTTGTGCGCAATTTTATACATTGAATAATTTGCTTTCTCTGTTAGATAGATGTGTGAAAGGTTATAGCTATAACTGTATATCTGATATTGCTCTCATTTTTCATTCCTATATATGAGCAAAACTGCCACTTAGTGTTTGTTTCATCTATTAATAAACCTTTTTAGAATATATCTGACTAAACAAAGGAAGTATTTATCCTGTGACAATCGAATTACGCTCGTTTTATAGCAGAGTAATTCCCATTTTTCTTTCTCATAAACTACCGAGTTGAAGAGCGATCTGGAACCACTGTAAGTGTGGAAGTTGCCAAATAAAACGGCGACACCGTGACACCGTCCTTGAGACGAAAGGAAATCCTCTCGAAGAGGCCAGGTCATGTTTGCCAACATCGATTGTTTCCTGTATTGTTTATAAGACTTCGGGGTCAGGGACAGATTCTGCAATCTTGTATTCTGTTTGATATATTATATATATATATATTATATATATATATATATATATATATATATATATATATATGTGTATATAATATATATATATATATTATATATATATATATATATATATATATGATATATATATAATATAATAATATATATATAATATTATATTATATATTTGTATTTGTATTATCACCCTCTTTGTACAAGAAAGCATTAACCTTTCAGTATTATCTATTAAGATTCACATGAGTTGCGCATCATCACTATTATCTATGCATAATATAATATATATATATATATATATATATATATATATATATATATATATATATATATATATATATATATGTATGTATAGAATCCTCATTGTACAAGAAAGCCTTAACCTTTCAGTATTTATTAAGATTCACATGAGTTGCGCATCATCAGTATTGTTTATGCATAATATGTCTGTTTGTGATATTAGTGAAGCGCTGTATCTGTAGGCTGTTGTATATTGGTTGGAGTGCAAGTCTTTTAAGTCTTTAAGCTGTACAAATATACACCCACTTTCCGATACATACCAGTGATTCTTTCTGACATCTTTATCAACAGAAAGTGAACAATATTTAGTATGGACCTGATAATTAATTCGTCAGTAGTGAAAGGTAAGCTTATCTCTCATCACGATTCGTGTCGTCGTTCATAGGAAACTGAAGTTGATAGAATTTAGGACGTTATAAAAAAATAATGTTATAACTTCCGTACATTGCGAACTTTGTTACATTATCCGTAAGTTTTTGTACACGTAATGCTACGAATGATATCCATTTTATCGCCGTCCACGTTTTCAGTTCTGCATAACTCCTCTATTTGATGAGGAATGAAAGAGAATTAAAAAAATTAAAACAATGAATTATGGCGATACCCGGCTGAAAATTCAGTCCATCACGGAAAACCATTTAACCATATCCTTTTGCTATTACGAGGAAACCAAGACGGGCATTATGACAAGGGTCTAGCTTCTAAGTTGAGCCAAGGAACGTGATTCTACCTCGACAGGCATACAGGTATTTACTCTCTATGACCATATGTGCGGATGTTTATAAAACCTCACGTCCTGTTCCTGACTACAGAAGTAAGCCGAAAATCCCACGAACTCGACTGTCTTTGGAGGACATTCTGCCAGAGAACCGGTCGACGTATGACAAGATGGTTCCTCCCAAAGTCGACGGGGAGCCAACCAAAGTCTTCTTCCATGTGACAGTGATGAGCATCGATTCTGTGAACGAGAATTCAATGGCGAGTTTTCCCAGCTTTTCTATGTTTTGAGGTTGAAATTCGCCGTCATGAGCGTAGTCATTCGACGTCCTATTGTTTGTTGTTAAATATGAAAAGATATAATTCAATGCCTTTGCCGACTGAGTCCTATTGATTCTATAAATATATTTCCATCACTGGGAGAGGAATTTGAATTTGTCAGTCATCAAATATAATAATAAGAAAAAACTCCAAATATGACTTCTACGGGTACTAAAGAATGACCCAAGCCTACATTTCTTCCACGACAGAGTTATGGAAATGATTTGGACATCTATTCTGAGAACACCGTGAGCAGCTTAAATCTTCAGACTGGAATGTATTCAGGGGTGAGTTGAAGGAGTAGTAGTATTCGCTCTTTGTGTTCACTTAGTCCTTATTTTGTTTTATTTCGGGCCTCATTGTGGCCCACTGGCTCTTGTTCTAGATTGCCAAGGTAAATCACTTGTTGCAGAAATGCCCGGTGCAGTTTTTCGTAGCACGGTAACCTATCGTTAAACCTTATTTTGCTAAAACCCTCCTTTTTTCTTCTTCTTCTTTTTTACTTGGGCTTGAGACCACCATGCATGTGTGTAAACATTTATACAAGGCAAAGTTTTAAGTATACGAGTATTCTAATGTTATACTTACGTAACATCGCATAAGACCAGCGACCCTGAAAAAATTATCTGTAGTTCCATAAATCATATCAGGTATGTTTAGTTCATTTATCATTATTTTACAGGTTGTAGAAACTTTTGGGTAGTCTTACTTGACGATAATATTTTTCACAGCGATAATTTGAAAAATTAAGAATTAACACACACACCACACACACACACACACATATATATATATAATATATATATATATATATATATATATATATATATATATATATATATATATATATATAATATCTATATATATAATATATATATATAATATATATTATATAATAATATATATTATTATATATATATATCATATATATTTATATATATATTTATATAAATTAATAAAATATTAATATTATAATATATATGTAATATTTATAATAGATAATATATATATATATAACTAATAATAATATATTATATATAATATAATATTATATATATATATATATATATATCCTATATATATATAATATTACCTTAAAAGTTTCCAAAACATCTGTACTCCTCCAGACATCAACTCTTGAGTTGTATAATTCCCCATTTTACGTAGAAAATTAATCTAACCTATTACCAGGATCCATACAGAGACTCTCTGTATGGATCCTGCCTATTACTAAATGCTCTGCTTTCCATTCTCGTTTCTACATGACTCAGAGGAACGCTAGATTAACAGTTAAATTAATCAATTACAATCTTTTGTATTATTAAAACATTTCTTGTGAGACAATATTGATACTGTACTACGGACATATTAAAACCTGTCGTAATTTCAGTCTTAGAGCTCGATTATTTCTGTACGGAATAAGCAGCAACGAAATCGATAAAAGGCCAAAAGGTCTTTACGAAGACAAGGTTCCTTAACGAACCTACCTCCTGAAGGAGGTCTGAATAAATGCTGGCCTAATGGCCTTTGACTTCAACCTAATTGCCCCATTGACATGGCTTATCTCGGCGAGTAATGATTATCTTTTAAGCTGTCATTCGTTTTTTTTTTTCATCGTGGAGATAGCGTTGAGTCCATTGTAGAGCGTGCAGATTTCCTGGTTTATTACATACATACATACATACATACATACATACTACATACATACATACATACATACATACATACATATATATATAGTGTGTGTGTGTGTGTGATTTTTTGTGTGCATGATTATAACAGTCTCGAGCTTTCAAATTCAAAGTAACAACAGGCACAGTATAACATATTCTGCTTATCGATATTTTACTAGAACGGTAAACTCTCTCTCTCTCTCTCTCTCTCTCTCTCTCTCTCTCTCTCTCTCTCTCTCTCTCTCAAGGTGTCCAGTAGTGTAGATCGTTATGCAAATCTGTAAGTGAACCGGAAAATATGTTTTTATTAAAGATTGATATTTTGCTCAGAGGTAATTAGTAGGTTGAAGTTAAAGAGTCTAAGAGACAAAAACTACTAATATAATTTCATTTTAAAGTACAATTAATCATTATTTAAGATAAAAAGATATTCGCAGTTAGGTCCTGTCTGGTTACGTAATTGAGTAGTGATATCTAATGTCCGTTTATTTTCAAAAGACTTTTTACTCAAAATTTTCATCCTATAAAAGTGACTGGGTCGACCTTTTTAGTAGGAACAAGGCAACCCAAAGATAAAGTTAGGCCTTAAGCATTCAGATAACAAGATTATAGGAACTTAAATTTGCAGAGAAGCAATAACTCTTTTCTCACCAACAGACCTTTGCAACAGACATATTTTTCGCCCAGACTTGGAAAGACCACAGACTCCGCCTGCCAGCGAATATGACCAAGGAATACAGGTACGGAAATTCTCCTTGTTTTATCTATTAGTCGCATTTTTTATGCACATCCTTTATCCCGTTTTAGGGGAAATCTTGTAATGAAGTTTTTTTTTGCACTGGATGCAAATAGGTCTTCCATTTTGTATTATATCCTTGCTTTTCACTTTTTTTCTACCTTAAATATCGTAGTCATATAGAAAAATGTCTTTCAAATTCATTGTGTTATTTTTTCCCAACTTCATATCCAATCAAAAGAAAACTATCTTTTAAAACACCATTTTCACATTTCCGGTTTAATGAGATGTGCTCATTTTAAAAACCACAGTCCATCAACAAATACGAACCTTCAAAAAAGAATATTTACTTTTCTGAAGACTTTTAGATCTGGACTGGCTCGACGAGATTTGGCGCCCGGACAGCTTCTTCAAGAACGCCAAAGAGGTCAACTTTCAGACGATGACTATTCCGAACCACTACATGTGGCTTTATCAAGACTTTACTATCCTGTACATGGTGAAGTGAGTGTTTCGTCTAAGTGATACTCTTGTCTATCTACTAATATATCCGTCGTATAGGATATTTCTCTTCCTATGTAACCTGCGACCGAAATATGTGGATTTTAAATACCAGCTGTTTTAACTAGCATGCTCCGACGAAACGAAATATCCACAAGTTAAATAAGAAAACTCTTCTAAAAGATAAGATCGATAAATTACAACATGTAATTAGATAAGAAAATAATTAATTGGCAGCTAAAACTGTATAAAGCATTTTTTTTTTATAAAAAAGGAGGGATATTATGCCTGTAACCATCCTCATAAGTTATTGAACATAAATGCCAATTGCAGTTGACAGGGGCTAACTGAGTTCTAATTTGATGCCCTTAAAAGTAGAGAATCGACTACAATATAGATGAAAACGACTCTAAATAAACTTCTTCTTCTTTAACTCTTTGCAGATTGACGTTAACTCTCTCCTGCGCAATGAACTTCGCCATTTACCCACACGACACCCAGGAGTGCAACATGCAGATGGAGAGCTGTAAGTCGATTGAACCGAAGTTTCTGATTGTTTAGGACTCAGTATTTATAAAGGGAGATTGATAGCAAACAGTTCCTTGCATGACAGTAAAATGTCTTTCTTACTAAAATGTCAGTATCTGTTTCTAGCAATTAAAATCTGTTAAGATGCAAGTGGTCACTGCACGCTGTTGCAGTGTCCATCCATATGTCCATTACAAAGTATTCTAATTAAAATGCACCGGGTTTTATAACAGATGCGTATAAAATTAGTAAGACCATATTAATTTCTGAGGCTCATCTGTTTTAAGAAATCAAGTTCTGTTTATGACACATTAACAGTCTCATTAAATCTGTTATAATAAGCTTGAGTGACTGTTGGACTGATGTTGACAGTAGACTTTTCAAAAAATTTATTCAGACCCGCATTAGCATCTGTTTCACATGTACCTTATAAGGTGTTGGAGCTGCATAACAGATTAATTATAATTATAGTTTGATTTTAATTTTTAAAAATTAGCTTAAAGCAATTTCTAAAAAAAATTATTGAAAGAAAAAATTAATATTTTTCCCTTATGAAAATAATTTATGAAAATTATTTGGAACCTTGCATGAAGGTAAAAACTGTTGATTCTACCCGAGACCTTTTGTGTATTGTAAAAATGCTGATTGTGATCCTAAAGAAAGTTGAAAGTTGACTCTAACTCAGTGGATAATGATGCTTGGTGAAGGTATCCTGTGATAGCTGATCAGTACTGACGTGAATGAACGGTTGTTTCAGGAATATTAGGTACATTTTCAAATAAAAAATTGACGAAGACACCTGAAAAAGTTAAGTCAGAATGGAGAAAGAGAGACTTCTGTGGAAGAGTTAAGGTAACCAAGAATATTGTAATAGAAGAAGGGAATAACTTTAGGGGTTAAAAGAAAGAACTTTATGTAAACGCTTCAGGATATACCTTGAAATAATAGTAAATTCAACACTATCTTTACGACTAATTTCATTACATGTCAGTTACTTGTACTCTCTCTCTCTCTCAGTATCTCACACCACCGACGACCTGGTGTTCGTCTGGGACCCTCAAATCCCGTTAGTGGTTGACGAAGGGATCGAACTTCCCCAGCAGATGATTCTGAGCAACACGACGGCTGAGTGTACTCAAGTCTATTCGACAGGTAAGAAATGACGCCATCAGTTTAAATGTTGGGGTCCTAGCTTTTGTGTCAGTTTTTTTTCTTTTGTTGTTGTTGTTGTCGTCGTTGTTGTGGAATCGTCCTCATTGTGATACCTACATTTTTAGATTGTTGGTGTACTTTTCACATGATTTTCATTCAGGCTATAGATTTTTTTTTTTTTTGCGAACGGTTTACCTTCAAGCATTATTGTATACTTACTTTGTTTAAAACATTGTTTTTTGACCAAGGCATCAAACTTATTGCAATTTCAAAGCTTAGATACATTCAAATGACATTGTATTGATCTGTTATTCAATTGTGCTTTTGGTTGTATCTTTATTTACCGTCCATTCATTCATTATGCGTCTTTGTTTTTTATGCATTATGCATCTTTGTGTTGATTGCTTATCAAAGTATCGGTTTCTTAACATATTCAGTCAAACATTCTATTTCAATTTTATCGTCATTTCTAATTTATAAATTTACCTATCATTGTGTCTTTCGTTTATCTATTCATTCATCCATTTATCTACCTATCTATCTGTCCTATATATATATATATATATATATATATATATATATATATATATATTCTTTCAAACATTCGATTATATCTTCATTTATTAATTCATCTATGCTTATAGGTAACTTCACGTGCCTGGAAGTGGTGTTCAAACTGAAGCGGCGCCTGGGACACTTCCTCTTCCACACGTACCTTCCGACCTGCCTCATCGTTATCATGTCGGTAGGCCTCGAGAAAGAAACTGCTTTGCGATTCCCTTAAAGCTTGATTTTCGCTTACCCGGGCAGTAAGCCTACAAGCTACTTTGCTGCTGTTGTCGTTGGGGGGGGGGGGGGGGGGGACGGATAGTAAAGCCTAAACGGTCTGGAAAAGATCTTTTGCATTGAGTAAAAGATACAGGAATTTTAGGATATGATTTTCATGATTTATATATTAGAATGAAAATGTAGAAAATAAATAATGTGCATGTTAAACAGTACAGAAGCATTATTTATAATAAAATATAACATATTTATTTCAATTTTCGTTGCTAAAACAAGGATCTATTTGACCATAGATTTCAGCACGTTTACAACTTATGCGCGAGGGGAAAATCTTGCACTTGTCCATAGTAGGCTGAAGGTCGGATCACGCTTTATTTACTCTGTTGATTTCCTGGTCTCTTTACATCATACGGCCGATGCAGTAACCTCCTGAGGTGTGCTGGTGTATTTTTCAGCAGCTAACGGTAGTTTATGAGAAGGGAAATAATAGTCTTCAATGTTACTAAATATAACTGTTACCTGCTTGGGTTTATCACATTATAGCATAATACAACTACGCAGCTTCTTATTAAATAAGAAACGGTGTTTAAAATAGTCTTAAAACATTTTCGTGATGAAACGCATGTTACTCATTGTTTAACAGTAGAAAACTTTTAACAATGTTTCACTGTTTTTAAATTCTGAAACCCAACGGTTATCTGTTTTATGAGGAGACATTGTCATGATCTGAGGAAATAAGAGAACTGACATACTTTAATTATATATATATATATATATATATATATATTGTAATTTTATGGGACGATGAAGTACTGTAGTACTTAGGTCTTAAGGTAATTTTGCACAAATGTGAGTTAGGTGTTTACAACTACGTATATTGAGCACTCGGTTATTAAATATATAAATTCCAAGTCAGATACATCGAATGACTGTAATTTTAACTAAATTTCCATTTAATAAGTAATAGCAAAGGGATTTACTCATATTTTCTCTCTTAAATTCAAGTGGGTATCATTCTGGATACGTCCGGAGATTGCACCCGCCCGCGTTACACTCGGAGTGACGTCCCTCCTGACGCTATCAACGCAGCACGCCAAGTCCCAGGCAGCGCTACCGCCCGTAACGTACATGAAAGCCATTGACGTTTTCATGTCTTCCTGTACTGTGTAAGTATTTTAGTATTGACTATTTAGAGTCAATCGGAATGACAAGAGGATTAGAACAGTTAGCAATCAAGTCATTATAGTTTTTGCGCGATTAAAGTAATTCCGTATTCAAAAATAGGTTTGTGTTCATGGCGCTGATGGAATACGCCGTTGTGAGCATCCTCCTCGACGATGAAAACACCAAGAAGAAACAAAAGCGCTTGAAGATACCGCCTCCCCCTCCCCCACCGAATCTCAGCGCCCTGAAATGCGACAGCGCTTTCCTCAAGGTAAGAAGAAGATTAGGAAAAAATACTCCTCTTCCTTCTCATTGACACTTCCCTTCAAGGCTCCATGCCCTTCTCTCAGAGTTGTTCCGGAACGTCCCATAATGCTAAACAAGCTCTTGGTAACCAGAAAATACCACGTACTCTCTGCGCCACTAATGATGCAGTTCTCGTGTCTGTATAAGAATGTCTGTTAGAAAACATTGATATGGAAGAAAAGGGAGTCACTTCTCTGAAACAAAGAAGAAATACAGAAACAATACTTAGTAGGGCTCTTTGAGGCATTACGATAAAATAGTTTGCGATAAACTTCATTTTAGACTTTCTTATTATGGGAGGATATTGAATATTCGATTAGTTAGGTAATTTAGTAACTAAGGAGAAAAAATAGCTGTATGGAACGATCCGGAGAGAGAGAGAGAGAGAGAGAGAGAGAGAGAGAGAGAGAGAGAGAGAGAGAGAGAGAGAGAGACTTATTAGTCTATCCGAGAAGACATCGTGTGCTCACTTATCTCTAGGAGCAGGTTTTACAATTCATTCATAGTGTCCTAATGCTCTTGTCTAGCTTTCTTTCAAACTCTTCCACGGTGTTGTTTACAACTTCGATGGCAGTTTATTCCATGTGTCACATATCTTGCATGTAAAAAAGTCACCACAATGTGTTATATCTCTTCAGTGCTATTGGCCATCCATTATTTATTGTCTGATTTTCACTTAATGTGAAGATGTTACTGTCTGCTTTTGTTGTGTCTTTCAGTATTTTGAATGTTTCTATCATATAGTTGTCCTCGCAATCGTCTAAGTCATACATGTTCAGGCTCTCTTTTCGTCTTTGGTAACCTATTTGCTAATGTATGGAATTAACTTGGCGGCTCTTTCTTGTTCCCCTTATAATCTATTTATGTCCTTTCTGAGTGTTGCTGGCCAAAACTGTACTGCATATTCATTGATGTGTAGAGGTGCAGCACCGTTTCCTTGTTTCTGTATTTGTGCCTCTTTATATGCATCCCACTAGTTTCTGTGCCTTCTTTTCGGCTTTTATGTACCGTTTTGTGGATTTTAAGTCCTAGGTAATAACAACTCCAAGGTCCTCGTCTTGTTGTACACTATTTATGTCATTCCCAAGCAGCATGTAGTTGGTATGAGGGTTGCTTTTTCCTATTTGTAACACTCTACACTTATCCAAGTTAAAGGTATTTGCCATCTCCTATTTTCCTTAAATAATTTCATAAAACTTTCTACTGTATTTGGATCTGCTGCATTCACAGTTTGGTGTCATTGCAAATTTGGCTATTCAGCTATTTAAGCTTAGGATATCAGTGTCATTATTAATTTAAATAAAAAACAAGAGTGGGCCTTCAACAGAACCTTGAGGAATTCCGCTTGTCACATCTGCCTATTTTGAATCATCACCGCTTATTACGACTGCTTGAGAGAGAGAGAGAGAGAGAGAGAGAGAGAGAGAGAGAGAGAGAGAGAGAGAGAGAATTTGCCCATGTTATCTTTAAAACCAGCGAGGAAGGTAGGATCTATAATATGTGCATTGTATTATTCTCTCAGACTCATGATCCTACTCACCCTATCAATTAATCTTTTATTTCCTTTTCACTTCAAAGGAAATGGGAGGACGCATCCCCGAGAATATCCTGAGATTCCCAAGTGATCCCTCCTCCAACCAAGCCTACGCCAAAAACCTGGAAGCTAAGGCCCGCAGAGCCCGAGCCTTGATGATGGACCGCGGTTCCCGCTACATTTTCCCAATTTCCTTCACTGTCTTGAACTGCATCTATTGGATTACATTTTGGCAGTATCTGTAAAGGATCTTCCTCGAATTCAGCGGGATGTCTTTTGAGAATAACACAGGAGCCCTGTACTTAATACTGAAAATACTCTTTAGTGTTTAAAATTTTGAGATATGTTTCAGTTGCTGATTTTTTTCTTATTTTAATTCGGGCTGAAAATCTTAATTTTTTTTTTCTTCAATTCTCTTAGATCCTTTCAATCGGATACCAACGAACTTGTTTATTTATTGCTTAGAGATGTATAACTCTCATAAATGCAGCAAGTTGTATAACAAATAATAAAATTTTAATGTCTTCCGGCTCCCTCCCCTCTCCCCAAGTGCCAGCTAGTCTCATTATACATAATAATGATAATAAGAGGTAATCCTCCAAAATAGCATGACTTTACATGAACCATGCGCCATAAATAGAAAAGATCCATTTTTGGTTTTTATCAAGATATTAGAAAACTAGTTTTCAGAACACGTGAAAGCCTACGCAATTCACAAATGGAGATGTCATGGAACTGATGAATAAGGAATCTATTGTAAAACTGCAAGATGGCTAATTTTGTTTTCCAGAAAACGAATAATTGGTCATAAGAATTTGACGGAATCATTTCAAAATTCCTAACGCATCTGAGTTATTTCGTCATAGAATATCTGTAGACTTTATAATCCTTTATCATTGGATTTAAAACATTATCAACAATTCACATGCTACCTGATAATCACCCCTAACTATAATTATCGGTGGTAGATAACCAGAATTTTGACCTCGTTACATTCACCGCGTTGAAGCTACCGTCTGCATTATTGTGATTTGACACTCCATTTAAGTATACACTGCAAAATTGAAAGGTCTGTTATTCAGGATCTTTGTGAAAAGTTTAGAGTACTTTGAAGAAGAGTTTCTACATATAGCTACTAGGCTACCTAGTAGGGTAGCTATTATTATGTAGTGGAGGTCATACCGTCTTAGTCATTTTCAAGAGTACGCAAGTGGATTGTGAAGAACTTGACATACAAACAAAAAAGCCATACTGGACACCCTCGAACCGGAAGTCATCAGTATTACTACTATATTGTTCAAGATTGGAACCTCCTCAAGGTTGTGGCGAAAAGGAATTGGTAAAATCTCCTTTACATTACCTAGGCTGCTGTGCACTAGGTGGGTAAGTCTACTACCTATATTTAGCCTATAGGCTACAGTATTGAGGTACCTAGGTAGCAAGTTTATTTTGTGAATTACTAGGTAGTAACCTAATAGATTTGAAGCATTTGTTATTCTTTAAGGTGGTAATAGGTACTACTTGTCAGTTATTGTAGTACCCATGGGGCTATGAATTGAAAAGGAAGCTTTGGCAGCTTGATTAGCTAGGCTATCTTATTGGTAGACGCTTTTAAGCCCATGCCTCATTTTGGTAGATCAAAGTACATTATAGTTAACTTAGAATTACCCATATTTTTTTTTTTTTTGGCCAAGATGGAATGATATAATTTGGTGTGATGTTCCATGTTTAGCCTAGTAGTTAATTGTAAGAATGGTACATTCACTATTTTCCCCATCCACATACTTAAACACTCTATATCCTAAATATAACTTTTTGCCATTCCGGTATTTCTACAGCAGCAGTCCACACGGACTGCAAGGAACGTAACCGCGGATACGACATCCACTAGGGATTGGGGCGTCCAATGTATTTCGCCGCGTTTAGTACTGGTCCCTTTGGGGTTAATTACAGTCTCCCGAATAAATATTACTTAAAATTCTTGTTCAATAGGTAAAACTGCATAGAAAAACCGCAACTGCCATAGTCTAGGCCACCGCGGATAAGTACCTTAGATCTACCGCCATTCCTTTATAGAGTTCTGTTATTTCTTCCAGCTATGTATTTTAAGAATGCAATTTTAAAGCTTAAGAAGGGTCTATGGGACTTGCCCTCCATCAAGCAGGACGTCGCGCCCTAGATTAAATTTTGTGTTGGTGTAACCTATAGCCTAAGTGCTACTTTGCTTTGTTGATGGAAGAACCATGTTTTCCCAATGTGGTCTCCCCCACAAGTGTAAGAGGCAGGGTACTTAAAATTAAAATCATTATTTTTATTCCCCAACAATAGGCTAGTGTTAAAAAGGTAGATCTAGGGTACTATTCTGCGGCGGCCTAGTCTATGGCAGTTGTGGTTTATCTATGCAGTTTTACCTCCTGAACAAGAATTTTAAGTAATATTTATTCGGACGACTGTAATAACCCCTGGGGGTCGGTGCTAAACACGGCGAAATACATTGGACGCCCCAATCTCTAGTGGATGTGGTATCCGCAGTTACATTCCTTGCAGTCTGTACGGAACTATTCTGTAGAATTACCTTAAAAAATGTACATAGCATACCTATACGCTGTTTTTTTCCATCTGTCCAACCGCCTGTGGCGTTTCGTATGGTAACACTGCGTCCCGGGCTTTAGATAGTTACGCTATGTGTAAGTTTTAGGTAAATAAAAGGATATCTGGGTTTACATTTGCAACTGAAAAGTGTTTTAATGATTTACTGTATGCGAATTACACCGTTAATATTCGAAATAGGATATTATTATAATCGTTGAATGTCAGCTGAATGTAACTTATCTAAAGCCCGGGACGCAGTGTTACCATACAAAAACACCACAGGTGGGTGGACAGATGGAAAAAAACCGAGTATACGTATAGTGGGCTGCATGTGTTAGCTAGTAAAAAAAATTGTCATGTCTTAGACCTAACCACAAGTACAGCAATTTTATTCAAGTAGTAGGTAGCTAATATATTGCTTTAAATTTCAAAAAAGGGTGTCAGTGCAATGCTTTGATAGTCAAATAATTTTTATTTAGTAGTATTGATTTTATTCTCGGTGCAAGTACAGTATTCATTTCCTTTATAATCCAGAATTAGGTAGTTTGCCAGTAGTATAGAATACTACAAATAGGCATAATAATGTAAACCATTTTTGCCTTTAACCAACATTCCTGCATTCTTCTTATCCATTAGGCTCCTTATATACATATTTAAAACTTTAAAGTAAGGCACACTTTTTTTTTTTTTTTTTTTTTTTTGTTTTTTTTTTTTTTTTTTTTTTTTTTTTTTTTTTTCATTATAAATTACATGAAGGGGCTGCAGTCTTTTGAATTGGAACTGGTCTATGCAATAGGTTCTGTTCAACTAAGGTTTTCTGGTCTTAAGTTAGACAGAAGTAGGCTCTATTGGATGTCTGCAAATGCTAGATCTTTGATTAATATGTGGGGATATCCCTTGGCTTGTTCCTGCCTTGTACCATTTATAAGACCTGATATAAGACCTGATAAAGAAGAGGGTTGTCATAGCAAAGGTCAGTGTTACCAAAGTATGTAACGTGTCTTAGAATTATAAAATTAGTGTACGTAATGTGAGGAGAAATTGGTCACAGTAAGGCCTGAGATTGAACAAAATACTAGGGGAAATAATAATTTTCACTTTAACGGTCATTTGTTACAGCATTTCTGTAAACTTGAATATTCAAGATAGTGAAGTGCCAGAGGAAAGATGTTAAAGAGGCAAAGTATATAGAAGAGAAAAGTAGATACTAAAATTGAAAAGGGACAGATACAGAATGACTGAGACAGTGCCATACTTTTGAAAATCTTAACAGGGAACAGAATTTATAAAGCTGGAGAACTTGGGTATGGCAGAGAAACTAACATAGTCTAACATCTTGGAAGACTAAAGGGGCCCTGAGGAAGAAGAAAAATGGAGGGGCTCCTAGACATATATTATAGAATAAAAAGTAATTTAAGAACAGCAGTAGAGGATAGCTGGTAACTTTTGAGCTTACTACAATATATGAAAGAACAACAATGAAAAGATAAAAACACTAGTGGGGAAAGAAAACTACAATAGTGAAACAGTATGAGGTACAATGAAATGGATTCTCTGCAGGGTGGGAATAATAGAGTAATGAAGATTTGGTTAAAATATTGGGTAAGTGCTAGCGGTCAGGTTGAGAAAAATGTTTATAAGTGATAATTGTCAGTTTGGTAAGGTACATTTTGAGTCATCAGAATAGGATAGCTGACCAACTAAGTTGATAAGAACACACAGTGGGGATAGAGTGGTCCATACACGCGGATGTAGTTGGTGGTTCAACATCTTGGGGACCCTGGTGATAGATTCCCCCTCCCCTCCACTGAGGGTGGAGGCTGCTGCTCATTGTACAGTTTTTTCAGGAGGAGATGCGCAGAAGATGACTTGAGTGTTGGGACACTCTAGGCCTACCATGGGTACCACCCTTTTTGCCCCGTTGTGTCACTGTATGTCCTCTCTCATTCCAGTTTCATCCACCATGACAGTTTCCAAGTCTACTGTCTCAATGACATCATCTCATCTTGCTAAACCTTTACCTTTGTTGGCTGCCAGAGCGTCAACCTCTGTAGTGTCTTCTCAGCTGTCAACAACTTTCTCCCCTCACTGCTCAGTGCCACCAGGCGTGTAGTTGCCACCAACTTCCACGTCCTTACCTTCTGACTCTTTCCTCCTGACTATTTTTGATAAAGTCGAAGTTTTTCTGACAAAGGAATCCAAGAAGAGACGTCATAGATTCCATCTTCGTCTTTTTCATCATCTTGGAGGAAGAGAGACTTCGTAGCCCCATCATGTAAAAAGATTCGAGTGTCATCCTTGGAGTCTCGTTCTTCTTCTGGTGTTAGTTCTAGATTCACCTAAACACGCCTGTGCCAAACCTGTTTGTGTTTCTGCTCAAGTTGCCTTTCAGAACCATTCCTCTGTCAAGGCACACGTATGTGTTTCTCCTGCTGTTTCTGATGTCTTACAACCAGTTGATGACTCCCATTCTGTGGTGATATTAGACAAATGTTCGTTCTCTAGGACCGCCAAACCTTTAGATCGTGCTTCTCCACAGAAGATAGCTGTTGTTTCTATTCCAGGTGCAAGTGTTCTTCAGGTCAGTAGGGAGGACAACAGGGGCCCCATCAAGAAGTCGAAAGTGCAGGATCCCTCTCCCATGAAGGTTTCCTTCCTTTTGCTTACACATCTCACTTTACTGAGAGCCCTTTGAGGTTGCTCAGCATTCCTTGACCTTCATCTATCTTCACGTCATCATTCCTGCTCACATTCCCCTAGCAGAGACTGTAGCGGCGGGATCACAAGCAAAAACCAGAAGCAAGCAACAAGATCTCCCACATTTACATTAATCGTTCCAATTGACGAATTTTCCCACAGCCACACTTTCCCCTTTACGTTACTAATACACGCAGGGCTATTGGCTTAATGAGATACAGAACACAAAACGCAAACACATGTACTCACCTTAGACTTGAGACACTCGGGGAGAAACTTTGTGCCATCCGCTGGATACAGTCATCGAGACACAACAACCATTGAATTCAATACACAAAGACAGACAAGTACCAAAATCATACAAGAACTCCAAAAAACAACATAATCACTACTTAAACAAATACCAACACCTCAAAAATCAACGTAACAAATCATACAACTCAGAAACACAACTTACTGCACAAACAACACCAATGACATCAAAGACAACTCGACAAATCAATACACAGACAACTCACGAACATCAAAACACAAAATCAAATACAACCAGCTCTCTTTAGCTCAACAACAACCAGACAGATACATGCACAACAACTATAGGATATCAAAATGAAATTACACAACAACAGCTGACCATCAATAAACTCTGCCTTATCTCTGTCCTCAACGACTGCTCATCACAGACTGACTGACCCGGCAACCGCGCCAGTAGACAACCCAGACGATCACATAACAAGCAAACCACTCGTTAACTATCTATCCACCATCTACGCTCTTTCTCTTTGCGCTTTTTCTCTCTCTTTCTCGATAGCTCACTCACTCACACTCTTCAGAAAAACATACGCACTTACATACTGTCATACAGCAACACCAAACACGAAACAACATCAAACATACAAAAACATTTAAACTCAATTATGTATTCCTGACAACTACAAACAACCCAACGACGCTCTCACTTACTCGCTCTCTCTCTCTCACGCAACCCTCCAAGGAGTTGTCAAATGCAACTACCATATCACTCCTCCATACGTGTTCAGCATTCTCTGTCCCATGGAGGTGACTGTGATTTTAGCTCCTGTTCACACGGCTGTGATCAAACTACAGTAGTACCTCGTATTTCGAACTTAATCCGTTCCAGAAGGCTGTTCGAAGTACGATTTGTTCGAAATATGAAACAAATATCCCCATAAGAAATAAAGGGAATCAATCCGGATAATTTGTTACAGCCAACCCAAAAAGTCCCCCCATTTTCACATTTTTTCTATTATTAATGTGTTCAGAAGTTAAGTCAAGAGTGTCAAGTAATGAAACAGTACGTTATATGAAGTAAAATTTTCTACATTTTATTTTTTCTGTGTATGATTTACAAACTGTTTGGTAAAAATGACACCGGCCGGTGGGGGATGGAGGGAGGAGAGAAGGGAACCCTTTTGAGCAAACCGAATTGATCGCAGTATGCAAAGGTTGATGACAAAATAAATTCTATTCACATTAGGTACAAAGGAATCGATAGTGTGTGTGTGTGTGTGTGTCCGATTGTGTCAGAGAGAGAGTGAGTAATTAGCGTGTTTACACTTGGTTCTTTAAGTCCACGAAAATGACGAAATAGATTAATAATGCCACAATACATCAACTTACTGTTGGCAAATGGCAGACTTTTAAAACAAACATGAGGATTTTACAAACAAATAAGTAATAAGTCAAGAATGCAAGAAAAGGAAAGAGATATAAAATAACTTTTCACAAGGAAGCCGTTTAAACAATCGAGGGCATGAGGCGGAAGCTGAAAGCAGCACCAGTTTGTTTATTTATTACAGAGGTGAGTTACTTTTATAGTAGTAAAAACATCGTAAAAAGCAATTATCACTAGATTGGTATTTTACCGTAACAAAAATAAAAGTGATTTGGGCAGATCGAGTGTAAGTGAAAGAAATGGGGAATAATCATCTCAGATCAGCTAATAAGTCAATGGGAAGCAGAGCTGTTTTCTCTCTCTCTCTCTCTCTCTCTCTCTCTCTCTCTCTCTCCATCCTCTCTCTCTCTCTCGTCTCTCCTCTCTCTCTCTCTCTCTCAGCGCACCGAACACTGACTGGAGCAAGCGTTTTTTTTTTACCGTGTTGCGTTTGTTTTCGTGTTTTATCATTATATTAAATTTATTGTGAAATATCATTTTTTATGTGAATTAGTACAGCTTTTCACGTACATATTATAATAAAGATTTTACTGCCTCTTCTTCTCTCCTCAACAATACCACGACGCACGATAACTTAAAATCATTCATTCATTATTCCTAAAAAAATATAAACGCTACCTCCCTCTACATCAAGTTAGCTGTGTAGTATCACCGCAATGACGAATGATTTTGTTAATCACTTGTACTAAGTCTTATTGTGAAAAGCTTTGTTCTTTCATTTACTATTTTGTTAATATTGTTCAACTCAATATCCAAAGACTATAGGAGTTCTTTGTCAGCCCTGACCCAAAATAAACTTCTGCCAGGTGTAGAGCGTGACGTCAACTCAACCTCGCCTTAACCTACCACGAGGAAGGTCCTTTATTAATCCAATGGACAACAGCAAATACTATACGTGTTTGCGGATGCTCTACATCTAGTTAAGCTTTTTAGAAATAATTCTCTTGACCATGGATTCATATTGCCGGATGGTACAGTTGCCTGAAAGTGTTCCATTACCCCGTCCCCTTCTGTTTCATGATAATGTTTTGGTAACACAGCAATGAAGCCTGTTTGTCTTGTAACGACAGATGTGAATGGTCGAGCTATTGGATGCCAATGTTCATATTTTCTAATCACTACTGTAGACAATATGTTAATGATATACGAATAATAGTTCACATTACCAGTGAACTGAGTCGATGTTAAACAAATAGAAAAATAATATAGTAACAGAGCAATTAAAAGAGCAATGGTAAAAATCATATTCAGTCCTTATTAACCATAATCGTCAACCTTTGTTACATTCAGGTGTGGTTGTGCTGGCGCTTGCTGGGATCCTACTTTAGTTCATTAGTAGATCATTATTAGGTGTCAATTTCAGAACGTTATTTGAATGGAAATATGCTTCTTTGGATTTACACAATCCATCTATTTATAAAGTGATGAAATTATAAACCGCAAATACCAAGACCTATAAATATAATTTCATAAAGGCAATTTTGATAGCCATTGACAGGTTATCAGGAAGGCTTCTGGGGAAAAATTATAGACCACCGGATGTATAAATGAACTAATGTATCAGTGTGTTGTCACTCATACTTGTTTTTTATTCGAGTCATCCGAGTAACAACATACCTTAACCACCCTGATGGTCTTTATATACCAACCCAAGAGTGGATAAAAAGGAATGGTTTGCAGTCGATATGAGTTTTCATTTCAGCCTTTCATCTCATGGGATTCGTGACTGGATTTCGAATTTGTCGACTATTAATGATCCCGTGGATTTGTCAGTTCAATGAATTCAAGATACATTTTGCTATTTTTGCGTCCTTGTCCTTTAATTTTATTTTTTATTTTTAATAACATTTTAATTGAAACTGAATTTGATTAGTTTTTTGTTTGTGAAAATGAGCACCAAACTAATCTTGAATGGAACACGTAGTTCATTTGGCTGCATCCACTATAATTGTTATTCATTCTTTTTCATATTTAACAAGCATTGTTCCTGATTCCTGTAATTGCAGCTTTGTATTATCCTGCCCCTTGCCTGATTAGAGCATCAGTGTCGATTTTTGCTTTCCTTATCGTTAGGATCAAATTAAATGAGAGTCCGTTTACCGAACAGCCAACCCCCATTACTGATTCTCCAGCCCCCCCGTCCCTTACCTATCCTCCAGTCCCACCCTCCCTCGATCCTCAGGTAGCCCTGCAACCTCCCAGGTCACTCCTCACGAGATGTGGTGTGGAAAAAGCAGTAATCCTAATATTTCAACGGTCGCATGACCATTCTTTCCCCTATTGAAGTCTCCATGAATATAGATAACTACTTACCGGAGGCAGCATTGAAGTCTCCAGGAACACGGATAACTACTTAGTGGAGGCAGCATTGGAGTCTCCAGGTCACAGATAACTACTTACTGGAGGCAGCATTGAAGTCTCCAGGAATATGGATAACTACTTACTGGAGGCAGCATTGAAGTCTCCATGAATATGGATAACTACTTACTGGAGAGAAGCATTGAAGCCTCAATGAATGTAGATAACTAATTACAGGAAAGTGGCATTGAAGTCTCCAGGAATATGGATAACTACTTACTGGAGAGAAGCATTGAAGCCTCAATGAATGTAGATAACTAATTACAGGAAAGGGGCATTGAAGTCTCCAGGAATATGGATAACTACTTACTGGAGAGAAACATTGAAGTCTCCAGGAATATGGATAACTACTTACTGGAGAGAAGAATTGAAGTCTCCAGGAATATGGATAACTACTTACTGGAGAGAAGCATTAAAGCCTCAATGAATGTACATAACTAATTACAGGAAAGAGGCATTGAAGTCTCCAGGAATATGGATAACTACTTACTGGAGAGAAGCATTGAAGGCCTCAATTGAATGTAGATAACTAATTACAGAAAGAGGCATTGAAGTCTCCAGGAATATGGATAACTACTTACTGGAGAGAAGCATTGAAGCCTCAATGAATGTAGATAACTAATTACAGGAAAGAGGCATTGAAGTCTCCAGGAATATGGATAACTACTTACTGGAGAGAAACATTGAAGTCTCCAGGAATATGGATAACTATTTACTGGAGAGAAGAATTGAAGTCTCCAGGAATATGGATAACTACTTACTGGAGAGAAGCATTAAAGCCTCAATGAATGTACATAACTAATTACAGGAAAGAGGCATTGAAGTCTCCAGGAATATGGATATCTACTTACTGGAGAGAAGCATTGAAGCCTCAATGAATGTAGATAACTAATTACAGGAAAGAGGCATTGAAGTCTCCAGGAATATGGATAACTACTTACTGGAGAGAAACATTGAAGTCTCCAGAATAATGGATAACTACTTACTGGAGAGAAGCATTGAAGTCTCCAGGAATATAGATAACTACTTACTGAAGAGCAGCATTGAAGTCTCCATGAATGCAAATAACTACTTACAGGAGAGAAGCATTGAAGTCTCCAGGAATATGGATAACTACTTACTGGAGAGAAGCATTGAAGTCCCAGAGGATATGGATAACTATTTAACGGAGGCAGCATTGAAGGCTCCATGAATATAGATAACTACTTACTGGAGAGAAGCATTGAAGTCTCCATGAATGTAGAAAACTATTTACTGAGAGAAGCATTGAAGTCTTCAAGAATATGGATAACTACTTACTGGACACAGCATTGAAGTCTCTAGGGATAAGGATAACTACTTACTGGAGACAGCATTGAATTCTCCAGAAACACAGACCACTACTTAGTGGAGGCAGCATTGAAGTCTCCAGGGAAATGGATAACTACTTACTGGAGGCAGCATTGAAGTCTCCAGAAATATAGATCAAAACTTTCTGGAGGCAGCATTGAAGTCTCCAGGGATGTAGATACCTACTTACTGGAAGCAGCAATGGAGTCTCCAGGGATGTTGAGAACTACTTATTGGGAGCAGCATTGAAGTCTCCAGGGATGTAGACAAATACTTACTGGAGGCAGCATTGGAGTCTCCAAGGATGTAGATAATAACTCGCTGGAAGAAGATTGGAGTCTCCAGGGATATAGATAGCTACTTACTGGAGGCGGCATTGAAATCTCCAGGAATATAGCTCACTACTTACTGGAGGCAGGATTGAAGTCTCCAGTAACACAGATAAATACTTACTGGAGGCAGCAGTGAAGTCTCCAGGAACTCAGATAACTACTTTATGGAGACAGCAATAAAGTCTCCATGAACATAGATAACTACTTACTGGAAGCAGTATTGAAGTCTTCAGGAATATGAATAACTACTTACTGGAAAGAAGCATTGAAGTCTCCATTAATGTAGATAACTACTTACTGGAGACAGCAATGAAGTCTCGAGGAATATGGATAACTACTTACTGGAGGCAGCATTGAAGTCTCCAGGAACAGCAATAACTACTTACTGGAGGCAGCAATGAAGTCTCCAGAAACACAGATAACTGCTTACCGAAGGCAGCATTGAAGTCTCCATGAATATAGATAACTACTTACTGGAGAGCAGCATTGAAGTATCCATGAATATAGATAACTACTTACTATAGAGAAGCATTGAAGTCTCCAGGAATATGGATTACTACTTACTGGAGAGAAGCATTGAAATCTCCAGGAATATGGATAACTACTTACTGGAGAGAAGCATTGAAATCTCCAGGAATATGGATTACTACTACGGGAGAGGAATCATTTGTAATTTCAGGAATATGGATAATACTTATGGAGAGAAGCATTAAGCCATTGGCGTCACCAGGAATATGGATAACTACTTACTGGAGAGAAGCATTGAAATGTCCAGGAATATGCATAACTACTTACTGGAGAGAAGCATTGAAGTTGTCAGGAATATGGATAACTACTTAGGAGAGAAGCATTGAGGTCTTCATTAATGTAGCTAATTACTTACAGGAGAGTAGCATTGAAGTCCCCAGGAATAGGGACAAATACTTACTGGAGGCAGCATTGAAGTCATGAGGGATGTAGATAACTACTTACTGGAGAGAAGCATTGAAGTCTCCAGGAACACAGATAACTACTTACTGGAGGCAGCATTGAAGTCTCCAGGCGTATGGATAACTACTTACTGGAGGCAGCATTGTAGTCTTCAGCACACAGATAACTATGTCTCCAGGAACACAGATAACTATTTACTGGAGGCAGCATTGAAGTCTCCAGGTCACAGATAACTACTTAGTGGAAGCAGCATTGAAGTCTCCAGGAACACAGATAACTAGTTAGTGGAGGCAGCATTGAAGTCTCCTGGCCACAGATAACTACCTACTGGAGGCAGCATTGAAATCTCCAGGTCACAGATAATTACTTAGTGGAGGCAGCATTGAAGTCTCCAGGACACAGATAACTACTTACTGGAGGCAGCATTGGAGTCTCTAGGTCACAGATAACTACTTAGTGGAGGCAGCATTGGAGTCTCCAGATCACAGATAACTACTTAGTGGAGGCAGCATTGAAGTCTCCAGGACACAGATAGCTACTTAGTGGAGGCACAATTGGAGTCTCCAGATCACAGATAACTACTTACTGGAGGCAGCATTGAAGTCTCCAGGACACAGATAACTACTTAGTGGAGGCAGCATTGAAGTCTCCAGGTCACAGATAACTACTTACTGGAGGTACCATTGGAGTCTCCAGATCACAGATAACTACTTACTGAAGGCATCATTGAAGTCTCCAGGACACAGATAACTACTTACTGGAGGCAGCATTGGAGTCTCAAGATCACAGATAACTACTTACTGGAGGCAGCATTGGAGTCTCCAGGACACAGATAACTACTTACTGGAGGCACCATTGGAGTCTCAAGATCACAGATAACTACTTACTGGAGGCAGCATTGGAGTCTCCAGGTCACAGATAACTACTTAGTGGAGGCAGCATTGAAGACTCCAGGACACCTTACCTTACCTTACATTACATCTTGTTCGGGTTGCCCCAGGTCCCTCAGTGTGAGGCACCTCTAATGTCTACCAGAGAGTTGCTAGTACATCTTCCGGTATATTTTGCATCTTCCAATCTTGGATGGTCTGGGATGCAGTTTAGATATTTGTAGAGCTTATTCTTAAACACATCTACGCTCACTCCTGATATATTCCTCAGATGAGCTGGCAACGCATTGAATAGACGCTGCATTATCGATGCTGGTGCGTAGTGGATTAATGTCCTGTGTGCTTTCCTTATTTTTCCTGGTATAGTTTTGGGCACTATTAATCTACCTCTGCTTGCTCTTTCTGATATTTTTAGTTCCATGATATTTTCTGCTATTCCTTCTATCTGTTTCCATGCCTGAATTATCATGTAGCGTTCTCTTCTCCTTTCTAGACTATATAATTTTAAGAATTGTAGTCTTTCCCAGTAGTCTAGGTCCTTAACTTCTTCTATTCTAGCTGTAAAGGACCTTTGTACACTCTCTATTTGTGCAATATCCTTTTGATAGTGTGGGTACCATATCATATTGCAATATTCAAGTGGACTACGAACATATGTTTTATAAAGCATAATCATGTGTTCAGCTTTTCTTGTTTTGAAGTGCCGTAACAACATTCCCATTTTTGCTTTACATTTTGCCAACAGAGTTGCTATTTGATCATGCATGAACATGTTCCTATTCATCATCACACCAAGGTCTTTAACTGCTTCCTTATTTGTGATGGTCTCATTTATTAGGTCCTTATATGCATCATAGCTTTCTTTCTCTGTTCCATAATTTTTATTTTGATTCAAATTTATCAGAGTTAAATACCATCCAATTTACCTCTGCCCAATCATATACTTTGTTGTTAAGGTCTCTTTGTAGAGCGTTCCTATCTTCATCACAAGTAATTTCTCTACTTATTCTTGTGTCATCTGCGAAACTACTCCCTACCGAATCCTTCACATTATTGTCTATGTCTTTCAATCCCATAATAACAAACAGTATTGCAGCTAACACCAGTACCTTGCGGGCACACCGGATATTACCTTGACTTCATCCGATTTCTCGTCGTTTGCAATAACTATCTGTTTTCTGTTGTGTAAAAATTCTTTTAACCATCTTCCTACTTTATCCACGATATTGTGTTTTCTAATTTTCTTCGCTAATATATTATGGTCTACTTTATCAAAAGCTTTTGCAAAGTCTAAATAAACCACATCTGTTTCATTTCCGCTTTTCATATTTTTTGAATATGTTCTCACGGTGGACTAACAGTTGGGTTTGTGTACTTTTTCCGGGTACGAAACCATGTTGTCCTTTATTAAACAAATTATTTTTTATTAAATGTTTCATAATATTTTTCTTCATTACCCTTTCATACACTTTCATAATATGTGATGTTAGACTCACAGGCCTATAAATTACTTGCCTCTAGTTCTTGATTCCACTTTTGAACAAAGTAGGGGTAATATATGCTAATTTGTGCTCATCATAAATAAATGACTGTATCGACTACACTTTGTCTTAATAATAATTGCAAGTGCTTTGCGATAGAATGAACTACTTTCTTTAACAAAATAGCAGGAATTCCATCACCGGCCCTGCAGCAGCTCCATTTTTAATTTCATTAATAGCCTGCACAATATCAGCATTCATTAATATCTATGTCAGCTAAATATTCACTATTTTCATCCCTTACTTCTATATCATTATCTTCATTATCTATTCTAGGGGTGAATTCTCTCTTATATCGTTCTGCCAGTATGTTGCAAATTTCCTTTTTTTCATTCGTTAATCTCCCTTCAATTCTCAGAGGGCATATTTCTATTCTTCTTTTATTCATCTTCTTCGCATATGAGTATAATAGCTTGGGTTTTTTGCTGATATTTAATAGGGTTTTTTCTTCCAAGTCCCGTTTTTCATTTTCTTTTGATTGTATAATCTTTTGTTCTGCATTTTCTATCTTACTTTTTAGTTCTATAACTTTCCATGCATTTTTTCTTTTGCAAGACCTTTTTTTCCACTTTCTGATTTTCTGGAACAAGATCCTTCTGTCTCTTGGTATGCATGAATGATGTTTACTTTTCTTCTTCGGTAATATATTTTTCCACTATTTTTCTCCAATATTTTATATAATATCTCCGTATTTACCCCCTTATGTCATCACTTACGAAAATGTTATCCCAATCTTTGTTTAATTCTTCATTAATTTCTGACCATTTTTATATTTTTACTGTAGAAAGTTGTATTTTCCATATCCTTCCCACTATTTTCATTTCTTGCTTATCTCTATTTTCACTTGCTTTGGATGAACTGTTTAATTCTATGACATTATGGTCTGAAATATTCGCATTATAAACTATTATTTCTTTAAACATAATTCATCGCGTTCACAATACTAGGTCTTAAAGTATTTTCCTTTCTTGTTGGCAGGTGATAACTACTTAGTGGAGGCAGCATTGAAGTCTCCAGGAACACAGATACCTACTTACTGGAGGCAGCATTGGAGTCTCCAGGACACAGATAACTACTTACTGGAGGCACCACTGGAGTCTCCAGATCACAGATAACTACTTACTGGAGGCAGCATTGAAGTCTCCAGGACACAGATAACTACTTAGTGGAGGCAGCATTGAAGACTCCAGGACACAGATAACTACTTAGTGGAGGCAGCATTGAAGTCTCCAGGACACAGATAACTACTTACTGGAGCAGCATTGGAGTCTATAGGTCACAGATAACTACTTAGTGGAGGCAGCATTGGATCTCAGATCACAGATAACTACTTAGTGGAGGCAGCATTGAGGTCTCCAGGACACAGATAGCTACTTACTGGAGGCAGCAATTGAAGTCTCCAAGGGCACAGATCACTACATAGTGGAGGCAAGCATTGAACGACTCCGGACACAGATCACTACTAGTGGACGCAGCATTGAAGTCTCCAGGAACAACAGATAACTACTATGGACTGGCAGCATTGAAGTCTCCAGGAACACAGATAAGTACGTTAGCGGATGCAAGCATGAAGTTAACCTGGCCACAGATAACTACCTACTGGAGGCTGGGAAGGCATTGAAGTCTCCAGGTCACAGATAATTACTTAGTGTGGACGGCAGCATTGAAATCTCCAGAACAAAACAGATAACTACGTTACCTGGAAGGCAGCAATTGGGAGTCTTATAAGTCACAGATAACTTCACTTACGTGGAGGCAACAGCCACCTTGGAGTCCTCCAGATTACAGATAACTACTCTTAGTGGATTCTTGTGGCCAGCATTTGAAAGTATCCAGGACACAGATAGCTACTTAGTCGGAGGCACAATTGGAGGGTCTACCAGTGATCAACAGATAACTACTTAGTGTTGGGATAGCAGCATTGAAGTCTTCAAGGACAACAGATAACTAACTTTTAGTGGATCTGCCGGCAGCATTGAAGTCCTCCAGGTTCACAGATAAGATTCCTTTACTGGAGGCATCATTGGAAGTCTCCAGGGACAACAGATAACTACTTACTGAACGGCCATCAATTGAAGTCTCCAGAGGACACAGATAAAACTACTTTCTTTGGAGCTGAGCAGCATTGGAGTCTCCAGGTCCACAGGAATAAACTACTTACTGGAGGCACCATTGGAATTCTCAACGATCACAGATAACTACTTAACTGGACGGCAGCCATTGCGGAAGTCTCCAGGTCACAGATAACTATCTTAGTTGGATGGCAGGCATTGAGGAAGACTCCCAGGGTACAACAGATAACTACTTAGTGGATGGCAGCATTGAAGGTCTCCAGGAACAACAGATACCTACTTACTGGAGGCAAGCAAATTTGGAACGTCTCCAGGACACGAGTAACTAAATACTTACTGGATGGGGCAACCACTGGAGTTCCTCCAGATCACAGATAAACTCACTTACTGGGGATGGCAGCATTGAAAGTCTCCAAGGGACACAGATAAACTACTTAGTGGGATTACGGGCAGCATTGAAGAACTCCAGGATCACCACGATAACTACTTAGTGGAGGGGCAAGCATTGGAAGTCTTCAGGAACACAGGATAAACTACTTACTGGAGGCAGCATTGAAGTCCCTCCAGGCCCACAGATAACTACTTATTGGTACGGCTAAGACATTGAAGTTCTCCAGGACAACAGAATAAAACTACTTACTGGTATGGCAGCATTGAAGTCCTACCAGGTGGGTTTTCAAGATTAATCTACTTAGTGGACCCGGCAGCATTGAAGTCCTCCAGGGTAGCGGATAAACTACTTGAGTGGAAGGTAGCATGGAACAAGTCTCCCAGGGACAACGGGACAAACTAGTTTTAGTGGATTTACGGGAAGCAGTTGAAGTCTCCAGGAACACAGATAACTAGTTAGTCGGAGGCTAGCATTGGTAGGTTCTCCAGAGGTTCACAGATAACTACGTTAGTGGCACGGCCACGCTATTGAAGTCTCCAGGTAACAGAATAACTACTTAGGTGGAGGGCCAGCCATTGGAGTCTTTCCATTCGGTCACATGGATAACTACTTAGTGGAGGCAAGCATTGAAGTCTATAGGAACACAGACAACTACTTACTGGAGGCAGCATGAAGTCTCCAGGACACAGAATAACTACTTACTGGAGGCGAGCATTGAGTCTCCAGGTCACAGATACTACTTAGTGGAGGCAGCATTGAAGTCTCCAGGAACACGATAACTAACTTAGTGGAGTTCATTGACAAGTCTCCAGGTCACAGATAACTACGTAGTGGAGGCAGCATTGAAGTCTCCAGGAACACGGATAACTACTTAGTGGAGGCAGCATTGAAGTCTCCAGGTCTCTGATAACTACTTATTGGAGGCAGCATTGAAGTCTCCAGGTCACAGATAACTACTTATTGGAGGCATCATTGAAGTCTCCAGGTCACAGATAACTACTTAGTGGAGGCAGCATTGAAGTCTCCAGGAACACTTATTACTACTATTATTGGAGGCAGCATTGAAGTCTCCAGACACGATAACTATTAGTGGAGGCAGCATTGAAGTCTCCTGAGGAACACTTAGATACTAGCTTAGTGGAGGCAGCATTGCAGTCTCCAGGTCACAGATAACTACTTAGTGTAGGCAGCATTGAAGTCTCCAGGTCACAGATAACTACTTATTGGTGCGGCAGCTTATGGAGTCTCCAGTCCACAGATAACTACTTAGTGGAGGCAGCATTGAAGTCTACAGGAACACAGATACCTACTTACTGGAGGCAGCATTGAGTCTCCAGGACACAGATAACTACTTACTGGAGGCAGCATTGAGTCTCCAGGAACACAGATAACTACTTAGTGGAGCAGCATTGAAGTCTCCAGGACACGATACTATACTTAGAGGCAGTTTCATTGAAGTCTCCAGTCACAGATAACTACTTAGTGGAGGCAGCATTGAAGTCTCCAGGAACAGGATAACCTTATGGGAGGCAGCATGAGTCTCCAGGTCTCGATACTACTAGTGGAGGCAGCATTGAAGTCTCCAGGCACACGATAACTACTTAGTGGAGGCAGCATTGAAGTCTCCAGGTCATACAGATAACTACTTAGTGGAGGCAGCATTGAAGTCTAGGTCAGATAACTACTTTAGTGGAGGCAGCATTGAAGTCTCCAGGTACAGATAACTACTATTTAGTGGAGGCAGCATTGAAGTCTCCGGAACACGGATAACTACTTATTGGAGGCAGCATTGAAGTCTCCCAGGAACACGGCTACTAGTCAGTTCAAACCAGAATAACTCTTATGAGGCAGCATTGAAGTCTCCAGGTCACAGATAACTACTTATTGGAGGCCGCATTGAAGTCCTCAGTTCGCCAGAATAAGATAACTTGTGGGGCAGCCAATTGAGTCTCCGGTCACAGTAACTAATTATTGGAGGCCAAATCATTGAGTCTTCCAGGTCACAGGAATAACTACTTTAGTGGAGGCAGCATTTAAGTCTTCCAGAACAACGGATAACTACTTAATTGGAATGGCAAGCTTGAGGTCTCCAGGAACACGATAACTACTTAGTGGAGGCAGCATTGAAGTTCTTCCAAGGTCACAAGATAACTACTTTATTGGGAGGCAAGCCATTGAAGGTCAGGTCCAGATAACTACTTAGTGGAGGCAGCATTGAAGTCTTCCAGGTACAAGATAACTAACTTATGGAGGCAGCATTGATCTCCAGGTCACAGATAACTACTTAGTGGAGGCAGCATTGAATCTCTAGGTCACAGATAAACTTCTTAGTGGATTGCACAATTGAAATCTCCAGGTCACAGATAACTACTTAGTGGAGCAGCATTGAAGACTCCAGGACACAGATAACTACTTAGTGGAGGCAGCATTGAAGTCTCCAGACCACAAATAACTACTTAGTGGAGGCAGCATTGTAAGTCTCCAGGTTTCAGATAACTACTTAGTGGAGGCAGCATTGAAGTCTCCTGATCGCAGATAACTACTTAGTGGAGGCAGCATTGAAGTCTCCAGGTTTCAGATAAACTACCTAGTGAGGCAGCATGAAGTCTCAAGGAACACAAGATAACTACTTATTGGAGGCTCATTGAAGTCTCCATGTCACAGATAAACTACTTAGTGGAGGCAGCATTGAAGTCTCCAGGAACAACGGATACTACTTATTGAGGCAGCATTGAAGTCTCCAGACCACAGATAACTATTAGTGGAGGCAGCATTGAAGTCTCCAGGTCTCAGATAAAACTACTTAGTGAGGCAGCATTGAAGTCTCCAGGTCTCAGATAAACTACTTATTTTGGAGGCAGCATTGAAGTCTCCAGGTCTCAGATAACTACTTATTGGAGGCAGCATTGAAGTCTCCAGGTCTCAGATAACTACTTAGTGGAGGCAGCATTGAAGTCTCCAGGTCTCAGATAACTACTTAGTGGAGGCAGCATTGAAATCTCCAGGTCTCTGATAACTACTTAGTGGAGGCAGCATTGAAATCTCCAGGTCTCAGATAACTACTTACTGGAGGCAGCATTGAAGTCTCCAGGAACACGGATAACTACTTACTGGAGGCAGCATTGAAGTCTCCAGGAACACGGATAACTACTTAGTGGAGGCAGCATTGGAGTCTCCAGGTCACGATAACCTACTTAGTGGAGGCAGCATTGAAGTCTCCAGGAACACGGATAACTACTTAGTGGAGGCAGATTGAAGTCTCCAGGAAACACGGATAAACTACCTAGTGGAGGCAGCATTGAAGTCTCCCCAGTCTCAGATAACTACTTAGTGGAGGCAGCATTGGAGTCTCCAGGTCACAGATAACTACTTAGTGGAGGCAGCATTGAAGTCTCCAGGAACACGGATAACTACTTAGTGGAGGCAGCATTGAAGTCTCCAGGAACACGGATAACTACCTAGTGGAGGCAGCATTGAAGTCTCCAGGTCTCAGATAACTACTTAGTGGAGGCAGCATTGAAGTCTCCAGGTCACAGATAACTACTTATTGGAGGCAGCATTGAAGTCTCCAGGTCTCAGATAACTACTTAGTGGATTCAGCATTGAAATCTCCAGGTCTCAGATAACTACTTAGTGGAGGCAGCATTGAAGTCTCCAGGTCACAGACAACTACTTACTGGAGGCAGCATTGAAGTCTCCAGGTCACAGATAACTACTTAGTGGAGGCAGCATTGAAGTCTCCAGGTCATAGATAACTACTTTAGTGGAGGCACATTGAAGTCTCCAGAACAGGATAAACTACTTATTGGAGGCAGCATTGAATCCTCCCAGGACACAGATAAATACTTACTGGAGGGCAGAATTGGAAGTCTCCAGGAACACGGATAACTACTTATTGGAGGCGCATTTGAAGTATCCAGGAACCCGGATAACTAATTAGTGGAGGCAGCATTGAAGACTCCAGGACAACCAGATAACTTTACTGGAGGAGCATTGAGACCCTCCAGGACACCAGATAACTACTTACTTGGAGGGCAGCAACCATTGAAGTCTCCAGGTCACAGAAATACCTTAGGAGGGAAGGCAAGCATTGGGGAAGTCTCCAGGACACAGATAACTACTTACTGGAGGCAGGCATTTGGAAGTCTCCAGGACACAGATAACTACTGGAGGCAGCAATGGAGCTGGAGGCAGCATTGAAGTCTCCAGGTCACAGATAACTACTTAGTGGAAGGCAGCATTGAAGTTCCAGGTCACAGTAACTACTTAGAGGCAGCATCCAGTCTCCAGACAAAACTACTTACTGGAGGCAGCATTGGAGTTCCACCATTCACAGATTAACTACTTAGTGGAGGGCAGCATGAAAGTTACTCCAGGTCACAGATAACTACTTAGTGGAGGCAGCATTGAAGTCTCCAGGCACAGATAACCTATTACTGGAGGCCGCATGAAGTCTCCAGGACACATGATAAACTACTACTGGAGCAAGCATGAAGTACTCCAAGGAGGTCACAGATAACTTACTTACTGGAGGCAGCAATTGGAAGTCTCCAGGACCAGATAACTACTTACTAGGAGGCAGCATGAGTACTCCAGGTCCACAGATAATACTTACTGGAGGCAGCAATTATGAAAGTTTACTCCAGGACACAGATAAACATACTTTAGTGATTGGCAGCATGAAGTCTCAAGGTCACAGATACTACTTAGCTGGAGGCTAGCATGGAGTCTCCAGGACACAGAATAACTACTTAGTGGAGCAGCAGTTGAAGTCTCCAGGTCACAGATAACTTTTTACTGGAGGCAGCATTGGACTCTCCAGTTGGAGACTCCAATGCTGCCTCCAGTAAGTAGTGATCTACATTCATGGAGGGTTCAATGATGCCTCCAGTATGTAGCTATCCGTATTTCTGTAGACTTCAATCGTGCTTCCAGTAAGTAGTTATGTACATTCGTGTAGACTTTAATTTTTCTCTCTAGTAAGGTGTTATCCATTTTCCTTGAGAATGGGCCACAGTTAAAGCCTAAAAGTACTCAAGTTTTAGTAAAATACCATATTAATTCTCATAACTTAACAAAATATACTCAGTAATCTTGTGGGTTTCTTTTTTCAACGTTAAGAATTTTACGGGAATGGAAATTTGACAAAAAAAAAAAAAAAAAAAAAAAAAAAAGCTTCAAATCAATCTGTATTGCATGAGTCCTATAACAAAGGCTAATACGAAATTATGGTTGTGAAAAACACTGAACATGACAATTGTGTATCACTTCATAGTTTTTAGAGGTGCTATAAATTAGTTTATGAAAGCAGCTGATTTTAATAAAGAAAACTCATAATTATATAATTACAAAAAGCTTGAGTGTTTTACTTTTTAGCAATGATTATGACTAAGGACCAGCTCAATTGAGGGGAGAAATTTAGCCATTTAAATTAAAAGGAAAGAAATAAAATCAAAACCTGACGAATACTGAAAGCAAAAGCAATTCAATCCAGCTCCTATTTCTATATATCCTCCCATTTAAGGTGCATCTGGTTGCATGGTCAAGTTGCTAATTCTATATATATAAATATTCAGTATTAAAAGTGAAATACCGTACAAAGCACTTAATTACACTACACAGGGTAATTCCATTATCAAGTGGGGCTCTAACAACCGATGAATTCTCGAACTACCACCATAGTTCGTCATGAACTCGTATGAACCTCACTATCCTGCGAATGATCATCGATCATCATGGAGTTTACTTTCATAAAAAGGAAAATACAATTGATGATTTCTTCTTGATGTTTTGTTGGGTCACATGTGGAGGGAAATATTAAATATTGAACGAGATATTTGAAACAGTTAGTTTCACTTCAATGACTTTTTTCACACCCTCACTAATCGCTGTGTCGCCGTCCATGAAGACACAGCAATATTGGTGAGGGTGTGAAATTGACACTAAATAATGATCTACCAAGGACAAAAGTATGATCCCAGCAATTGCCTGCAGCAGCCACACCTGAATGGAACAAAGTTTGACGATTATGGTTAGTAAGCACTGAATATGATTTTCACCATTGCTATTTTTATTATTCTGTTATTATAAAATTTTTCTATATATTTAACAACTTAATTCACTGGTAATGTAAACTTTTATTCTTATATCATTAATATTATTAACACATTGACAAACAGGCTTCATTGCTGTGTTACCAGACCATTTTCATGAAACATAAGGGGATGGGGTAAAGGAACACTTTAAGACAACTGTATGTAGTACATACGCTCACAGTGCTCCAGTTAAAGCTAATAAAGAGGAATGAAGTGATTTTCGGACAGCTTACAAACTTTCTGAAAAACATATCAATGTTATTATAGGTATGCAACGAATGAAAGTTAAACTTGCCGTGCAACTGCTGTCCAAAAGTACTTATAAATATTTTGATCATTTCGACAACAAAGGATATTTGAAGAGAAGGGCTGGAAATTTACAAGCCATTTCATTCGGCTTGTTGATGGATAGTTTCATCCGTTTTATTCTCGAATGCTAAGAACAGATAGAAAATCATCAAGAAATGCTTACGTGAATAAACCTGTAATTGCAAGACAAAATCTCTCAAGACATGAATAGAACCGCTAGAGAAGTGAAAGTGAAGAAAAGTACAATGCTCTATACTTTGTCTAACTTGCTGAAAATGGCAAAATAAAAACTTGGCATGACGTATACTCTAAATTACAGACTAAATCAGGCTGGGTTGGGCCACTTTTTTGTTTGCAAAAGTCAAATGGGAGCGTACGGTAGGCACCCATCACCAGTTGCATTTAAACATCGTCTCAGCCCACCTTTTAGGAAAAGACAGCACACTTGTAAGCTCAAAGAGCAACGTTTAAAACTGCAACAGTGAAAATGTAACATCCGCCTCATTTTCCCACGTCCCTGACAAGCAAGACGCATTATTTGAAGAAGAATGAAATTCCCTTCAGAAAGAACCCAGTATATCAGCAATTTTATTTTGCTTACCAGTATGTAATGAGGATGATCAAAGTGATGACTTCAAAGACCAAGAAGTGGAAGAACAAACATGGGAAAATGCCATATGTTGGCGGGTTCATTGCTCGCAAGTTTCCACAACTGGAACATTTAGGAGCAAAAGTAACAAAGGAAGATGACACAAAGATTGATGCCAAAAGCTTTAGTGAAGGGAAACTAATGAAACCTAGTGTTTCTTGGTCATTTGAAATGTATGGATAAGATGTTTGATTCTCACCATGGGAGGAAAATGTTTTAACAGCCTTAAAAGGAGCGATAATAAATTAGCGGATATAATTAGCAGTCACGTCCAAATAACTTCAGAAGTCGAAATATTTTGTTCCATGCCATACAATTTTTAGAATTCGAAATCTGAACAGACACATTATGTGTTCCAGGAAAGCGGTGAATAGATTAAAAAAAAGTTAGCGACATAGCTATATATGTGCAAAATGTGATTTTATGGAGATCTGGTAAATGTGTAATTTAGACATATATTTATAGTATTGTTTAGAATGTTCTTTAAATGTTCTTTAGAACTCGCTCATGATTATTTAATATATCAAAATATAGCTTTTATTCTGACTATCATTTTTCTTCGGAAACAGATAATAGTATTTAATAACAGATAAAAAGAAGAAAGCAAGGGTAGGTTTTCTATAATTTCTATGTTATTTGGCGAAAATGTTCTCTTGATCTCTCTTATGATTATTCTTCTTAACATAGTAGAATGAAGAACCTACATCTGACTATTAATTTAATTATCGAATAGCTTAGAGTATTTAGAAAAAAAGAGAAAGTAAAGGCAGGATTGCTATAGGTTAAGGGCTGACTGCTTTTATTGTGACGTCACGCACCTAGCCGTTGGCGTACCACAGTTTAAGCTGAGCATGACAAGTCCTTATATTCCTAGACCCTGGTTCAACTAGACCGTCTCACTCGACACACCGAGCACTGGCTCAATTAAGACGCATTTGACTGTTTTCATATTTTATCATTACGCTCAATTTATTGTGAAAATAGCATTTTATTTTTTATGAGAATTGGTACTGCTTTTATGTGCATATTATAGTAAAGATTTTATTGCCTCTTCTCTTCTCAACAATACCACGACGCTCGATAACTTAAAATCATTCATTCATTATTCCTGAAAAATAGAAACGGTACCTCCCTCTACTTCAAGTTAGCTTTGTTATTTCATTTACTATTTTGTTAATATTGTTCAACTAGACCGTTTCACTCGGCGCACTGGACACTGGCTCAATTAAGATTTTTATTTTTTATTGCATTTGATTGTTTTCATACTTTATCATTACGTTAAATTAATTGAGAAATTCCCTTTTTATGTGAATTGTTATTGCTTTTACATACATACAGTAATATTTTAACTCTCTCATCCCCTTCTCTCCTCTACATATCATCGCTCCCTCGTTCAGTCTCAAGTCAGCTGGGCGTGACGTCACCGCGGTTACGTACGATTTTTTACATCTTTTATGCTAAATGTTATATTGAAAGCTAAATTTTATATTAAATGCTTTATACTTTAATGTATTTTGTCGAATATTGTTATCATTAAACTATGTATTGTAAATGAAAAAATAAATTAATACAGTTTAACTTGTAAGACCCAGTAGGCCATCGAATACAAGTAGTATAATCTAGATAATCAGTCAGTTCGAAGTACCAGGATTTGTTCGACAAACGATACAAATTTTCTCGAAAAATTTGTTCGAAACCCGGAAAGTTCGACACATGAAACGTTCGACAAGCGAGGTACCACTGTACATGTATAACAGGAGTCACACACACGGATGTGGCCGTTTTGTGTGCTCCTGTTCACATGGCCGTGACTGAGCTATACATAACATAAGTCCTTCATGGCATACCAACAAATGTCATTCATCTCCTGACAACGAGTGCTCTCACTCACGTGTCTGTGACTGTGATCCGCTCTCTTGTTCTCACTCGTGACCAATCTTCACATCACAGAAGTCGTTCACGGCCTCATAACTTATCACGGCGTTCATCATATCATAATTCTCATTCCCATTCCTGTGGGCAGGATTGAGACCAAAACAAGGTTCCAACTTGCTTTGAACACTTGCAGACAGGCCCCTAAGAAAGTCTTAGGCCCTGAAAGAGCCTATGATCCAGTAATAAATCAAGACATTTTTAACTATGCCAGACAAAGATGACATGGTAGATCGTGACTATAGGCCAGGATGTGAAGGATGCAGACCAACAAGAGTTCTTAACTTCCTATGCTGAAGTGGTTGTCATGAGCTGAAGAGACTGAGGCAACCAACTTCAGGTATCAAAGCCTTATTAGGGCCTAAGAAAGAGGGAAGACATCTCTAGGGTTGCCATGTTCCAAGCATGCTGGCAGAATTCTTAGACAAGTGAATCCTTTTATCTCAGGTTGGGATAACTCTTTACATTCCGTCACATAAAAGATTTTATGCAACTTCAATTGATGCTTTGCAACCAAGACAAGTCGACCCAGACCTAGTTTGATTAGGCACAGGTATATCCATGGACCAAGTCAAGGCAGAGGGCACATCCTTTACCTTTCAGGAATTTACAGCATTTGAAGCAACTCCCTCATTTGCCTTGCAGGCTGCTTCATGGTTAGACCTGTGGTCAACAGCTATGGCAAAGATCGATGGCCACCTCTGAAGACAGTGCATCCTTTATTAGAATGTTTTAAGTGTGGTGGGAAAACCATCTCTTACTTAACCCATCTAAGAGTTAACATGTAGGCCAACTTGCTGCTTTATAGAAGGGATTCTGTCCCCTCCAAGTTCTCGAGGTTCATGAGTACTGATTCAGTCTCGGCCTTAAGGAATTGGGATATTTTAGGTCTTGCGAATCTATTTTCAAAAGACCAGCTAGACTTGGATGTAATTCTTAGATGAAGAGCAGATAATAGTGACAGGCTAGTGCATCCATCTATATGTCTTAAAGTCATCTGTTCCTTCTCGTGCTGACACTTCTAAATCCAGACCTCAAATAGTCTCAAGTCACAACAGTTCTGCACAGGGCTCGACAACCATCTCCATCTCCAACCAAGAAAACTCAGCAGCGACCCTTTTCAACCCTACCCTTCAGACCTGGGAGAGAAGGTGGAAGCAGGGCCAGGGGAGGTAGACAACATACGGCGCCCCTCCCCAATTTGCTGCCGCCGGTGGGGGTTGTCTGGCGAGCCATTGGGCAACTTGGCAGCAGTTTGGGACGGAAACCTGGGTAGTAGATATCTTTCAGGTAGGGTATCTACTCCCTTTCAAGTTTTTTTCTCCCCCACTCTTGAGTGTCCACTACTTTAACTAACTTACTCTCTAGGTTCGGCAAAGTATCTAGCTCTTCAAGACAAATTGAGGAAAATGATGGAAAAAGGAGCCGTGGAGATTGTGAAGGACATGTCCCCAGGTTTTTACAGCCATGTCTTTCTGGTTCCCAAAGCTACAGGCGAGTGGAGACCAATTGTAGACCTGTCAACTCTTAACCATTTCATCAGGATGACACAGTTAAGGATGGAAACTCCTTGCACAGGTCTTCAAGCCATCAAGAAGAATTTCTTGCTCACAATACAGATCTAAAGGTTGCATATTTCCAGATTCCAATCCCTCAATCTTCTGGGAGAGAGACTTGACCAATTCAAGGTTCTTTGCTTTGGTCTTTCAACTGCCCTAAAAGTGTTTTCACCCTAGTTTCAACATGGGCACATTTTCAAGTAATACAGATCTTACAATACCTTGACAACTGGCTAGTGCTGGCATATTCTTGGGTAAAGTTATTCCAAGACATGGACTGTCGTCTTCAATTTTGTCACAGCATAGGCATCGTGATAAATTTGGAAAAGTCAAATTTCATGCCCAGTCAAAGAATTCTTTATCTGGGCATGCGACTGAACCCTGAAGTATGTACTACTCCCTTCAGACCAGCGACTAAAGAACATGAGGAACTTTGCCCAGTTCTTCCTCACTGAACAGCAGCAACCTGCTCATCAGTGGCTGGTCATTCTAGGTTTTCTGTCGTCCTTTGAAAAGCTAATTCCTCATGATTGACTGTATAGTCAATCACTAATGGAGATTAACCCAAAAGGTGCTGCGCATCACTAGAATAGACTCCATATGTTGTGCTAGGATGACGACGATATTATCGATGTTTCATTTTCAAAAATCTCTTCAAATTTAGTCCCTCCCTTCACCTCTGATTGAATGATGTCAACAGTCTCACCAGCTAGTCAGCTCACTCTAGAACATATAAGATGCCAGATTTCTCTTAGTCATTGGTAGAAAAAAATAGCAAACCTGTAAACTTTCAGTCAGCTTGGCAAGTGGGACAAGGCTTTTGTATCCAGAAGTTGAGCAACGTTCAAATATTTTTATATATTTTTGTTTACGTATTTTGTAAATTTTGGAGATGGTGGCTTTTGATGATGTTTATTCATTTACATCAAATAGTGATATCGAGATATTAATTCAGATGACAGTGACAATAGTAATGCAAATTGATTTTAAAGTTAGTGCATATAACAGTTAACATATACGCACATATACATCCATTCAATCAGTTAATAACTTTTCTATATTTTTTGTACTTTTGTAGGTGTTTCTTGAATAGTTCAGGAGTAATATTGTAGTGAAAAGTTTTGTTTTGTCTCATAAAATACTGCATGAAGCTTTCCAAAACTAAAAAGTGGTTTTTGAAAAAATATTTTCTATCCAAAAAAATATTATTTTTAAATATCAGTATTTGAAAGTATCTCATATGTTTTTAATTTTTTATCATTAATCTGCGACACAAGGCAATCATAACCATGCACATATAACATAGGTGATAAGCTAAAAAATTAGCTAGAAAATATTGGTTCCATTACTGAAGTTGCAAATACACGGTTGTCCTTAAGTGGCATCCCCTTAGCACCTCTTGGGGTAAAGGAGTTTTAGTCCCCTTTTTCCAAGTTCCACTTTCTGAAGACTGAGGAAGGACCTAGCATGGTGGTTGGACAACAGGAGTGACTATAGGAGTGCCTCTTGATTCTCCTCCTCCAGAGATTCTTCTGTTCTCAGATACCTCATACGAGGGTTGGGCAGCACTCTTGGGAGATCTCCTAACGTGAGGGGTGTGGGGTCACCAAGACAAGTAGCACTTCAGAAATTTATAAAAAAGGGTAAGAGGGCATTCTGTGGTACTGATGTCCGACAACAGTGGTAGCATGTCAACAAAAGGGGACTTAGTGTCTTGTCATCTTCATGACTTGACAGTACAACTGCTACGTGGGCAGTCTCTCACTCAGTGGCTCTATCGGCCAGGTACATCCTGGGCAAGAAGAATGTGGTGGCAGATAAGCTGAGTCGCTGGGGTCAGGTTCTGGGAACAGAGTGGTCACTGCATCAGGAAGTGGCAGAAAGGCTTTTTCATCTGTAGGGAAGGCCATCAATTTACAGTGGATCCCTTGTATTTGTGGGGGATGTGTACCAGACACCCCCCCCACCCCCGGCAAATAGCTAGAATCCACGAATACTTAGAACCCCTATAAAAACACTAAAAACTGCCTATTTTGTTAATTCAAACTTGAGAAAAACCCCACTAAAAATGTTTATAGTGCCTGGTTTTTTTAATATTTTTACCACAAGAAAGTTTGTCGTGAAATTGGTATGAACATTCAGTGATTTGTGGATATTTCTCATAGAAAAATATGGTGAAATTCCAGCAAATAATGGGTATATAAGGTTCATAGAGAAATCTGTGAATTTGTGAATCCGTGAATCAGGAGTCTGCGAATAGTGGGGGTCGACTGTAGACCTACATGGAACAAGACTCAACAAGAAACTAGAGGTATTGTGTTCAGTTGTTCCAGATCCCTGGGTAGGGCCCCTATCCCCACTGTTGGAGATTATCCAGTATCTCCTGCGAGCGAAAGGCTTTTGTTGCTCATAATCCTGACGAAATACTTTTATGTCCCTTCAGGGCACTAACTACATAGCTACATATCTAAAAAGGACTAAACTTCTCAGACCGGGTTCTCAAAGACTTTTTGTTAGTACAGGCTAGAACAAAAATACTACATATCTCCCATTGGCCATGAGAAGTAATCAAGCAATCCCATGATGTCAGGGGTCTAGACCCTTCCATCACTTTCAAAGAGAACCTACTGGTTCAAAGGCTTTTAAACGCTGGTACGTACATGTCTATGTCAAATCACCTTGACATCCTTCTATCTGCAGGACATTGCCCACAGGTCCTTGGACACTTTTTTCCATGGGTCATGTGATGGCTGCTCAATAGATTGTGCTGCTCATCCAGGGGTCTCTAGTGGGACAGTTTGAAAGTTAGAGTGAATGGGATGACTGGTCATCTTCCTTTCTCTCTCTATTTTCTCCTCTAGTGGTGGGCAGTGGAGAGAAATTACCCATTATGTGTTGTAACTAGTCTAATAAAGGTGAGTGAGTGCCTTTCCGTTGTTTTTTTTTTAATTGTTCTTACACAATACAAGACACAATGTACCAGTAGTTCACATTGTCTCTTAACCCAGATGTCTGGCTGACAAGTACCTTTTACTTTACAGTTCAGAGGTAAGTATATGACTCTTACCCGTGTCCTACTTTGCCCAGGAAGTGAGCCCAGGTGAGCTGGACCTCTAGTCAGTTCTGAGGCTTTCTCTGGCCACCCTCCAAGAGTGAGAGTGAGTCTCCATTATGATAAGACCAAAGGCTTGTTCTGTTCTACTATATTAACAAATGGCAAATCTTAAATCAGTTTGTATTTTTCATAACTAACAAACCTGTGGTCTGAACATTTATTGCCCACCTCAAGCCACCCCTCATATTTTATCTGGGCTATAGGAAACGTGATGCAATGGACCCAAGATGGGGTAAGGTAGGTCAGCTACCCCTCCTCCTTACATACTGCCATTTCGGCTAACTCCTGATGCCAAATTCCATGTACAGGCAGCCATCAGTTAACAGGGGGCGTTCCATTCCCAGCCAATGCTGCTAATTGAAAATCGGCAATAACAGCACTGAAAACCTGCTTAACGGCGCCACTAGCCGAATATTGGCGCCATTAACCAGAGATTGGTGCTGCTAACTTGATAATGGAGCTGCTAACCAGAGACAGCACCGAAAATCCAGTTAACAGCGTCACTAGACAAGCGCTGTAAAACCGGATAGCCGTTAACTGATACTGCGGTTAACTGAGGGCTGCATGTGATTTTTTAACTGGACTTCAGCAGGCGCTAGAGAATTTTCCCGTATGTTAATGTCATTTTTGCTCACAACACTTGGAAGCAGGATTAATAGAGTAGTATGTACAGGGTTAGACCGCTTCTGACCAAAATAGGACAATCTCGCACATGACGTCACGTGGCTGATGTGACTGAAGTTCAGGTAAAAAAAATTCATTAGTCAGTATTTGACCCCCCCAGAGTGAAGAACAAGTACCTGGAGATTAACAGGGACCTCTCACACAATGTCATGAAAGAGATAGAGAATGGGTGTGGGCAAACAATTCCCATAGTGACCCTTAATTTATTTGTTTTCTTGGTTTTCTTTTATGGCCACCTACCAATGACATCACAAATATGCGCAGTAATGACGGGCCGGTCTAACCCTGTGCTCTATTAATCCTGACTAGGAAGGTTGCTGTTGCAAACTGTCATATTCTAGTATCATAGTTCTGTCTTGGCTACAACTAAAATGTACTCTGTGGAATATTCTGCCTAGTGAAGTTGTGGAAGCTTGTGATCACCAAATATTTAAGCAAAAATAAATTCATTCCTTTTCTTGGCTAACATCTGCTGAATTCAGGCATATTGGTTTAATTTTTTATTCCCACATACCATTTATTTACATACTATCACCTTTTCCTAAAACATTTCTCTTTTTTGCAAGCTGATTTCCATTTAGAACCCCGTTAGGTTTATTGTCCGTTGGCTCTGTTTTATTAAGGGTTTTAAAGAAAGAAAGAGAAAGACTATCCAGCATTACCTCGGAGAGGGGCTTCTCTTGGAGAGTTGCTGAGATGCCCAGCTTGATGAGTTTAAGGTGGTGTCTTATCAGTCGCAGTAAAGTTTAAAGTAGTGTTTTATCAGACAGGGTAGTTTATGTTCTCTTGATGGGTGTCACTGAAGTGGTATATGTAGTATATCCAGTCAGTGCCACTTTCACCAGATACCATAGGTCCTAGCCAACCTCTACTATGACAAAATTATGTCAGTGTGTGCCGTCTGAAGTTATCACTCAATCCTGTCACCAACTTTTGGCCTAAAGGACATGGATCTCTGATCAAGCCTCCCTTATGCAGTATTTAAGCCCCCAGGAGAGCATTGGGAATAGAAGTTATCTGGAAGATAGCCTTATTTTTTTTATTAATATCTTATTTTTTTATTAATATTGGCACCAGTGAAGAGAGTACACTTTGCAAATGTTGGTGTTCTGCCACACAACTTGTCTTTTGGAGGAGTGGAACTTTCACTCTTTTCTTTTGTATTGGATTACTCTTCAGTACCCAACTAAAGTTTTTTTTTTTTATTCCTACCCTTTGATCCTGCAGGTAAAGATCAAATAAGTGCTAGTGTCTGATATGGACAGTACAGCAAGACTTGCTAAAAACACTGCATCTCAGATCTCGGTGCCACTATGTATTTTGAAGTAGGGGCACTAATAAGTGTGAGTTTTTCATGAATGCTATTACAATTTGGTATTGTGAGGTAATCAATATTTATAGGCATAGGAAACAAGTAAACTGTATATCCCAAGCAAGAGCTCATGAAATTGGGCATTGCTGTGCCCCTTGTGGTCAGAAAATTTTCAGTGCCACATCCTTAGTGCAGATGTAAGTGCTACCATACAACCTTTACCTCATTCCTACCTAGGATACATTTTCCTTAGGACCTATGATGGCCGCTCAACATAAGTAGCTAACAGGTTCCATTTGGGCAGAGACTGGATATATGAGGGAGTGAGTGGCTTTTCCTTCTATTGACTTCATCCCAACAACCACATGCTGTATGAACAGTCAGGCCAGATGTACACGAGTTAACAGAGCTTCCTATCTGAGACTGTTGTTAGCTGTAGTTGGTGGGTGGATGTGAATCTGTTTCCTTCTTTCCCAGGGATGTACAGCATATACTGGCTGGGTTATATAGTAATACCATGCTAACTTTAAAATGGTGTTCCATGCTTGGGACCAGAGATCTGCTGATGTGTCTAGTCATGCACAAGACATCTTCCGGTATTAGGTCATACCTTCCCTATCATTATGTATGTTGAAGTAGACAGGAGGGTACTAGATTCAGCTGTTCCATGCTTTAATGTATGACTGGGAAATTGGCATCTTCAGGTGGCACATTAATGATCTCTGAATTTTGATAAAATTCCTCCCTCAAGTATGCCTCCATATAAAGATGAGGGTTTGTTCCCTCATGGAAACAGGTGCCAATTTTTTTTAAATATTGCACTTTTCCTAGATGCTTTTTAACTCGCCACTGCTTTTCCTAAATATGGTGCAAATCCCATTCTTCTACCCCACAATTGCCCTACTGCAGAAAAGACTGATGCTTAGCCTGCTACAGTTACCCATAACCCCATTGTGTAGCATGCTACAATTAATTGGAGATTGCCAGTTTTTATTCCTAGGAAAAATACAAAAGATTGCGAGTTTTTATTCCTAGGAAAAATACAAATTATCTCAAATTTTCCATAGTATTGCTCAGCAAAGTAGCACATATGAGGTTGAATTAATAAACATGTGACTTTATGTATTTTATAAAAGGTTTATTATACACAGTAATAAAATAACTTTCTACACCAAGTAAACTTAACTAAATCATTCACAAAACTTCTAGGTAATGAGGAAACTAAGGTCCCTGACACTGCACTCCATAGGCAGTTACATATACGTAAGTATGCTATGTTTGTATATTCACCCTTTGGTATCATAGTCCAGTTACTGGAATTGTTTACAAATGCCAAATAAAATCTATGGGGGATCAAACAGGGAACCTCCAGGCAGTATAATTGAGTTTAATTATGACTGCTTTAGAGCAAAAACTTCTTTGGATCCAACTAATCTTTAATGCCCTACATAATTAGAATGTGATAAATTTTCCTCTACTGGTAGATTTAAACTAAATTTATGCTAGGAATATTACCTCAAAGGGCTGTAAAATTCATGATCATATGAATATAGTAACAACATTTACAGGATCTGGAAACACTAAACTGTAAAAATAAAATGTAATTACATGATCTGAAAACACTTAACTAAGAAAAGCATCAAATTACAGAAAATTAGAACAACATATGTAATGGTAATTTCAGTGTTAACCAACATCAAAATACATAGAAGTACTAACGTAAACTGATTATTGAAGATTTTTATTTAGTTTTTCCATAACTACCTGTGTGAAAGTCTGTAGCTACTGTACTGCTCTGAGCAAATAAGATTTAACATGGATGTCTGTATTTTATAATTAATTTTATAAAGATGCCACCTGTGCTGAAGATGGAACTTTCAGCATATAACTGAAGCCTTTATTAAGAGCACAAGTACATTAAGTACAATTTTCATGAAGCCATTATTTTGACTACTGCTTTGATTAGGATGTAAATTTTACTTATTTGCACTTACTATGTATTTCCATTTTGTGGAAATGGATGCATATTATTTTAAAAGCCATGAAATTCAACATAAGGAACAAAAATCCTAGAATAGCAAAAATATATTTTATAGCTATTGTAAATCACAGACTAATCCTCAAAAATAAGACTGTTAGTAAGACAATGTTAGTAAGACAAAAAATTATTTTTTTTTTACTATTCCTCAACCATTCCTGAATTATAAAATATACAACATAAGAAATCAGAAACTTGTTGGACAACAACATGAGATTGCAAATCATATTTCCAAAATGCCAAATTCTCAGAATAAAGTGACTAAGTATATTCCTTTTGACATTTATGAATTATAATTGTGGTTAGTGTACTCATTTGCCTTTCATTTTTTTCATTTTCAGAGGATATTTGTCCACTGTCAATAACAAGGCTGGACTTATTCATCAGGCACTGCAATCTGTCCCATGGGCTTGAGGTCATCAGCAACTTTGAACAAGGATCCAGTACTGGAAACAACATCTTCAATGCTAACACCATCAGCAATTTCTGTGAGTATTAGGCCATCATCTTTGTCGACATTAAACACACACTGTAAAGAGATAGACTTACTATTACCCTATACGTACATCTAAGAAATTTCAAAGAAACTAGGTTCAAGAATACAAATTTTCAAAATTACCATCTAGTACATCTAAGTTTGAAATTTTGCAAAGTAGGTTTAAGAGTACAAATTAAAAAAATTGCCATATTTTAGAGTGATGTCTTTTTCATACATTTTACCATCTACATTACACCTTGCATGCTACCTTATTTATGGTAATTCTTTCCATATGACTGAAAATTATGTAAACAGAGCAAATTTGAATTATTCTGTTTGGCCTTTTAACTGTTAAAACTTGCATCTTCATCTTCAGGCTTGCTGTGATAGGAATGGCACTAGATATGCAAAATGAACTGTCAGTCGTTCATATACGAAACAAACCTTCGGTCTTAACATTAGGATAATACTAGCGCCAAACTGGAAACCGGTAGAATTAAAATTAACTTGCCAGGTCATGGGGCATGTATTACCCAAAATGCCCTTGGCGTCCCGTGACCCGCCAGTTACTTTTCTACTGCCTTTAAGATAGGACGTGTTTACTTTCTATCTGTTTTAAAGCCGGTTTTAGTTTGCCCGATTTTATTCATTTCACTTTTATTTAAAATTTTTCTACCTCTGGGTGTGCTCAGTGTGGGTGTGATCTGTAAGTGTGTGTATGCTGTGAGATGGAGATTTTTGCTTCACCAATGGGAACTTCTTACGATTCGCGGAAGAGACAAAGGAAATGCCTTGGAGTGAGTGGGTTTCCTTGTTCAAGTTTTCTAACTTCGGTGTCGACAGATCCTCATCCAACATGTAGTAGGTGCAGAGAAAACTTATGTACTATTACTAATCCTTGTTCAGTTTGTCGCGGTTGGTTGGTGGAACAGTGGAAGAAGTTTTATGAGAAAGGCCAGTACAGAAGAGATGAGACAACGCCATCTTTGGATGACCAAGCATCGCCAGCTTCTTTTGTTTCGGCAATACACCAGACTGCTCCATGTGTTTCGTTGCCTGCTTTTGATTTTTCCCATACTCCTTCAGTTTCTTCTAGCGATTCACTATCGAAAACTCCAGGAGGGGTTTTGGGTAATTTTATGCATAATTACGCTCCGTTGTTCCCGGCAGGGAGGGGGGGGAGCATCCCCATCTTTGTTCCAGGTGCCTGCTCCCGACGCACAGAGAATGGAAGGTATGGGACAGCTTTAGGCCTACCAGGCGTACTAACCTTGGAGGGCTTGCTGTCTCATTATATGGCGTCGCGATTCCAGCAGAGCTGAATGTTCCTCATCCCCCTGGCCTGCACTTTATGGGAACTAATGCCACGGCTACATCAACTTCAATGTTTACAGCGATGCAGAACGTTGGAGGTAGTTTTGCTGCAAACGCAGGGATGCCAGCAGCAGCCGCCCAGTCTCTCCCTACAAGATTAGTGACGTCACAACCAGCAGCACACACCGACATGGCAGACGCGATGATGTCACAGCCTACTGCTTCTCGATCTACTTCACTGCCTCCTGAGCCAAATATGCTTTCTGACTCGTTGGTACACACAGTCATGAAGAAATTACAAGATCTAGAAGAGAAAATAGTTAAGAAAGACAAAAAGAAAAGGCGTGATTCATCTTCCTCTAGCTCAGCATCATCGCTAAGTTCGATGACGTCACTGTGTGTACCAGTCAAGCGTTGGAGGATACAGGATTTCGTGACTGATCCTCGGGCCAAGAGGAGAAGAGTGAATTCTTTTTCATCTTTGAGCCAGGACTGTCACATCCCGGTCAGCAAGAAAGTCAAGAAGTCCGTGGCTAGTAAGCTTAATGCTAACGGACGAAGCCGTTTACAAGAGTCCGAACGAGCGAAAGCGTCGACGGTCGCTGGGCTAGCGGCTGACGCGGAGATGCAAGCAGAGACTACAAAGAGTCTAAGAGGGACTGCCATTGGTAAAATCAATGACGGGTGCAAAGAGTGCAACAAAGAATAAAGCACAGATACCAGTTTTGCCTGCAAGACACTTTAAAATAGTACGGATGAAGGATGAAAGAGCTCTCATTAAAAGGTTGAATGATAGAAAGTTGGTAACCTCGTCTGATACGTTGATGGAAGGCGTTGTTCGCCTAGATGAGGGATCAAGGCCGAATTCCCGATGATCATTGGAGACAATATCAATAGTCATAGAGCGGAAATTAGCTCGGTTTCGAGAGAGCCTTCATCTAGATCTACAAGAGGAGAAGGAGTTAGGTGGTCTCGTTCTCCTACTGACTATTCGGGATCAAGCCGTCAGCAGCCATCAGAGATCAAAGAGGCTGTAGGGTCAGACGGCCAGGAAGCACCTGGACGTTTGTCAGCGGATAGGAGTGAGATAGCGTCTCCTGTGGCTGAAGACAGTACGTTAGAAACAGAGGAAGGAGAAAACCAAGAGTTTCTGGCTTTGTATGCGGAAGTGATCGATTTGATTCGTCAATTCAATAACCTTTCCGGGAGTACGGAGACACCTGCCAGTATGCTTCCTCCAGGGATTGACATGGTGTTTGGATTGAAAAAGGATACGGTGTCGTATGAATTGCCTTGTTCAAGTCATGCGTAGTCCTTTTTACAACACGTAAATGCACGGATTGCGGGAAGGGATAATTCCTTAAGATCGAATAAGTAGATCGTTTAAGTTTATCCCACCCCAATCAATGAAACATAGGAAATATTATATGACACCAATGGTTCCTTTGCTATCTAGACAAATTAACCCAAATGTGGTAAGGTTAAGGCCTGGATTACCCTTGGATCAAGTTAAGATGGAATGCCCTTAGATGACTTACCAGGAGGCTGCTACGTAGGAGCAACAGCTTCTTCTGTCTTTCAGACTGCTTCTTGGTTAGATCTTTGGTCAACAGCAGTGGCAAAAATTGCGTCCTGTCATTTTGTCACAAGGCTTCAGAAATGGAGAACACCTAAGGAACGCCCAAAAGCCTTTCCTATGTACTACTGATTTTTTCTCCCATCATAGACACTTACCATGGAACTATACAACCAACCTTGTTCATAGAGCCTTCCTATAATGTAAGTATGATGTTGAAAGCCTAACCATAATGTAAATATGATGCTGAAAACTCAAGTGTCCATTACAGTGTAAATATTCTTGATAGAAAATAGTATGAGACCTTGGTGTATCCCTCTAATCTGGCCAATCTGATCTCCCTTAGGAACTGTATCAGCATTGTATGAACCAACCTTACTAACAAGCTCCACTGCTGAAAAAGGGGCATCCATAACCAGCTAATATAGAAGGTAACACAAGATGACAATGCTCCTAAGGATTCCGCAACGCTAATCTGTGGTGAAGTCCCCATGATGCATATGGCATTCTTTACATTAAGGACTTCAGAGAGCTGGAAGAAAACTGAGGAAACAACCCTCCAATTACTGGTTTGGACTGATGGTTCCAGTGTACCATTTACGTCATGGGAAGAACCATAATTCCTGTCAATAAAAACTATGATCTTCACAATATAACTGACAAAAATTCTCAAAGTGCTTCAAGAGGCCATGCTAGACGGAATGCATTATCATTCTCCTATCAAGTTGTCAACCATACTCCTCTACCTATTCAATTTAATATCTGATCCATGATTTTAAGAATTCCTTAGTCTACATTTCAGTAAAAAAGGCTATTGGATGGCTGGTAAAAACTGGAGTGACAAAAGGCTGAACAACAAAGCACTTAAATTAACACACCACCCTCTAAACAGTGAATTACTTAGACAGATAAATCTCATCACCTATCACTAGGCTGCTATGGAGCTGCAATTAAAAAGCAATCACCTTTGGTCATCTTAAAAATAATGGCAAATGGAAAAACCTACATAAGATATCACCATCACAGTCAAATGTTTTATTAATGGGTTGACCATTATAAACAAAGACTGAATCTGAATTATATCAAGAAGGGTAAGGGTAATACTACTAAAATATCCTGGAAGTCTACAGTCAACTGGTGGTGGTGTGTTCAATTACAACAATCCCCTGTGAAGGACCAATGCATTGATGTTGTACTTCACATTTGCATCTCACCCCAACCATATTGACTATAAGTGAAACTTGAAACATGTACACTGCTGTGATATGTAGAATAATCCTAGAGATAACATCAGAGAGAAGATCACTCATTGCTTAGAAGTTTCTCAAACCCTGACTCTGGAAGACTAACTGTGAGGGTAGGTACTCCACCGACATGCGACAAAACATGTACACTGCTGTGATATGTAGAACAATCAAGTGAGAACATCAGGGAGATCACTATGTCTCGAAGTCTCTCAAGCCCTGACTCTGGAAGAACGACGACCAAGTGAACTGCAACATCGCAGAGAGAAGAATCCTTGGAGGGAATATGAAACAGTCGTAGCAGGAACCTTTGACTTCTTAATCAGAGCTTTATCATCTTAAGACGAACTGGAACAGATACAGGAGACGGAGATGATTGAAACAGAGCTAATACTTCTATGATCACGAACACATATGCGTGAGGGCGAGACGTGGCTGTGTATAGAAGCCAGAAAAGCATTCTTATCAGTCATGACACCTGTAACCACGAACACGTACGCACAAGGGAGAGACCTGACCATGTAGTGAAAAAGGTGAACCACTCCTCTGATTCGCAACTCTTCTCCCGTCACAAACGCATAAGGGAGAGACACGGTCATGTAGAGAAGTTTATGAATCACTCTTCCCACCCTCAAGAACACGTACATGCAAGGGATTCCTCTCACTCGCAGAAGACAACGCCACTAAGTCGGTAATTCTCCGTTAGACTTGAGGACGACGAGGAGACGAAGACGGGGAGAGAGCTTCTTCCCTCTATGACGTCTCTTGCTATAAGGGAGAGGGGAAGAATCGCTGCTCCTATGACTTTTTGCCAGAGAGAGCAGAATACCTCTCTCAAAAAAACACCGTCCAGCCTCTCGAACATAGCTTGAAACATCTCCGATGGCTCAGTGAGAGGAGGAGATGATGTCTCAACAATGGAAGGAAGAGATGCCACTGCAGCTAACGTCATAGGCCAAGAGGATGCTGGGAGTGACGTCACGACATCTCAAATGGTAGCACTGGTCGATGGCCTCACTGGCGGAGTGCTAATGGGTGACCCAACAAGCGTCAACATTGATACAGCCCTCCCACTAGGGGGCAGCACACGAGAACTGAAGTAATGTAGTCTTGGAGGTGGGGGATCTGCCAATGGGGCTGACAGAGAGGGTGGGTGGGTGGGAAATAGCAAGCTGCCAGGAAGTGCGACACTTAAACAGCCACCATCTTGTTTGATTCAGAATCTGAAATAAAGGAAATAAAAGGCGCTGCCTCCTTCCTCTCGGGAAGTAGATCCCATGGGAGAGGGGGCTACATTAAACATAATCTCATCCTGTGCAACTCCTGATACTTCCAATGATGAATCGATGAAAAAGAAGGAAAGTGACAGCAGTACAACCGAAGCAGGGGATGCTGAAATGTCCCAACGAGGCGGCGAAAAACCCTCCCAAGATGGACAACTAGAAACTCCGTTGTTCTCTCTTCTGTAAAATGTCCTCCACTGCGACTTAGGCCAGGAACTACATTCCAGGTAAGGATTAGTAATGGTACAAAAGTTAGATTGGCACCTACTGCATGTACAGGGATCTGTAATGGAAGCAGCCAAAAACCTGGAGCACGGAAAACCCTAAATGCCCAGACACAAGCGTTAGCGAGGCCTTGCAAAATTGGAGGGCTCCATGATAACATAAGGGAGAGACACGGCTGTGTAGTGAAAACGGCAAACCACTCGCAACTCTTCCATTATCCTGAACACATACTGAAATAAAAAGAAATCACAGGCAAACAAAGCAACTGGCTTTGGAGGAAAGCTAAAGCGACTACTCTCCAAGGTGGTTAAAGCTGGTGCATCTCGAGGTTCCAAGGACGGTCAATGACCAGCATCCACTTTGTATATGCATGAGTTGCCAGATGCCACAGATTCCTTGCCTTACAATATTTGATTGTTTTGTAACCAATTTGTAGCAGGCACTATAAGATTATATCCTATTACTCAGGTTTGTTAGCTATGAAAAATACAAATAAAAAAATTTTCAATTCATTGTAACTTGTGTTAAACCAAAACTCTCTCTCCTGCAAAATGCAATATTTATGCAAAATGAATTAATTACATAATCACCTTCTCAGTAATTATCATGTCGACACAGTTTTTGCCAGTAAGGGGAAGACTGCAATTTTCAACAATCTTGTGACTTCCATTCTTTGCGGAGTGCTCCATGGTCACCACAACTTTTGTGCCAGGGCAAGCTACCAGGTCCATTGCACCACCCATGCCTTTTACCATCTTTCCCTGAAATGCAGCAAAATAACTTTAAAGTTGTAATAGAAAATGCTAGGTAACTTAATCAGGTGTTGTTCTTATCATACCTAATACCTACAAAAAAGGGAGTATTGTCCATAATTTGAAAATGAAAGTCTGGTAATTTTCATTCACTGAAATTAAAATTAAATTTCTGATCAAATACAAAACTGTGATGTGAATTGGTTATAAGCAGGAGTTTTTTTGTGGTATATTAGCAACACCTTTATACAAAAAGCTCTTAGGAATGACATCAAAATTATCAAGCAGAAAAAACTGTCAAGTATACTTACAGGAATCATCCAGTTTGCTAGATCACCATACTGAGACACTTCCATTGCACCCAATATGGTCAAGTCAACATGCCCACTAAAAAAGAAATAACTTTTGTTAGATCAATTGAATATAGAATTTTAAAGCAGAGTAGGTTCACAAAAAAACTTGATCTATGCAACTGATCACCGACAAAGCTACATGCTAGAAGTTACAATATACGGGCGGCCGCGGTTAACAGTGCAATCGCTCAACGGCGAATCGGTTTTACGGCTGTTGTAAAAAATATTAATTTAAAAAATACGGCATTTTAAGGTATTTTTACGGCACTGTAGAAATACCGTTCACCCCATAAAGGTTATGCAAATGATATTAAAAAATTGTATTGAGAGTTATTACATGGGTACATATTAGGGTAAAATATATACCTCCGACGCTGTTCTATACCGAAAATATAGTTAAATGAGTGCAAATTTAGCTATGGATGTGTTGATTTATAAATGTTCATGCTTTTATGTTTAAAATGTGTATGAAAATATTATGTATAGGTATTTTTATTTCTGCACATAAATATGATACAAAGGCAGCTTTTGAAACTGCCCTTCACGTTATCAAATATGTTTGTTCATGTTCATTCTTGTAAGCTGACGCCTGCCGCTCTTCCGAAAATATAGTTAACCCTCTTACGCCGAAGCCCTAAAAATCAAAACCTCTCCTGTATGCCGGCGCCGGTTTGGAGTGAGGGCGGAAGCGGAAAAAATAATATTTTCAAAAAATCACAGCGCGCTTAGTTTTAAAGATTAAGAGTTCATTTTTGGCTCATTTTTTTTCATTACTTGAAGTTTAGTATGCAATCATCAGAAATGAAAAATAATATCATTATCATATGTAAATAATGTGAGATATGGTAGCGAAAAAAAAAAAATCATTGATAATTGTATTTAAATCACGCTGTGCAAAAAACGGTCAAAGCTAACGAGTTACTTTTTTTTCCGTTGTATTGTACACTAAATTGCAATCATTTTGATATATAATACATAGTAAAACAATAAAAGCAACACCGGAAAAATATTATCACAAAATGATGTACGAATTCGTAACGCGCGGAGGTAAAAAAATGTTATTTTCAAAAATTCACCGTAATTCTAAATATTGTTCTAGAGACTTCCAATTTGTTTCAAAATTAAGACAAATAATTTAATATTACGATACTGTAAGAGTTTTAGATTAAAATTGCAGATTTCGACCATTTCGGACGAGTTAAATTTGACCGAATGTCGAAATTTTTATATATATATTTTTTTATATGCACATATTTCGGAGATGGGAAAAGCTACAACCTTCACTTATTTTTTATTGCATTTTTCATGAATTTGTGCACATTTTGATATATGAAACTCTATAAAACGGCTAATATGAAAAGGAGCAAATATTAGGATAATGCGATGTACGTATTTCGGAGACTTGCGGCCACGAATCGACGCGCGGAGTGAAGGTAAATATATTTTTCAAAAATTCACCATAAATCACAATATTGTTCTAGAGACTTCAAATTTGTTTCAAAATGAAGAAAAATGACGGAATATTACTAGGCCGTAAGAGTTTTAGCTTAAAATTGCGTTTTTCGACCATTTCGGTAGAGTCAAATTTGACCGAACGTGATTTTTTTCTAGTTATCGTGATTTATATGCAAATATTTCGTAAAAAGAGAAAGGCTACAACCTTCAATCATTTTTAGTTGTATTCTACATGAAACTGCGCACATTTTCATATATAAAACTTTATTTAACAGCTAATTTTAAATGGTGCAAACATTTCGACAATCGCACAAAAAAAATTCTGATTTTTTCGGAAGTTACCGCGCGGACGTAAGGAAAATGTTTTTTTTTTTTTTCATAAATTCACCATAAATCGAAATATTGTGCTAGAGACTTTCAAGTCGTTGCAAAATGAAGGTAAATTATTGAATATTACTAGAATATAAGAGTTTTAGCTTACAATTGCGTTTTTCGACCATTTCGGTAGAGTCAAAGTTAACCGAAAGTTGAAATTTTTGCACGTAACTTTATTTATATGAAAATATTTCGAAACTGATAAAAGCTACAATCATGGGTTGTTTTTTGTTGTATTTTGCATGAAATTGCGCACATTTCCATATATAAAACTTTATGTAACGGCAAATTTAAAAGGGTGCAAACATTAGGACAATCGCATGAAAAAATTTATCGGAAGAGTTATCGCACGAACGTAAGGAAAAAGTTTTTTCATAAATTCACCATAAATCGAAATATTGTGCTAGAGACGTTCAATTTGTTGCAAAATGAAGGCAAATGATTGAATATTACTATAATATAAGAATTTTAGCTTACAATTGCGTTTCTCGACCATTTCGGTAGAGTCAAAGTTGACCAAAGGTTGAAATTTTTGCACTTATCGTTATTTATATGAAAATATTTCAAAACTGATAAAAGCTACAATCATGAGTATTTTTTTGTTGTATTTTACATAATATTGCGCACATTTTCATATATAATACTTCATGTAAAGGATAATTTAAAATGGTGCAAAAATTATGTCAAAGTGACGAAATAATTTTTGAGATGTGTCACTGATACTTTTTAGTGCGATAAGAAAGAAATTCGCGCTTGCGCGCCTGCGTAGCGATTGTAAACAAAACAACACCTTGATCCGTGAACTCCCAGCATCCCCCAAGGCGCGTGATACAAAAGTTTTCGGCTGGTAGGCCTATAAGTATTTTTTCGCGAATTTTTAAAAAAACTTTTTTGAGCCGACGTATGATACGTCCAATCGGTATACGGGAGACATTTTGACTCGACGTTTAATACGTCCAATCGGCGTAAGAGGGTTAAAAAAGTGCTAATTTAGCGATCGATGTGTTGATTTTATAAATGTTCATGCTTTAATGTTTAAAGTGTGCATGCAAATGTATTATGTATAGGCTATTTTTAATTATGCGCAGAAATATGATACTAAGGCAGCTTTTGAAACTGCCCCTTCACATTATCAAATATGATGTTTTTTCATGTTCATTCTTGTAAGAAGCTGCCTGCCTGCCACTCTTCCGAAAATATAGTTGAAAAGAGTGCAAATTTTGCGATCAATGTGTCGATTTGTTCATGCTCTTATGTTTAAAATGTGTATGAAAATATATTACGTATAGGGTATTTTTATTTTTGTACATAAATATGATACAAATTAAGGCAGCTTTCGTAACTACCCTCCACGTTGTCAGAGGATGTTTTTTCATGTTCGTTCTTGTCCGCCACTGTTCCGAAAAATGCATGGTGTTATTTTATTATTAAAGCATCTTTTCCATAAATCCTTTAAAAAGTTATACATTACTTCACTGTATCCAATAATATTGTATGTATTCTCATATTATTGTATTATAGAATACTACGGCAAATCTAAGCTAGTATTCCGCAGAGAGGCCAATGTTTTGGTTTCAAATCAGCTGATGGCAAACAAGAGTTTGTTTCGCCATATTTAACGCAATTCTGAGTGAATTTTCTTGCTTCTAGTTAGCATAAACGAATATCTAGATACTTGACTTATATGAGACAAGGTTATTTTTCCTTATACGACATGTTTTTAGGTGGAAATATTTATTGAATGTCTCGTGATTGTGAACTTTTTTTTTTTCGTTAAAAAATTATGCGATTCCATTCGCAGTTTTCCTTTATACCATCGTAATACGAACTTTACGTTATTTATTTTACATCGGCGTGAAACCAACAGTAAAATGTGTTCTTTCAAGCCCAATAGTGTGTTTGATGGCATACGTTTACTGGAGTTTTATCCTTGTTGCTAATGCACGATAATAGCCAATAGCAGCTTCAACAGTTTTCTCAGTTTCAGTTATAACTAGGTTGAAATTTAACAGTATATTTCCCAATTGATCTTTGATCTATAGCAAATAAAGTTATTACATTAAGATATCTCAGTTCTATTCTACATAATGTCATTTATAACAACTACGGTAATAGTGTACTATAGTACGATGATTGAAATACAAGCCAAACGGATGTTATCGAATTCGGTTGTACTTAGAAAAAAAAAAAAAAGTTCACGTTCGGTTGTTCATGGCTGTACACGTTTATGCAACGAGTATAACGTTAAAACCATACTTTCATCATTCTCTTTTGCTGTTTTTGAACTTATGTAACTAGAAGATGGGATAAAGTTAGGCTATTATAATTTGCTCTCTCATAACATTGGATTACCGTAAGACGAATTATCATGACTTGAACACTACAGCTACCTGTACACTGTATAAAACCTTATTAGTATATCTTTACATACTCTAGACACCCAAAGGATTAAAGATAATTTGTCGGAAATTATATTTTTCCTAACTATACAAACCTGTGGCCCTTTAACAATAGGAAGGTACTTAGCGGCAGCTGAACCGGTCGTAAACTTCGAACAAGGGGGTTTGGTAGTTAACCCTCTTACGCCGAAGCGGTAAAAAAAAAAATTGTCTCCCGTGTGCCGGAGGTGTTTCAGAGTGAGCACGGAAGCGGAAAAAATATTTTTTTCAAAAAATCACAGTGCGCTTAGTTTTCAAGATTAAAAGTTCATTTTTGGCTCCTTTTTTTGTCATTGGCTGAAGTTTAGTATCACCCATCAGAAATGAAAAAAATTATCATTATCATATATAAATAATGCGATATATGATAGCGCAAAAATGAAATTTCATATATAATTGTATTCAAATCGCGCTGTGAGCAAAACGGTTAAAGGTAACAAGTTACTTTTTTTTTCGTTGTAATGTACACTAAATTGCAATCATTTTGGTATATAACGCATTGTAAAACGATAAAAATGATATTGTTATTTTACAATAAAGTTTTGTACATACTTACCTGGCAGACATATACTTAGCTTACGTCTCTGACGTCACGACAGAATTCAAAACTCGCGGCTAACGCGACAGGTAGGTCAGGTGATCTACCTTACCCGCCGCTGGGAAGCGGGTGTAAGAACCAACATACCTTTCTTGCCAGATTTTTTCTCTCTTATACCTGTCTCCTGAGGGGAGGCTGGGCGGGCCATCAATCGTATATGTCTGCCAGGTAAGTATGTACAAAACTTTATTGTAAAATAACAATATCATTTTTGTACATGAACTTTCCTGTCAGACATATACTTAGCTGATTGACACCCTTGGTGGAGGGTACATGACAGAAAATAACAAAGAAAAGGTAAACAACACCTGTTGTAGGATAAAAATAACCTTGGTTCTTACCTGTTTAGGCTGAAGACTTCATAGATACTGTCTATTAGTCGGCATAGCCATAAGAGCTACAGCGAGGGCGTGACCTACAGCTGAAAAGACTCTTTGGGTCTACTAACGGGACTTGATATCCGCTTACTTAGTAGAATCCAAGTCGGATCATGTCAATGGGGGTTCGCCCTCTTCTATGACAGAACCTGTCCACTACCAACGCAGGGAGCTTCAAACCAAATCCGATCACCTAACCAAACTAAAGTTATTAGTACTACGAAACGAAAAAAGATGCCTACCTGCATCATTTTTCATACAACCATATGAACTCAATTACAAAAACAAGGGAAAAAACTACTAAGGATATGTTCCAGCTCCCTGCCCCAGCACCGAATCCGCCGATACGTACGGGCCTAAAGCGAAGCACTCGTCATACGTAATACTGACGTCTTTTAGGTAGTGGTTGGCGAATACTGAATTACATCTCCAGAATGTAGTTTTCATCAGATTCTGAAGAGACATATTCTTATTAAAGGCCAAGGAAGTGGCAATTGCTCTCACTTCATGAGCCTTGACTTTTAGGAGCTTGAAATGTTCTTCATTACAAGATCTATGTGCTTCTTTCACAAGACTTCTAATGAAGAAAGACAGCGCATTTTTCGACAATGGTCTGCTGGGGTCCTTTACAGAGCACCATAGTCTGTCCTCAATGCCCTTAAGGGTTTTCTTCTTCTGAAGGTAGTATTTTAAACTCCTAACAGGGCAAAGAGTTCTTTCAGGTTCTTCCCCTACTAGGGCAGATAATCCACGAACCTCAAAGTTCCTTGGCCAAGGATTTGAGGGGTTCTCATTCTTTGCTAAAAACGAAGGAAGGAAGGAAACAAACCACGGAATCTCCTTTGAAACCTACCCTTCCTTCTAGGGCATGAATCTCACTAACCCTTTTAGCGGATGCTAAAGCCATGAGAAAGAGAGCTTTCCTTGTAAGATCTTTGAAGGAGGCTAAATGTGGTGGTTCAAACCTAGAGGACCTCAGGAAACGAAGAACCACGTCCAGATTCCAACTTGGAACTTCGTTCGAAGTTTTCTTGGAAGTTTCAAAAGATCTTAATAGATCATGAAGATCTTTGTTATTCGAAAGATCTAAATTCCTATATCTGAACAACGCAGCCAGCATGCTTCGGTATCCTTTGATAGTATACTGCCAAACCGCATTTTTCTCTGAGGAAAACTAGGAAATCTGCTATCTGAGTCACAGAGGTACTGGAAGAGGAAAACTTCTGGTTCCTGCACCACCGGCGAAATACGTCCCACTTCGACTGGTAGACTTTAAGGGTCGAAGGTCTTCTAGCTGAGGCGATAGCCTTAGCAGCTTTTGTCGAAAACCCCTTCGCTCTGACAAGACTTTTGACAGTCGAAAGCCAGTCAGATTGAGAGCGGGGAGGTTTCTGTGATACCTGTCGAAGTGGGGTTGTTTGAGCAAATCTTGTCTTTGTGGAAGTGCTCTTGGAAAGTCCACCAACCATTCCAGTACTCTGTGAACCAATCTTGGGCGGGCCAGAACGGAGCTACTAGCGTCATTCTTGTCATCTCCGAGATAGCAAATTTCTTGAGGGTTTGTCCCAGTACTTTGAAGGGGGGAAAGGCGTAGACGTCTAGACCTGTCCAATCTAGGAGAAACGCATCCACTGATACTGCTCCTGGGTCTGAGATCGGGGAGCAGTAAAGTTCGATTCTTGCGTTCCTTGCTGTTGCAAAGAGATCGATGCGAGGTCTGCCCCATCTTCTCCACAGGTCTTGGCATACCTCTGAGTGGAGGGTCCACTCGGAAGGCAGGAGTTGATTCTTCCTGCTGAGGAGATCGGCCCTGACGTTCCTTTCTCCCTGTACGAATCTGGTGAGAAGACTGATCTTCCTTGTCTGAGACCACAGCAGAAGATCCCTTGCTGTTTCGTACAGGGAGAAGGAGTGCGTCCCCCCCTGTTTTTTGATGTACGCCAAGGCTGTTGTGTTGTCCGAATTGACCTGCACTACTGCATTTCGGACGTGGGGCTCGAAGGCTTTCAATGCCATCCAGACTGCCATCAACTCTTTCTTGTTGATGTGCCAGGACACCTGATCCCCCTTCCAGGTGCCTGACACTTCTCTTGTCCCGAGCGTCGCTCCCCAACCTGCTTCCGATGCGTCGGAAAACAACACATGGCTGGGGTTCGGCATGTAAAGAGACATTCCTTCCACAAAACGAAGTGGGTTGTTCCACCACCAAAGGTCTCTCTTGATTCCCCTTGAGATCTTGAAGGAGAACTCCAGATCTAGGGAGAGACGCCTCCAGTTCTGGTATAGGAAGAACTGTAGAGGCCTGAGATGCAACCTTCCTAGAGAAAACGAATTGCTCCAACGAGGAGAGTGTCCAGCAGACTCATCCACTCCCTCGCTGTGCATGCATCTTTCTCTAGGAAGGTCGTTATTTTCTCGTAGCAACGAGCTATCCTCTCTGGCGATGGAAAAGCCCGAAAAGCCAGAGAAGCTATCCGAATCCCCAGATAGATCCGCTCTTGACTGGGGATTAATTGAGACTTCTGGAAGTTCACCAGAAGTCCCAGAGAACTTGCCAATGTAAGGGTCTTTTGAAGGTTCTCCAGACATCTTTCTTGAGACTCTGCTCTGATTAGCCAGTCGTCGAGATAAAGCGACACCCTCACTCCCTCCAAATGTAGCCACTGCGCCACGTTTTTCATTAACCCCGTGAAAACTTGGGGTGCAGTCGATAGGCCGAAGCACAAGGCCTTGAATTGGAAGATGTTTCCTCCCATCATGAATCGTAGATACTTCCGTGAAGAAGGATGGATCGGCACATGAAAGTAAGCGTCCTGAAGGTCTAGAGACACCATCCAGTCCCCTGGACGAAGAGCCGCTAACACTGAGGAAGTTGTCTCCATGGCGAACTTCCTCTTTTCCACAAAGACGTTCAGGGCGCTTACATCCAAAACCGGTCTCCATCCTCCTGAGTTCTTCGGAACTAGGAATAGTCTGTTGTAAAAGCCCGCAGAGCGGGGATCTTTCACTAGTTCTATAGCCTCCTTCTCTAGCATGAGATCTACTGCTAGAGAAAGGGCTTGATTCATGATGGGGTCCTTGTACTTGGCCACCAACTCCCTCGGAGTTGTCGTCAATGGTGGTCTTGACGAGAAGGGAATGAGGTATCCTTTGCTGACAATCGATAGGGACCAATTGTCTGCCCCTTTGTGGGCCCAGACGTCGGCAAATTTCAGTAGTCTGGCACCCACTGATGTCTGGAGTCCTTGATCGCTATTTCTTCCCTCTGACTGACCTAGAGAAGGTTTTACCTCTCTTAAAAGGTCTAGTTCCTCTGGTTGCAGAACCTCTGACAGCGGGTCCTCCTCGAAAGGGCTCCTGTCTCAGAGGAGTCTCTTTCTTGGCCTTGGGTTGGAAGACAGAGCGAGGTTTCCTGGCCGCCTGGGCTAACATGCTCTGAGTAGCCTTAGCTGAAAGGGCACTCGAGACATCTTGAATAATCTTCTTGGGGAACAGAAGAGGAGAGAGTTGAGCATACATAAGCGAGGCCCTTTGCGCATGTGAAACTGCCTTAGTGAGAAACGAACAGTAGACAGACCACTTCTTAATAACTCCAGCTCCAAACAGTGAGGAGACTTCACTCGATCCGTCTCTCACTGCTTTATCCATGCAAGTGAGGACGCAGTTAAGATCTTCAGGAGACAGAGAATCTGGGGTCTGGGTCTTATTAGCCAGAACTCCTAAAGACCAATCAAGGAAGTTGAAAACTTCCAGGACTCGGAACATTCCCTTCAGTAGGTGGTCAAGTTCGTTCATCCCCCACGTAGTCTTGGCGGACAAGAGGGCGGAACGACGAGCAGAATCCACCAATGAAGAATGTCCGAGTCCGCAGACGAAGGGAGAGCGAGGCCTAAAGGTTCTCCCGATTCGTACCAGAATCCCAATCTACCAGTCAGTTTAGACGGAGGGAAAGAAAAAACCGTCTTCCCTTTCTCTTCCTTAGAAAGGAGCCATTCCCCAAAACCTCTAAGCGCCTTCTTCATGGAAACAGTAGGTTTCATCCTTACACAAGACGAAACCTTCGACGTCTTCGAAGTGGAGAATAACGAAAGAGGAGAAGGAGGAGCCACAGGAGAAAGGATATCTCCAAACTCTTGCAGGAGCAAATCTGTCAGCCTCTTATAGGAGGAAACAGAGGAGTCTTTTGGTCCTTCTTCTTCTGAGGGGTCCTGTTCTTCCTGAGCTGAAGAACCCTCATGATCCTTAGAGGCGCGACTATTCTTAAAAGAGTCTCTAGAGGAAGTAAGACGTATACGTCTTGGAGACAAAGCTTCAGAAACGTGTCTACTTACAACATCCTTCTTGTCTGGAGGAGTGCGTTTCCCAGATTCTTGGAGCCTAACAGGAGTAAGGCGGCTGTCAGGAGCAGAGCGCCTGTTTGAAGAAGAACTTCTATCAGGCTCTTGGCGCCTATCCAAAGGAGAGCGGCTACCAGGCGAACAGCGCCTGCCATACGAGAAGCGTCTACCAGGCTCTTGGCGCCTGAAACGAGGCGAGAGGATCTCTGGCGACGAGCGCCTACTAGGTGAGCGCCTACAAGGGGAGAAGCGCCTGCTAGGATCTCGGCGCCTGACTCGAGGAGAGTGAAAGTCAGGAGAAGAGCGCCTGCCAGGAGAAACGCGCCTAACAAGCTCTTGACGCCTGTCCAGCGAAGAGCGCCTGTCCGATTTAGGGCGCTTGTCAACAGGAGAGTGGAGGCGAGACGAGGAGCGGCTACGAGGCGAGTAGCGCCTACTAGGCTCTTGGCGCCTGTCAAGGGGAGCGATCCTGTCTCGAGAAGAGCGTCTGTAGGGTGAAGATCTCCTACGAGCAGTTTGCTCCGTGTCCAAAGGAGAAACCTGTCTGTCAGGCAAATGGTGCTTGGACGCAGATGGGATCTTGTCCGAAGCAGAAAGTCTCCTGCGAGAATCCAAACGCACAGGTGAGCGCGCCGCTTCCGTCGAATAGCGAGAGTCAGGAGAGGGGAGCCTGGACTTCTTTACAGGAAGCGAGACGTCCTTCCTACGACGAGACGACACGCAAAGAGAGCCAGCCAGAGCCGAAATCTGCGCCTGAAGGTTAGCCAACACCCTTGCAGGAGAATTCACAAACTCTTGAACAGGTGACGAGGCTCGATCTCTGCTCGGGGAACGATACTCCTGAGATCTCTTACGTTTCTTCGCTTCCACCTCAGGCTCTTCCGAAAAAACTTCAGGGCTGGATGGACGGGCGCAGGGAGCGTTCCAGGCTCTCTTCGAAGGGCGCGAGGCTTCCGAAGAGCTCCATCCTCGTTTAGGAGAAGGCGAAGGTGAAGACGAGAAGCATTGGCGCAATATTTCTCTCTTGGAGCGATCCAAGGTAGCCTGGGAACGATCAACAGGAGCTACCGAGGGGACGCCTGACCGTTGGGATGCTCCCTAACCTTCCTGCGGCTTTCGACTTTCCTCCTCCACTGGGACTGGGAGTCTGGAAGAGGTCTAGGCCTGGAAGCATTAGGGAGCCGATCAGACGCACCCTCCACTGCACTGGGTTCACTGCACAAATCACTATTGGAATCACTCTTACCTTCTAATTGTTTGATTTTCCTCTCCATACTGCGAATGGTGGCTTTCATGGAGGCCACTTCCGAAGGCGCATCTTCGGCTTCGGTGCAGGGAGCAGGAGCTGAAACTGACAAAGGAGCTACTTCTAAAATAGGATTATCTATATCCAACTCGCTAATACGAGATCTACTACTGCTCCTAGAAGAAGCTTTCCTAACTTTATCCTTTTCAAGCTTCCTCAAGTAGGAAGACAAAGACTTCCATTCATCCTCATTCAGCTTTTCACATTCATTACAAGGATTATTAAAGGTGCATTCATTCCCTCTACACTTCAAACATACCGTGTGAGGGTCTACCGCAGCTTTCGGTAGCCTCACCTTACACTCAGTCATACAACAAACTCTAAACATAGCAGTTTTCTTAGTATCAACATCAGACATCATGAATCCAGAAAAAATCCAAAGAAAAGTCAATAACTGTCCACAAATCGCGAATGCCAGGCCAAAAGATCGGGTACTTCACCAAAAGTCCGTAGAAACAATCCAGGGTGAAAACGAGAAAAGAATCCAACTGTCAAGAGGTACCGACAACAGGTGTGGTCGACACCGACGACAGAAAAAATCTGGCAAGAAAGGTATGTTGGTTCTTACACCCGCTTCCCAGCGGCGGGTAAGGTAGATCACCTGACCTACCTGTCGCGTTAGCCGCGAGTTTTGAATTCTGTCGTGACGTCAGAGACGTAAGCTAAGTATATGTCTGACAGGAAAGTTCATGTACAAAAACAACACAGAGAAAATATTATCACAAAATAATGCATGAATTCGTAACGCGCGGACGTAAACAAATATTTTTTTCAAAAATTCACCATAAATCTAAATATTGTCCTAGAGACTTCCAATTTCTTTCAAAATGAAGACAAATAATTGAATATTAATATACTGTAAGAGTATTTGCTTAAAATTGCAGTTTTTGACCATATCTGACAAGTTAAAGTTGACCAAATGTCGAATTTTTATATATATATTTTTTTTATATGCAATTATTTCGGAAATAAGAAAAGCTGCAACCTTCAAATATTTTTCGTTTTATTCTACATGAAATTGCGCACATTTTTATATATAAAACTCTATGAAATGCCTAATATGAAATGGAGCAAATATTCCGAGAATGGTACGTACGCATTTCGGAGATTTGTGGCGGAGAATCCGTGCGCGGAGGGAAGGAAAGATTTTTTTTAAAATTCACCATAAATCTATATATTTTGCTAGAGACTTCAAATTTGTTTCAAGATGAAGATAAATGACTGAATATTACTAGACTGTAAGAGTTTTAGCTTACAATTGCGTTTTTCGATCATTTCGGTAGAGTCAAAGTTGACCGAACGTGGTTTTTTTTCTATTTATCGTGATTTATATGCAAATATTTCAAAAATGAGAAAAGCTTCAACCTTCAATTATTTATTGTTGTATTCTACATGAAATTGCGCACATTTTCATATATAAAACTTTATGTAACGGCTAATTTAAAATAGTGCAAACATTACCACAATCGCACGTATGATTTTTTCGGAAGAGTTACCGCGCGGACGTAAAGAAAATGTTATTTTTTTCATAAATTCACCATAAATCGAAATATTGTGCTAGAGACTTCCAATTTGTTGCAAAATGAAGGTAAATGCTTGAATATTACTAGAATATAAGCATTTTAGCTTACAATTGCGTTTTTCGACATTTCGGTAGAGTCAAAGTTGACCGAAGCTTGAAATTTTGGCAATTATCATTTATTTATATGAAAATATCTCAAAACTGATAAAAGCTACAACCATGGGTTGTTTTTAGTTGTATTGTGCATGAAATTGCGCACATTTCCATATATAAAACTTTATATAACAGCTAATTTTAAAATGGTGCAAACATTACCACAATCGCATGTATGATTTTTTCGGAAGAGTTACCGCGCGGACGTAAGGAAAAAGTTTTTTCATAAATTCACCATAAATCAAAATATGGTGCTAGAGACTTCCAATTAGTTGCAAAATTAAGGTAAATGATTGAATATTACTAAAAGAATTAAAAACAAGAGTTTTAGCTTACAATTGCGGTTTTTCTAACCATTTTCGGTAGTCAAAGTTGACCGAAGGTTGAAATTTTGTCACTTATCGTTATTTATATAAAAATATCTCAAATCTGATAAAAGCTACAATCATGAGTATTTTATTGTTGTATTCTACATAAAAATGCGCACATTTTCATATATAATACTTCATATAACGGCTAATTTACAATGGTACAAAAATTATGTCAAAGTGACTAAATAATTTCCGAGATGTGTCACAGATACTTTTTAGTGCGGCAAGAAAGAAATTCGCGCTTGCGCGCCTGCGTAACGATTGTAAACAAACCAACCTTACCTTGATCCGTGAACTCCCAGCATCCCCCAAGGCGGCGTGATTCAAAGCTTAGGCTGGTAGGCCTATAAGTATTTTTCCGCGAATTAAAAAAAAACTTTTGTAAGTCGACGTAAAATACGTCCAGTCGGCACACGGGAGACAAAAAATGTCGACGTAAAATACGTCCAGTCGGCGTAAGAGGGTTAACTACTTGTCCGGCAGTTGGCGGTCAGCTCAACTGCGAGGAGAGGAGTTACTTTGCTTTAGGCCCAGGAAACGCAGAGTGAGGGGTGGCATGAGGTGGGACTATATGTAAAGGACCTCAGGTTTGTATAGTTAGGAAAAATACAATTTCCGACAAATTGTTATTTGTTCCGATATGTATACAAACCCTCGGTCCTTTAACAATTGGAAGACTCACTTCTTGGTGTTTGGAACCCGAGTCTTATGAACAGACTGGTGTTCGTCCTACCTTGGTTCCCACCCTGGTCGTAAGAGCAGAGAGAGGGATCGTAGCCTCTCCCCAGCTGAACGGGTTGTGCACCGCAGGATCAGTGGTCAGACTTCTGGACCAAATTTATAAGAGGGAGGCAAGCGTACCTCTTATAAATAGCAAAAGGCAAGAACTAGTTCCTGCTTCAAGAGCCAAAATGAAGTCATGGGTTTGTCTCTTGTTGGCTTCCACTCCTCCCCCTTGTTGGAGTGGTAGATAAACACTCCTATCCCTACAGAAAGGGATAGGATGGAGCTCAGTTGTGTAGCTTACCTGCATCGGCCTCCTGTTCAGCATAGTAACGACTGCAGCCCTCTGCCCACAGGTAGAGGAGAAGAACGAAGGAGGAAGAGAAGCCAGTCACACACTCTTTCACTCCTCCATTCATGCAGTCACACAAGGATGCGATCCTGTTCTGTCTGCTCAGGTGTTGGGTAAGCTACACAACTTGTTGAGCAGCCACCACGGGTCCCAAGGAAAAAGTGTCCAAGGACCTGTGAGTAATATCCCGAAGGTAGAATGAAGTGAAGGTGGTCTGGTTGGCCCAAACCTGCCTTCAGAACCTGTGCCAGGGAGAAGTTCTTGTGGAACGCAAGGGTTGGAACAATACCTCTGACTTCGTGGGCTCTCGGACGAAGGGTACGGGTGTCGTCACTACCATCTGTGTCGTACGCCCTCCTGATCACCTCACGCAGCCAGAAAGAAAGTGTGTTCTTGGAAACTTCTTTCTTGGTAACCCCGGTGCTCAAGAAGAGGCGTCGGCACTCAGGCGTCGAGTTCTCTTCAGATAGCGCCGTAGCGCCCTCACAGGACAAAGTAGCATCTCATCCACATCCGCATCATTATCGGTGAAATCCTTCAGGGAGGGGATCGTGAAAGACTCGAACCGGTCGTCAGGGACCGAAGGATTCTGAGTCTTCGCTACAAAGTTCGGGACGAAATCGAGGTCACAGATCCCCATCCCCTGGAATGCTTGACGTCAAAGGAAAGACCATGAAGTTCCCCTACTCTCTTCGCCAATGCCAGGGCCAGCAGGAAGAGGGTCAGATCCGTCTGACGACTCTCGGAGTGGCTCGAAGGGCCTGCGAGTCAAACTCCTAAGGACAAGAGTCACATCCCACCCCGGGGGCCTGAGTTCCCTGGGCGGGCAAGACCTCTCGAAGCTCTTCATCAGGAGGGAGATCTCGAAAGAAGAGGAGATCTCCACACTTCGCAGTTTAAGGACTAGGGCCAGGACAGCTCTGTTTGTTTGTATAGTGTTTTTACGTTGCATGGAACCTGTGGTTATTCAGCAACGGGACCAACAGCTTTACATGACTTCCGAACCATGTCGAGAGTGAATTTCTATCACCAGAAATACACATCTCTCACTCCTCAATGGAATGGCCGAGAATCGAACCCGCGACCACCAAGGTGAGAAGCAAACACCAAACCAACCATGCCACTGAGGCAGGACGGCTCTGTATCCTTTAACTGCGTAGATGGAGAGGATCTTTTCTCAACGAAGGAAAACTAGGAAATCCGCTACCTGTTGAAGAGTGGCTCTGAGAGGAGGGAGACCCCGTCCACGACACCAACCACAGAAGACCGACCACTTCCCTTGGTAGACAGCTGCAGAGGACTGTCTGAGGTATCCAGCCATCTCTGTTGCTGCGCTGCGAGAAAAGCCTCTTGCTCGCAAGAGATGGTGGATAACAGCCAGCCGTGAAGACACAGGGACTCGACGGACCGGTGGTACCATTCTACGTGTGGCTGGCACAGGAGGTTGTGCCAGGGGGGAAATCTCTCTCGACGCTTCGGCAAGCAGAGCCAGCAGGTTCGGCCGTTTGGGCGCCACCAGGATCATCTGAAGGTTCGCGGTGATCAGCGCTGATCACTTTGTGAATCAGACAGAACGGGGAAAGGCGTAGACGGAGAGGTTGTCCCACGGATATTGAAGAGCGTTGTCTGCAGCTGCCCATGGGTCCGGCACAACCGAGTAGAAAACCTGGAGTTTTCTGTTTGTGCCGGGTGGTGAACAGATCTACGACTGGACGCCCCCACGGGTTGAAGAGCCTTTCCGCCACGTCTGGATGAAGGGACAATTCGGTTCCTATCACCTGATCCCAACGGCTGAGCTTGTCGGCTACCACATTCCTCTTGCCTGTAATGTAGCTGGCCGACAGCTCTACTGAGTGAGCCACGGCCCACTCGTGCACCTGAAACGTCAACTGGTGCAGCGGGAGGGACACAATGCCCCCCTGCTTGTTGACGTACGCCACTACCGTGGTGTTGTTGCTCATCAACACCACTGAGTGTCCCACCAGACGGTCCCGGAACTCTTAGAGAGCGAGGAACGCTGCCTTGAGCTCCAGGACGTTGATGTGAAGGTGCTTGTCGCGATGGTCCCACACGCCTGCAGTGAGCAACTCCTCCAGGTGTGTGCCCCATCCCTCGGTTGATGCGTCTGAGAACAGCAACATCTCATGGGGTGTGTGTGTGTGTGTGTGTGTGTTGCGAAGAGGCACTCCTTTACGAGGTTCCCGTCGTCCAGCCACCAGGCTAGGTCTTGCCTCACCTCCTCTGTGAGGGATATGGGGAAGAAGGGAGGGTCCCTTGCCTATGACCAACACTCCTTTAGTCTCCATTGAAGAGACCGCAGGTGAAGACGCCCGTGAGGGACTAGCTTCTCGAGAGACGACAGGTGACCGATCATGACCTGCCATTGCTGAGCTGGTTACTCCTGTAGAGACAGGAACTGACTTGCTGCCTCCCTGAACCTGCTGATCCGTGAATCTGCGGGGAAGACTCGCCCTGCTACCGTGTCAATCAGCATGCCCAGGTACTTCATCCTCTGCTTGGGCTCGAGGTCTGACTTCTCGTAATTCACTACGATCCCCAGATCGCGACAGAATTTGAGGAGTCGATCTCTGTCCTGCAACAACTGCGAGCGGGAGCTTGCCAGGACTAACCAATCGTCGAGATACCTCAGAAGACGTATCCCTACCAAGTGGGCCCAAGCCGACACCAGTGTGAACACTCGCGTGAATACCTGTGGGGGGGTTGAGACACCGAAACAAAGTGCCCTGAATTGGTACACCGTCCTGTCGAGGATGAAGCGGAGGTACTTCCTGGAGGATTGATGGATGGGTATCTGGAAATATGCGTCCTTCACATCCACCGAAAGCATGAAGTCGTTCTCCCTGATGGAATCGAGCACTGAACGTGCTGTTTCCATCTGATCCAAGTCTGGCGAACGAATAAGTTCAAGGGAGAGAAATCTATCACTGGGCGCCAGCCCTCCCGAGGACTTCTCCACCAGGAAAAGTCTACTGTAGAAGCCCGGCGACTGATCCCATACGATCTCCACAGCACGTTTGCTCAGCATGGCTTCTACTTCCTGCCGAAGCGTCACGTCCTTGGTCGAGCCAGGAATGTAGGTTTGCAGATAGACCGGGTTGGAGGTGAGGGGTGGCCGAGACTCGAAGGGTAGTAATATCCCCCTCCCTGAAGGCGTTCCACTATCCAGGTCTCCGCACCGTAGCGCTGCCATGTTGCCCAATGGCTCGCCAGGCACCCCCCCAACTTCTGGCAGCCGGTGAGGGGGAACACCGTCCCCTAGCGTTTCCCTCCTCAATTCGACTTCACCCAGATCCTCCTCGAGAGAAGGACTGGGAGGAGGGCTGGTTGCGATCACTCCTTACAGCAGAATTCGAAGGCAGAGTCTTTCCTCTCGCTTCGACGAGGCGATCGTCTTGGCCGCAGAGGAAGCCTAGCTAAACTCTTGGGCTTGGCCGCAATCGTCCGAGGTTACCCAGCCACCTTGGAGACTGCCTGGTGGACAAGACGGTCACTGTCGTCAGTGCGCCGCTGTTCCACCGCAGCATCCACCATCTCAGGGCCGCCTCACGCCCAGCCGCCCTGGTCACTCGGGTGAGAACAGCTTCTCTACGCCGGAGACCCAGGTTGGCCCACAGGTTAGCTGTCTGGTGGGCCAGGTAGGAGATGGCCCTACCTCCAGACTGGCACAGTCTCACAAAAGCCGGGTCCCCTTCAGGAGTGATGTTCCCCAAGGAGGCCATGGCTTTCGACACTGTGAGGGACCACAGGTCAATTCAGGAGACTGCTTGGAATGCTGCCATTGCGGTAGATTCCAAGGCAAGTGCCTCTTGCTGCAAGAACCAGAGGTTCTCCGACAGGAGCTGCTGCAGACACACCACCGGAGTTAGCCTAGCTAGCTCCAGGTTAACCTGTTTGAGTGGCAGAGGGTCCTCTGAAGGCACGTAGAAGCGCCTCTGTCGCGGCAGAAGTGGAGGAAGGAGTTTGGAAGACCTACCGGACCGAAGCGAACCCTCCTGTCCGGAGACGAGAGCATTGGGTTTCTTCTTATGTCCCCAGAAAGACTCCAAACCGGATGTGGGCTTGGAAGGTGGGAGCGGCGATCCTTCCCGAGGACCTCCGCAAACGACCTCTGGATCTCAGGAGTGACTGCATCCTGTGGAGACGGACTGTCAAGCCCATCCAGCGAGAATGCCTTCCTAGAACCTCCTCCTTCCACAGGAGGAACCACAACAGACCCCTCCTGGTCTCCTCCTGCCACTTGTGCATACGATCTGGTTGGTCCTAGGACCGTGCCAGGTTCGTAGGGCGTCGCTCTTCCCGGTGAAGCCCGAGGAAGTTGAAGTGATCATAGAGGAAGACCTGATGCTCCCCCTGCGCCCAACGGCAGAACCGGTGTGCTGAGGGGGCTGCAGGCAATCACCAACCCGCGGTGGTGATTGAGCGGCTCTCCCGGGGAGAGCAGCTGGACCGAGAACAGCAGCAACGGTCCCGAGCGTCAGAAGAGCTGCTGCTGGTCCCCCTCTCCGCCTGGTCCCGGTAGGAGCAGCGGTCAGGGGGCCTGCAGAGTCCGCTGTCGCAGTGGGAGTGAGGCCTGTCCTGACGGCGCGTCACGCCGCTTGGACCAGCTGAGGCTGGTTCAGGCGACTGAGGGGACCGCTTCCTCGCCTCAGCCCGCAAGCGGTCTGGGACTGTCGCGTCAACCCTGGGTACCAGCGTATCACAGCGAGAGCGATCACTGGTCTGGTGGGAGTCGCCTGAGCGACCCCCGCCAGTCTTCCGCTCCGTGCCTGGATCCTTGGGCTGAGCAGACTCGGTTGCCTGGGTCTTGGCTGTACAGTCACCCACAGGTGACCGTACACTTGGTAACTCACGAACGAGAGGCCGAGATGGTACCTGGCGGAAGTAGAGACGGGCACTGTTCCCAAAGGAACAGAAGGACCGGCGGATGTCCGGTGGACAGACCCTTAGAAGTCTCAGAGCGAGCCTTCTTGGGGGGGAGGAGTTAACCTTCTTCTTCGGCTGTGGGGCCTTAGCTTCCTCAGCACCACCGTCAGGTCTCCATCCAAGACGGAGCTGGGGCAGTTGCCGAAGCAACAGGGCCCGACTGCACCTGTCCGGAAGAACCTAGGGTGGGAGCAGCAACACCAAGGGCAGGAACTGGAGCGGCAGCATACTCAGGAACAGGAGGCAGGGCAGGAACCAGTGGATTCCTCTGCACAGGAGGCAGGTCCAGGGAAGGGCTCTTGGGACACCGGAGTCTGGGGCTGCAGCAGGAGCGGCAAAACCAGGTGGCGGCATCACAGCGGGCATCATAACCTATGGCAGCGGCGCCTGCACAGCAGCGTGCGTTATTGCATGGCCCCTCTCGCCATGTGACTCAGCAGCCCCTGGACCGTCGGTGTCCCTCGCAGCCCCAGCGAGTACCAGGCCAGTCCGAGATCATCCCCCTTGGCAAGCAGATCTGAGGAAGGAAAAGTCGGGTAAGTTAGTGGGGGGTCTCCCCTCGCCCGTGGGGGGGGACAGTTCCCACCCCGAGTAAACGGAGGACCCCGAGTACAACTGGATGTCGGGGTATCTCGGCCCCCCCTCCACGCTCGACTGATCGAGGGAGCTGAGATGGAGAGAGAAAAGAAGTGTCTGTAACCAAGGGCGTAGCTGGAGAACCCTCTGATGACTCCTTGGTCAGCTTACATGGCTTCTTCCTCCCCCCATAGCGCTCCCACTGCTCCTTTGACCAAAACACACAAACATCAACATCACATGTCTTGGTGCGAGAGCATTCCCGCCCTCTACACCGAGTACAAAACTCATGAGGATCAACCTCAACAGATGATCGGAAGGCCCCACACTTACGGCCCTCCACACCAGGACACAATCTGTGGCTGATGGGGGGCGAGGGGGTCTCTCCGGCTCTTGGGATTCCATTTCGAATCACAATCACAATACATACTCACTGTATGAAATACAAAAACACACGCGTACTTACGTATATCCTTGCACAAATACACACAGTAAGAGAGAAAGAAAAAAGCCTGCACACAGTGAAGCAAACAAAGCATACGACAAGAAGCGGGTCCTGAAGGCACCGTCCGAGAGCCCACGAAGTCAGAAGTATTGGCCCGTCAATGGCGTTCCGTAAGAACTTCTCCGTGGCACAGGTCCTGAAGGCAGGTGTCTGGGCCAACCAGACTACCTTCACCTCCTTCTACCTTCGGGATATTGCCCACAGGTCCTTGGATACCTTTTCCTTGGGACCCGTGGTGGCTGCTCAACAAGTTGTGTAGCTAACCCAGACCCTCGCAGGCTGAACAGCATCGAGTCCCGGTGTGACTGTGGGAATGGATGTGAGAATGAGTGAGTGACTGGCTTCTCTTCCCATCTTTTCCTCCTCCTCTACCTGTGGGCAGAGGGTCACGGTCGTCACTATGCTGGATGAGAACGAGATGCAGGTGAGCTATATGACAGAGCCCCATCCTATCCCTTTCATTAGGGATACGAGCAGAGTATCCACCACTTCCTCCTACAAGGGGGGGGAAGTGGATGCCAACAAGAGACAAACCCATAACTTTATATTTGCTCCTGTACAGGAACAAGTTCTTACATTGCTGGTACGAAGAGACACGCTTGCCTCTCTCTTAGTACTCGGTCCAGAGGTCTGACCATTGATCCTGCGGTGCACACCCCGATCAATCGGACAGAGGCTTGGATCCCTCCCTCGCTCTTACAACCAGGGAGGTATTCCAAGGTTGGGCGAACACCAGTCTGTTCACAAAAGACTCAGATTCCTCCCACCAAGAAGTGAGTCTTCCTATTGTAAAAGGACCGAAGGGCTGCAGGCGATCGAGCTGCAGGCCTGGTCGAACCATCTCGCTGTGGAGAACGGCTGGACTGAGCACAGCGGCCCCGATCTCGGGTGTCAGAGGAGCTGGTGCTGGTTGCCGTACCCGATCGCTCTCTGTGAGAGCGACGGTCAGGCGACCTACAGGCTCCACTGTCACGGTGAGACCGGTGCTTGTCCTCACGGCACATCACGTCGCTAGCGACCAGGGGGACCTCTTCCCAGCCTCGGCACGTGGACGGTCGTGGACCATCACGTCAGCCCGGGTAGCCAGCTGGTCGCCGCGAGAGCGAGAGCTGGTCTGGTGAGAGTCGTGTGAGCGGCTGTCACCAGTCTTCCGCTCCATGCCGTGAACCTGACGCTGAGCGAGCTCTGACGTCTGGTTCTTGGCTGCACGATCGCTGGTAGGCGACCGTACACTCGGTACCTCCCGCGAACGAGAGGCCGAGACGGAACCTGATGCAGTGGCAGAGCCTCTGACACCAGGTGAGGAAGTGCCGGTGTTAGCCGGCACCCCTCTGATCCCCGTAGTCTTCTTCCTTGCGGAAGAAGAGACGGGCCCCGCTCCCGAGGGAGCAGGAGGACCAGCGGAAGAACCCCCCATCTCGCCGGAGTGAGACGGGCCCTTAGAAGCTCCCGAAGGAGACTTCTTAGGGGGGGAGGAGGCAACCTTCTTCTTCTTCGGCTGTGAAGCCTTAGAAGTCGAAGGGGGAGAGGCGGCAGACGACGACACCTTCCTCCTCTTCCTCTTCTTCTTCGTAAGCTTCCTCAGGACCGATGTCAAGTCAGCCATCCAGGGCGGAGCCGGGGCTGCTGTTGCCGAAGCAACAGGGCCCGGACGCGCCTGTCCAGACAGACCGACATTGGGAGCAGCAGCGCCACAAATAGGAACATCAGCAGGTGCAGGCATCACAGGAACAGCAGGAACAGTCACGGCAGGAACGGCAGGTACAGTCACGGCAGCAGCGGTCGGCAACGTCTCAGCAATCGTCAGCGGCTGGGCAGGTACGGCAGGTGGTACACCCAAGCCAGGAGGACGGACCAGCGTCACCGACATCCTTGGCATCGGCGCAGGTCAAGTCTGGCTTCGGCAGCACGGCAAACCCGGGCGGCAGCGGCATCACACTCCCCCGTGGCACGGCGATCGGACCCGGCACCGATGAAGTTGGTGTTACAGACACCGCATGCGGGGAATACACCAAATGAGGGGGAGCGGCATAGCCTGGAGTGGACAACGTAGTGGTGGTGGTGGTCACAGTGGCATGCGTGACCGCAACAGAGCCAGCCAGATGGTAGAGCGCCCGGACACTTTGGCATGCCCTGCAAGCCCAACGATGCCCACACCTGTCCAAGGTCGTCCCTCGTAGCAGCAGCACCTGGGGAAGCAAAGCTCGGGTGGTTAGAAGGGGTCTCTACCCGTCCGCGCGGTGTAGACGAACGGATAGAGGTCCCAGAATACAGTTCCACGTCGGGGTACCGAGCGCCCTCCTCCACACTCGATAGATCGGGTGAGGAGAAGGACCTGGAAACCCCCCCCGAAGGGAAAGGAGCCAACCGTGGGAGCTGAGCCGGGGGCAGGAAAGAGGACGAAGTGTCCGTAACCAAAGGAGTCGCGGGAGAGCTCTCCGACGACTCCTCTGCAGGCCTTCGCTTCTTCCTGCCCTCGTACAAGCCCCACTGCACCTCCGACCAAGATGCACAAACATCGCACGGCTCGGCGCGGGTGCACTCGCGCCCCCGACACCGAACACATGGGGATCAATTTCAGGGAATGAGCGGAACTTACCGCACTTACGCCCCTCAGTTCCCGGGCACAGTCGCCGGATGATAGGAGGGCGCGGAGAATCCATGATTGATCAACTCAATTAAGTTCACTTTCACCAAATTGAAGAAAAAAGGGAAATGATTGTACTTACAATTGCTTGCAAACACAAAGAGAAACACAACCATACAAAGGAAAGCAAACGACGATGAAGCGGGCAGAGAGCGCAAGAACACACGTCTACTCGCTGTGAGGCCGAAAGCAAAAGTGGTTGTTTACCTCCCAGTCGCGCGGCGCGCGCCTGTCGGACAAGCAGTTAACTACCGAACCCCTTGTTCGAAAGCTTACGACCTATCCAGCTGCCGCTAGTAACCTTCCTATTGTAAAAGGACCGAAGGTTTGTATTCCGAGTCGGAACAAATAAGTTACACTATTCTCAAGTACTTTTAGAACTGTCCCAAAGATTTAAAAACCACATTGCTTATAAAGCTGTTCAAAAAGTAAAAAGAAACCTTGATTCTTACAAAGCTATTCCCAGGCAGCAAGAAGTCTCAAAACAATATCAGTATTAATGCAGTGTACTGGCAAACCTTAGGTCTGAACACCAGAAAACTTGCATCAAAGACATGCTTCATCCACACATTATGCACCTGGTTCAACCTGTTAAACAATAAGGAAAAATATGGTTGGAGTAAAAATAGTTAACCGTTACCCTCTGATCATTGCAAAACTTTCATCAGAGCTAAAGTAAGATGCTCCTGGAGTTACGGTGACTGTTTCCTTTCCAGCATTAATGAGATCAGGATCCTGTTCCCCAGCAACTGGGAATGGCCCAAGGCCAAGAACACCATTCTCACTTTGGAGCTGAACATTAATACCTGCAAATATAAAATGCTCCTGTAAATATACATACAGAAAAATTATAATTTAGGTTCAACTAAAGTTTGTCTCATTCAAGGCTGTCCATTTGTAAATAATTATTTTAAATGAAAGTTGAAACGATTTTGTTTTTCGTAATGTTTGAATGATTTTTGATAGTTCAAGGGGAGTGCTGACTCCATAAGGCCCCTTTCTAAAGTAAGGGCATACAGCCAGCCACTTTATGATAGTATGTCAGTATAATTGTAATTTTGCAAAGAAATATATTAGGAAAAAAGTTACTGCATCTTCCATCTCGGTAAACTTACATAAATATTCCACAACAAATATGCTCAATATTTGTAACTGATTTTAGATCTTATCTTTTACTATTGTATGAGCTGTAATTATAATTTAGAAAAACCAAGTATAACTTGTTAAAATTTAATATTGTCTTGTAAAAGTCCCCCACAAGCAGTTGTAAATAATCAATTTCAACTTCTAATAAAAGGTAGGGAAAATTTTTTAGAATTTTTTTTTTTATGCACTTGTCCATTTGCATATCTTTCGCTTTACATTTTTTTTTTCTCAAATTGGCCAACATCATAGCTTAGCTGGCCTGGGGTGCTGCATAATGAATTTTTATCCTCTTAATGGTTAAACTGAGGTTTACTGAAAATTTTCAGAAACTCAATTCATTCACACGAGAAATCATTTGATGTACGTATCATTGTTTTCCTTATTTAGATAAAAATATGACGTTATTATGATACAGGCAGTCCCCGGGTTACGACGGGGGTTCCGTTCTTGAGACGCGTCGTAAGCCGAAAATCGTTGTAAGCCGGAACAACGCTTGGAAATATGTCTTAAACTAATAAAAAGTTATAAAAACCTTACTTGTAATCCTTTGGTTACACTACATGTTGTTTCCTGTAGTTTTATGTACAACCTGGAGTTATTTTCATAAAAGAATGGTGGTTCTTGAAGGTAAAAACTATTGTAATCCTCTGGTGACACTACATTCTTGAAGTTTTATGTACAACCTGGAGTGATTTTGCCAAATCTTGAGGGCTACAAGAACAGCTGATTACTATTTATGTATCATATAGACTAATTAAAGTAAACGTATCTTTAAATAGGCTTATATATTAGTATCAACAAAACATTTCCTGCCATGAGCCAGAGGCCGTTTAATGAAACGAACACTTCTCTGTCCTATCTGTTCAGAAAATAAACGTTACGTCAATCCCCGAGACCATTGTTGCCAAGGCGTCTCTCTCTCTCTCTCTCTCTCTCTCTCTCTCTCTCTCTCTCTCTCTCTCTCTCTCTCTCTCTCTGTGATCAAATTACACTGGAACCTTGACATACAATTGCCCTAATATACGAATGTTTTGAGATACAACAGAAAATTTGCGAAAATATAAGCTTTGATATACAAACGGAAAATATTTGAGATACGATTTTTTGCAAGAGTGTTAGTTGTATAGCGACCATAAATGGCGTTCATCCCTGTTTGTATTTGTTGGTGCTGCATGTTAACACGTCGTTGTTTAGTTCGTTGTATTTGTGCCGTATTTTTTCGTGTTATTTTGTCTATTTTATTATTAACCATGGGTCTCAAACTAAAGACAAAGCAGGTGATAAGAAAAAACCCAAGAAAAGGATTTCGATGGAAGCAAAACATGAAATTATGGCAAACGAGTATGGTCGAAATCCTTCTACAATATCCACGATCATCAAGCAGAAGGAAGCTATAAAAACCTTCCAAAGGCATCACCATCATTTCTAAACTACGAACTGATTAAAAAAAATAAATAAAAATTAGTTTAGCAATGTTATTTCATTTGTGTTTACGTATTACGTAGTTATTAGTGTACATACGTAAATAAAAAGAGAACGAATCGTTCCCTGCCACCCTTCCCTACCTCCTCCACCTGCTGGTCTCACGTCATCTTTCGTTGTGGTAAGTAAAATTCCTTTCTTTTTTTTAATTGATTTTACTAACATTTATTATCATTTATTACATTGCTATGTTATTTTATCATTATGTGTGTTATTACTTGTTTATTGTGTATAAATTGTGTATATGTAATTTAGCTGTGTTTAGGTGTGGTTTCATAGCGCTAGAACGGATTAATACATATTACATTATTTTTAATGGGAAAAAATGCTTTGAGATACAACTGTTTTGATATACGACGATGGTAACGGAACAAATTAAATTCGTATGTCAAGGTTCCAGTGTACTGGATAATGTCTCTCTTTGGATATTTCGATTTTGCTAAATATGACAATTTGTCCAAAATTGCATTTTTCCTAACTATACAAACCTGAGGTCCTTTTACAATAGGAAGGTACTAGCGGCAGCTGGATAGGTCGTAAGCTTTCGAACAAGGGGTTCGGTAGTTAACTGCTTGTCCGACAGGCGGCGCGCTGCGCGCGACTGGGAGGTAAATCACTACTTTTGCTTTTGGCCCAAGCAAAAACTGCAGAGTGAGGGGTGGCATGAGGTGGGGCTATGTGTAAAAGGACCTCAGGTTTGTATAGTTAGGAAAAATGCAATTTTGGACAAATTGTCATTTGTTCCGACACGGCATACAAACCTCGGTCCCTTTTACGAATAGGAAGACTCACTTCTTGGGTTGGGGTGGAATCTGGAGTCTTTTGTGAACAGACTGGTGTTCGCCCAACCTTGGAAGCCTCCCTGGTCGTAAGAGCGAGGGAGGGATCCAAGCCTCTGTCCGATTGATCGGGGTGTGCACCGCAGGATCAATGGTCAGACCTCTGGACAGAGTACTAAGAGAGAGGCAAGCGTATCTCTTCGTACCAGCAATGTAAGAACTTGTTCCTGTACAGGAGCAAATATAAAGTCATGGGTTTGACTCTTGTAGGCATCCACTTCCCCCCCCTTGTAGGAGGGAGTGGTGGATATTCTGCTCCTATCCCTAGTGAAAGGGATAGGATGGGGCTCTGTCATATAGCTCACCTGCATCTCGTCCTCATCCAGCGTAGTGACGACCGTGGCCCTCTGCCCACAGGTAGAGGAGGAGGAAAAGACGGGAAGAGGGAGCCAGTCACTCACTCATTCACACATCCATCCACACAGTCACACCAGGACGATGCTGTTTCAGCCTGCGAGGGTCTGGGTTTGCTACACAACTTGTTGAGCAGCCACCACGGGTCCCAAGGAAAGGTATCCAGGACCTGTGGGCAATATCCCGAAGGTAGAAGGACTAAAGGTAGTCTGGTTAGACCAGACCCCTGCCTTCAGGACCTGCGCCACGGAGAAGTTCTTACGAAACGCCCACGAGGGGCCAATACTTCTGATTCGTGAGCTCTCGGACGGGACGTACGGATGTCTCACTACCATCAGCCTCATACGCCCTCCTGATGACCTCACGCAGCCAGAATGAAAGAGTGTTCTTGGATACTTCTTTCTTGGTTACCCCGGTGCTAACGAAGAGGCGTCGACACTCAGGCCTGAGGTGTCGAGTTTTCTTCAGATAGCGCCGTAGCGCCCTTACAGGACAAAGCAGCATCTCATCCGCATCCATTATCGGTGAAGTCCATTAGGGAGGGAATCGTGAATGACTCGAACCTGTCGTCAGGGATCGACGGTTTTCTGAGTCTTCGCAACGAAGTTCGGGACGGAATCGAGCGTCACAGATCCCCATCCCCTGGAATGTCGTACATCATAGGAAAGACCATGAAGTTCCCCTACTCTCTTCGCCGATGCCAGGGGCCAGCAAGAAGAGGGTCTTGAGGGTCAGATCCCTGTCTGACGACTCTCGGAGTGGCTGGCTCGAACGGCGTTCGAGTCAAACTCCTAAGGACGAGAGTTCACATCCCACGCAGGGGGCCTGAGTTCCCTGGGTGGGCAAGACCTTTCGAGCTCCTCATAAGCAAGGAGATCTCGAACGAGTTCGAGATGTCCAATCCCCTCAGTTTCAGGACGAGCGCCAAGGCGGCTCTGTATCCGTTGACTGTGGGGACTGAGAGGAGCTTCTCTTGGCGAAGAAAAACGAGGAAATCCGCTACCTGCTGAAGAGTGGCTCTGAGAGGAGTAGACCCCCGTCTACGACACCAACCACAGAAGACGGCCCACTTCCCCTGGTACAACAGCTGCAGAGGACTGACGGACGTTTCCTCCAGCATCTCTGTTGCTGCGCTACGAGAAAAGCCTCTCGTTCGCAAGAGATGGTGGATAACAGCCAGCCGTGAAGACGTAGGGAACTGGACTGCTCGGTGGTACCGCTCGACGTGTGGCTGGGCGAGAAGGTTGTGCCAAGGGGGAATCTCTCTCGGTTCTCCTGCGAGAAGAGCCAGCAGGTCCGGATACCAAATGGCCTGTGGCCATTTGGGAGCCACCAGGATCATCCTGAGATTCGGGGTGACCAGTGCTCGACTGATCACCTTGCGAATCAGGCTGAACGGGGGAAAGGCATAGACGAAGAGGTTGTCCCACGGGTGTTGAAGAGCGTCCTCTGCAGCTGCCCATGGGTCCGGCACGGCCGAGAAGAACACCTGGAGCTTCCTGTTGTGCCGGGTGGCGAACCAGATCCACGACTGGTCGCCCCCACAGGAGGTCGAAGAGCCTTTCCGCCACGTCCTGGTGTAGAGACCATTCGGTCCCTATCACCTGTCCCGACGGCTGAGCGTGTCTGCTACTACAAATTCTTCTTCCCTGGAATGTAGCGTGCCGACAGCTCTATTGAGTGGTGCCTCGGCCACTCGTGCACCTGCCGAGTCAACTGGTACAACGGGAGAGACACTAGGCCCCCCTGTTTGTTGACGTAGGCCACACCATGGTGTTGTCGCACATCAACACCACTGAGTGTCCCATCAAGCGGTCCTGGAATCTTGGAGAGCGAGGAACGCTGCCTTGAGTTCCAGTACATTGATGTGAAGGTGCTTGTCGTTCTCGTCCCACACTCCTGAAGTCAGCAACTCCTCCAGGTGTGCGCCCCATCCCTCGGTCGATGCGTCTGAGAACAGCTGCATGTCCGGGGGGGGAGTGCGCAGAGGCACTCCTCTTAAGAGGTTCCTGTCGTCCAGCCACCAGGCTAGGTCCTGCCTCACCTCCGGTGTCAGTGACACTGGAAAGCTTGGGGGATCCGTCGCCTGTGACCAACTCCCTCCTTTAGTCTCCACTGAAGAGACCGCAGGTGAAGACGCCCGTGAGGGACTAACTTCTCGAGTGACGACAGGTGTCCGATCACGACTTGCCATCGCTGAGCTACCTGTTCCTGCCGAGACAGGAACTGGTTGGCTGCCTCCCTGAATCTGCTGATCTGCGAGTCTGCGGGGAAGACTCGCCCTGCTACCGTGTCGATCAGCAATTCAGGTACTTCATCCTCTGCTTGGGCTCGAGATCGGACTTTTCGAAGTTCACAACGATCCCCAGATCGCGACAGAACTCGAGCAGTCGATCCCTGTCCTGTAGCAACTGCGAGCGGGAGCTCGCCAGGACTAACCAATCGTCGAGATACCTCATCAGACATATCCCGTGCGAATGGGCCCAAGCAGACACCAGAGTGAACACTCGCGTGAACACCTGTAAGGCGGTTGAGAGACCGAAGCAAAGTGCCCTGAACTGGTACACCGTCCCGTCGAGATGAAGCGGAGGTACTTTCTGGAGGACTGATGAATGGGTATTTGGAAATACGCATCCTTCAAGTCCACCGAAAGCATGAAATCGTTCTCCCTGATGGAGTCGAGCACTGAGCGTGCCGTCTCCATCGTGAACCGGGTCTGGCGAACAAACCGGTTCAGAGGAGAGAGATCTATCATTGGGCGCCAGCCTCCCCGTTAGACTTTTCCACCAGGAAGAGTCGACTGTAAAAGCCCGGTGACTGATCCGTGACGATTTCTACAGCTCTCTTGCTCAGCATGGTCTTGATCTCCTGTCTCAATGCTACGTCCTTCGATGACCCTGGAACGTACGACTGCTGTTGGACCGGGTTGGAGGTGAGGGGTGGCCGAGATTCGAAGGGTAATAGATATCCCTCCCGAAGGACAATCTACAATCCAGGTCGTCGGCGCCGGTAGCGCTGCCAAGTTGCCCAATGGCTGGCCAGGCACAACCCCCCCAACTTCCGGCAGCAGGTGAGGGGGAACGCCGTCCCTAGCGTTTCCCCCCTTTCTTCGACTTCTTCCCAGAGCCTCCACGGGAGGAGGAGGGCTGGGAGGAGGGCTGGTTACGGCTCCCCTTGGTAGAAGTCGAAGAAGACAGAGTCTTTCCCCGGGCTTCGACGCAGCTAGCTACCGTCTTAGCCACCGAGGAAGCGCTAGCCGAGCTCTTAGACTTGGCCGCAGTCCGAGGCTGCCCAGAAGCCTTCGAGACTGCCTGGTGAACCAGACGGTCACTGTCGTCAGTGCGTCGTCTGTCCACCGCAGCGTCCACCATCTCTCCTGGGAAGAGAGACGTGGAACTCCGTAAAGGTCCGTTGCGAAGTCCAACGCCGCTTCACGGCGACCCGGCCGCCCTGGAAACCCGAGTAAGGACAGCGTCCCTTCCGTCGGAGAACCAGGTTGGCCCACAGGTTCACCGTCTGGTGGGCAAGGAAGGAGATGGCTCTTCCTCCAGACTGGCAAAGTCTCCTAAAGGCCGAGTCATCTTCGGGAGAAATTCCCCCGGAGTTGGCTGCGACCTTAGATACTGTGAGGGACCACAGATCTAGCCAGGAGACGGCCTGGAAAGCTGCCATGGCGGTAGATTCCAGGCCGAGTGCCTCTTGCTGCGAGAACCATAGGTTCTCGGACAGGAGCTGCTGCAGAGACACACCCGGAGTCAGCCTGGCTAACTCCGGGTTCACCTGTTTGGGCGGCATCGGGTCTTCAGATGGCACGTAAAAACGCCGCTGTCGCAGCAGAGGAGGAGGAAGCAGCTTGCTCGACCTGCCAGACTTGAGCGAACCGTCTTGTCCGGAGACAAGCGATTCAACCTGGTCCAGCACTGAGTCTGCAAGCTCGGAACGCGGCAAACCCACCGTCGGTCTGGGTTCCCTCTTCGGGCCCCCAGAACGACTCGAGCCGGGACGTGGGCTCGGATGGTGGGAGCGGCAATCCTTCCGCGAGGTCGTTGTGCTGACGAATCAGCGCAATAACCTCGGCAAAGTTCCTCTGGATCTCAGGAGTGACTGCGTCCTGCGGAGTCGGACCATCCAGTCCCTCAAACAGGAGCATCTCCCGAGACCCTCCTCCCTCGAGGGGAGGAACAGCGACAGACCCCTCTCGGTCTCCTCCAACCACTTGTGCGTACGACCTGGCTGGTCCGAGAACCGTGCCTGGTACGTACGACGACGTGGTGGGATCCTGAGGGGCGCACCCCTCACGATCACTCCTCAATACCTTCGCCCCTCCCGGTGTAACCCGAGGAGGTTGAAGGTATGGGAGAGGCAGACCTGACGCTCCCTCCTCGCTCGCTGGCAGAACCAGTGGGCTTGGAAGACTGCAGGCGATCGTCAACCCGCGTGGCGATCGAGCTGCAGACCTAGTCGAGCCGTCTCGCTATGGAGAACGGCTGGACCGAGAACAGCGGCCCCGGTCTCGTGTGTCAGAGGAGCTGGTGCTGGTCGCCGTACCCGATCGCTCTCTGTGAGAGTGACGGTCAGGCGACCGGCGAGCTCCACTGTCACGGTGAGACCGGTGCGTATCCTCACGGCGCGTCAGTTCGCTGGTACCAGCCGTGGCTGGTGCCGGCGAACGGGGGGGTGGGGGGACCTCTTCCCAGCCTCAGCCCGTGGGCCGGCCTCATGGACCGTCACGTCCGTCCCGGGTAGCCAGCTGCTCGCCACGAGAGCGAGAGCTGGTCTGGTGAGAGTCGCGTGAGCGGCTGTCACCAGTCTTCCGCTCCGTGCCGTGAACCTGACGCTGAGCGGACTCAGAGGTCTGGTTCCTGGCTGCACGGTCGCTGTTAGGCGACCGTACACTCGGTACCTCTCGCGAACGAGAGGCCGAGACGGATCCTGCTGCCGTGGCCGAATCACTAACAGCAGGTGAGGAAGTGCCGGTGTTAGCCGGCACTCCTCTGGTCCCCGTAGTCTTCTTCCTTGCGGAAAAGAAGAGACGGGTCCTGCCCCCGAAGGAGCAGGGTGACCAGCGGAAGAACCCCCCGTCTCACCAGAGCGAGACGGGCCCTTAGAAGTTCCCGAAGGAGACTTCTTAGGGGGGGGGGGGGGGGGGAGGCGACCTTCTTCTTCTTCGGCGGGGGAGCCTTAGAAGAAGAAGGGGAAGAGGCGGCAGACGACGACGACGACGACACCTTCCTCCTCTTCTTCTTCTTCTTCGTCAACCTCCTCAGGACCGACGTCAGATCTGTCATCCAGAGCGGAGCCGGGGCTGCTGTTGCCGAAGCAACAGGGCCCGGACGCACCTGTCCGAACAGATCAGCATCGGGAGCAGCGGAGCCAGGAACAGGAACAACGTCAGCAGGTGCAGGCATCACAGGAACAGCAGTAGAGACGGCAGGAGCAGGTACAGTAACGGCAGCAGTGGTCATCAACGTCACGTCCGTGAACGGCGGCTGGGCAGGTACGGCAGGTACGGCAGGCTGTGCAGGCTGTCCAGTTGGACGGACCAGCGGCACAGACATCCTTGGTACTGGTGGGAGGTCCAGGGGCGAGCTCTTCGGGCACACGAAGTCCGGTCGCGGCAGCACGGCAAACCCAGGTGGCGGCATCACACTCCCCCGTGGTACGGCGACTGGCCCCTGCACCGATGTAGTAGGGTGTTACAGAGACGCGTGCGGGGTGTACACCAGGTGAGGAGGTGAAGCGTAGCCAGGTGTTGTAAGGGTCGTGGTGGTGGTCGTAACCGTCGCATGGGTGACCGCCACGGAGCCAGCGAGATGGTAGAGCAGCCCCTGGACACTCGGCACGCCCTGCAGCCCCAACGATGCCCACACCTGTCCGAGGTCGTCCTTCGCGGCAACCGCACCTGAGGAAGCAAAAGTCGGGTGATTAGCAGGATCCTCTACCCGCTCGCGCGAAGACGAACGGATAGAGGACCCAGAGTACAACTCGACGTCAGGGTATCTAGCGCCCTCCTCCACACTCGACAAGTCAGGTGAGGAGAAGGACCTAGAGACCCCCCCCGAAGGGGAAGGCGCCAAACGTGGAAGCTGAGCGGGCGGCAGGAAAGAAGACGAAGTGTCCGTAACCAAAGGAGTCGCGGGAGAGCTTTCCGACGACTCCTTTGCAGGCCTTCGCTTCTTCCTGCCCTCATACAAAGTCCACTGCGCCTCCGACCAATTATTACACACTTCACAGGGCTCGGCTCGGGTGCATTCGCGCCCCCGACACCGAGCGCACAAAATATGTGGGTCAATTTCCGGGAATGAGCGGAACTTTCCGCATTTACGCCCTTCGGTACCCGGGCATAGTCTCCGTGGGGTAGCGAGGCGAGGAGATTCCATGATTGACCAATAACTCAATATTAAATGAAAAAAGAGAAATGATTGTACTTACAATGATTCTTTCATACACAAACACAACCATATACTCAAGGAAAGCAAACGACGAGAAGCGGGCAGAGAGCGTCGAACACACACGTCTACTCGCTGTGAGGCCGAAAGCAAAAGTGATTTGTTTACCTCCCAGTCGCGCGCGCGCGCGCCTGTCGGACAAGCAGTTAACTACCGAACCCCTTGTTCGAAAGCTTACGACCTATCCAGCTGCCGCTAGTACCTTCCTATTGTAAAAGGACCGAAGGTTTGTATGCCGTGTCGGAACAACTTGAGGGCTACAAGAACAGTTGATTACTATTTACGTATCATATAGACTAATTAAAGTAAACGTATCTTTAAATAGGCTTATATTATTTGTATCAACAAAACATTTACTGGCATGAGTCAGAGGCCGTTTAACGAAACGAACACTTCTCTGTCCTTAACTCGGAGCGTCAGAAGACGTCTCTCTCTCTCTTCCTCTCTCCTCTCTAAATCTCTTCTTTCTCTCTCTCGCCCCTCCTCTCTCTTCTCTCATCTCTCTCTCTCTCTCTCATCTCTCTCTCTCTCTCTCTCTCTCTCTCTCTGATCAAATTACTGGATAATGTCTCTCTTTGGATACTTGGAATTTGCGTTGTAATCTAACCAGAAACTTCGTTTTGTTATTATTACTGGAAACAAGCAATGATTTTTTCATTATTTGCGCTTTTGGACTGTTATATGTAAACTTTGCGCACCGCAAGCTAGTGTGTATTCATTCGCTCGGAAACTAGTTCCGCATAAGAGGCGTCACTAAAACACATAGAAAAATATGACATAAAAAGTGTTGAAAATCATCATAACCTCAAAATTTTTGTTGTAATCTAACCAGAAACTGATTTTTATTTATATACTCTGCTACACTATAAAGGATTTTTATCATAGTATGCGTTTTTTAAAAGTGTAGTTAACTCGGAGCGTCGGAAGCGTCAGCGTCGTAACCTCGAAACAAGCGTCGTAACCCAGGACTGATTTTTCCATTGAATATTTAAGAAAAAGCGTCGTAACCTCGAAACAAGCGTCGTAACCCAGGACTGATTTTTCCATTGAATATTTAAGAAAAAGCGTCGTAACCTCGGAACGTCGTAAGCCGGAACCGTCGTAACCCGGGGACCACCTGTATAACAAAGTTTCATGTACTTACCTGGCAGGTATATATATATAGCTATATCCTGTCGCACTGGCAGAATTTTCAAAACTCATGGCAACCGCTAGATCACAGGTAGTTCAGGTGATCGCCACCCCGTTCCCGTGGCGCTGGCGCTCGAAACCATTCCCATTTTCATCAGATTTTCTCTGAACCCTGTCTCCTGAGGGGAGGCGGGTGGGAATTTAATTATATATACCTGCCAGGTAAGTATACATGAAACTTTGTTATATCATAATAACGTCATTTTCATGTATGACACTTACCTGGCAGGTATATATATAGCTGATTGACACATTTGGGGGTTGGTCAAAGACAGCAACATCATCAGAGTTTAAAACTTAAAATAAATATTAAAATAAAATAAATTTTAAAATACTCTTTGGTTCCTTACCTGCTAAGGTAGCTGACTTCATAGGTCCTGCCTCTTAGCCTGCTAAACCTTAGTAGCTCTCAACTAGGATGTGACCTGAATGTTGAAGCTATCAAAAGGGTCTGACAACTGGACGAGACCAATTTGTTGACAGGAAACCCTAGCCCTCTCTCACCACGGGCATTCATGCTAGGAAATATTAGTCCACCTGAACCACACACACATTATCCCTAACAAACTACACTTCATAGACTGAAGAGGGAATAAACCCTCTCAGACAACCATAAAAACACTACAAACTAACTAAAATATCCTAGCATGTTAGTAATTTATGGGGTGGAAACTCCTTTGCCCAATACTGCACCCGAGGATACGTAAGGGCCCAACATTTGACAGTTGTCAAAAGTTGTTTTGACGTTTCTAAGATAATGAGAGGCAAAAACTGAATTAGTCCTCCAAAACGTTGTTTCAATAATATCCTTGAGGGCCATATTTCTCTTGAACGCCAAGGACGTAGCTACCGCTCTCACTTTGTGCGCCTTAACCTTAAGCAGGCCGAAGTTCTCTTCTTGGCATAGCATATGTGATTCCTTAATTAGCTCCCTTAGGAAGAAAGCGATAGCATTTTTAGTCATGGCTCTGCTGGGGTCCCTTCACAGAGCACCAAAGTGATTCTGAAGTCCCTCTAATACTCCTAGTTCTCTCTAGATAATGGCACAAAGCCCTTACTGGACAGAGAACTCTTTCTTGTTCTTGTCCCACAAGATCTGACAGACCCATAATCTCAAAAGACCTTGGCCAAGGATGAGATGGATTTTCGTTCTCGGCCAAGAAGTCTTCCTGAAAAGAGCATACTGCCTTGTCATGTTTCCAGCCAACATGTTTACTAATGGCTTGCAGCTCACTAACTCTTTTCGCTGTGGCCAAGGCCACCAAAAAGATCGTCTTTTTTGAGACATCTCTTGAAGAAGCTTGACCCATCGGTTCAAACTTATTAGTTCCTAGAAATTTCAGCACTATATCTAGGTTCCAAGAAGGAGTCCTGTAACGATGTTCCTTCCTTGTTTCAAAGGACCTTATGAGGTCTCTCAGATCCAAATTGTTGGTAATGTCTAAGCCTGTGTGTCTAAAAACCGAGGCTAACATACTTCTATATCCTTTGAGTGTCTGAGTAGATAACCCTGCTTCCTCCTTCAAATACAGAAGGAAGTCCGCAATTTGGGTCACAGAGGTACTGGATGAAGAAACCTTCCGACTCTTACACCACTTACGAAAAGGTCTCCCACTTCGCCTGGTACACCTTGATTGTTGAAGTTCTTCTTGCTCTGGCCACAGCTTTGGCCGCTTCTTTAGAAAACCCCCTCGCTCTGACAAGTCTTTCGATAGTCTGAACGCAGTCAGACCCAGAGCGAGGGTGTTCTTGTGATACCTGTTGAAGTGAGGCTGTTTGAGTAGATCTACTCTTGCTGGAAGTGTTCTTGGTGTGTCGACTCCATTCCAGTACCTCTGTGAACCAATCTTGGGCCGGCCAGTAGGGGGCTATGAGAGTCAGTTTCGTCCCTTGACTCTCCCTGAACTTCTTCATAACCTTTCCTAAAATTTTGAATGGGGGAAAGGCGTAAGCATCTAGGCCCGTCCAATCTAGAAGGAAGGCATCTACTGCGACTGCTTGACGGTATGGGACTGGAGAGCAATATGTCGGTAACCTCTTCGTAGTTGCGGTCGCAAATAGGTCCACCACTGGACGACCCCATAAATTCCACAGGCTCTGGCATACTTCTAGATGTAGGGTCCACTCTGTAGACAGCAGTTGACCTTCCCTGCTCAACAGGTCCGCTCTAACATTCTTCTCCCCTTGAATGAACCTGGTGAGCAGGGTGACGTTCTCCTCTGCCCACAGAAGGACTTCTTCCACTAACTTGCACAGGGATACTGAATGAGTTCCTCCTTGCTTGCGAATGTATGCCAGAGCTGTGGTATTGTCTGCGTTGACCTGCACAACCTTGTTGCGGATCAACGCCTTGAACGCTTTTAAGGGGACCGTCCCCTATGGCGGATGACATGTCAACTTGAAAAAATTAAAAATCGAGTTATTACTTGTATCTATGCAGAAACATGCCGTGCATGCTTTCCAGAAGTTTCAGCCAATTATTTTTATAAATAATGAAGATATAGCGGTTTTTAAATGATGACGTCATCGTAACTGCGTCGTCTTTATGACTTGAGTTTGACAGAATTGTTTTTGCGTGTTTATTTTTGCATATATACAGCGATTTTTAAAGATTTTTTTTGAAATTCTCATACATCTGGCAGCAATGAATGGTAGTGTGACACTGGGCGAGAAGGGAGCTGCTCAGAGCGGTTATTTATAGGCGAGACTCAGAGAATGACTCAGTTACGCCACAGACGTCAGAGGAGGTACATGCGCGTAGGCACTTGCGTTTGGTTACTAGCTATTTACGTTGTTTTTATAACTTCTTAGTGAAGTTATAGCAATGCCGAAGTTACCTAAGATCAAGAAGGCTACTCAGCAACTAAGGCTAGCAAAATTAGCGAAGGCCAGGAGTGTGCTGAAAGAAAAACACGAAAATTCATTGTTATCAGCTACCCTCATTGTCTCATGTCTTGCCGTCTAAATCATTATCTGGTGTCACGCTGAGGGTATTAACACCACTTTTAGGGGTAGGACCAGGATCCTTGATGTAGAAATCAACAATAAAAGTACAAATAAAGTAATTATAATAATGTTGTTTTGACTTTTATAAGAAAAAAGCGAAAATTTACATACCAAATCTTTGGGAGCTCATAACTCAAAAACATACTTATGCGCATGTCGGTAGAGTTTACTCGGTTATTTATTATCCAATTTTAGAGAGAAAGATATCATTGGAAAGAGGAATAAAAATCCCATAATTCTGTGTGACAGAATTTTGATTTCTTTTTTTCTTTTTTTTTTAGATTTTTTTGAGTGTCTAGACTAAAAAAAAAATAAAATCATAAAAAATAAAAAAATAAAAAAATAAAAATTCTGTCACACAGAATTGTTCCGTATATAAAGAAGTTTGTATGGTATGATTTTCAATACAAATGATGTCATATTAGCGGAGAAATCTCTACCAATTTTTTTTATTTAAATCATGATTTTTGCTAATAAAACAAAAAGTTTTTGCTCAAATGACTTGAAATTTTTATATGACAAAGGTGTTATATATATCTAAAACATATATGAAAATTATGTATTTCGAGTAATAAATAAAAAAAATAGACATCATAGCGGACGGTCCCCTTAAAGCCAAGAAAATCGCCATCAGTTCCTTCCTGTTTATATGCCAAGACGCTTCCTCCTTGCTCCAACAACCTGACACTTCTTGAGGGCCTAGAGTCGCTCCCCAGCCTGCATCCGATGCATCTGAAAATAATACAAGGTCCGAGTTCTTCTGCTGGAGCGACGTACCCTCTGCTAACTTTCCTGGAGTTAGCCACCATTGTAATTCCTCCTTGATCTTGTAAGGAATCCGGTTGCGATTTTCTTGGCCAGACTTCGTTCAGGAAGATTTGTAAGGGTCTCATGTGAAGCCTTCCTAGAGAAACGAACCGCTCCAGCGACGAAAGAGTCCCCAGTAAGCTCATCCACTCTTGCGCCAAGCATTGGACTTTCTCTAGGAAGGCTTGCAATTTCCGAAGGCACTGAACTTGCCTGTCGGGGGATGGAAAAGCCCGAAAAGTCACTGAGGAAATCAGAATCCCCAAATAGACTAGCTCCTGTTTGGGGATCAGATTTGACTTTTCTAAGTTCACCATCAGACCCAATTCGTTTGTCAATTCCAACGTTACTTCTAAGTCCTCCAGACACTGTTGTCTTGATTGGGATCTTACAAGCCAGTCATCTAGGTAGAGAGAGACCCTGATCCCTAGTAGATGCAGCCACTTCGCCACGTTCGACATCACTCTCGTGAACACCTGCGGAGCCGTGCAAAGTCCGAAGCAAAGGGCTTTAACTGAAAGATCCTGTTCTGGCTCACGAACCTTAAATACTTTCTGGATCCTGGATGAATGGGGATGTGGAAATACGCGTCATGAAGGTCCAGGGTAACCATCCAGTCCCCTGGACGCACCACTGCCAGTACTGATTCGTTCGTTTCCATGGTGAATTTTGTCTTTTCCACAAACAAATTGAGATGACTTACATCCAGCACTGGCCTCCATCCGCCCAAGGCTTTCGCTACCAAGAAAAGCCTGTTGTAGAATCCTGGGGATGAGTGGTCCAGAACAGGTTCTATTGCTCCTTTCCTGATCATGGAGAGGACTTGCTCCTGCAGGGACTCTTCTTTCTCTGGATCGTTGTAATGGGCCCCAAGATCCCTCGGGGATGTAGAAAGAGGAGGCTTCTTCAGGAAGGGGATCTTGTAACCTTCCCTGGCTATCGTGACGACCCAAGGGTCTGCTCCCTTATTGTGCCAAACTTCCCAAAACTCCTGGAGTCTGGCCCCAACTGATGACTGGAGGACTTGTGCTTCATTTGTTTGTTAGCGGGCTTTGACCCTCTCTTGGGAAGAGCCCTTTTACCTCTAAAGGAGGGGCAAGAAAATGTTTTGCCTCGAAAGGGCTGTTGAGTCTGTCTTGACTCCTTAGGTGTCTTCTTAACCACTTTGGGGGGCAAATACTTCCTTAAAGACGAAGTCAAAAGGTCCTGAGTCGCCTTCTGAGTCAAAGATAATGAGATGTCCTTAATCAATTCTGAAGGAAAAAGCTGATCTGAGAGTGGGGAGAAAACCAACTCCGATTTCTGCGCGTTAGAAACGCCCTTTGCTGCAAAAGAGCACAAGAGGGACCTCTTCTTCAACACTCCTGCTGTAAAGAGGGACGCCAATTCGTTCGCCCCATCTCTCAGGGCTTTGTCCATGCAAGACATAATACTGCTTGGCAGTTGAGAAGTGGACGATTCCTTGTCTTCTAATGTGCGAGCCAGCACTCCCAAGGACCAGTCAAGGAAGTTAAAACACTTCAAAAGTCCGGAAAATGCCCTTCAGAAGATGATCCAGCTCTGAAGACGTCCACCAAATCTTGGCCGCGTGCAGAGTATGTCTGCGGGAGCTGTCTACAATGTTGGAAAAGTCCCCCTGGGAGGAGGCAGGAACTCCTGGGCCGAGACTTTGCCCTGTTGCATACCAGACCCCAGACTTCGAGGCCAACTTGGCTGGCGGGAAGGAGAAAGAAGTCTTCCCTGCTTCCCTCTTTTCCTTCAACCAGGAGTTAATCCTTTGAAGGGCTTTCTTGGCAGTAATAGAAAGTCATCTTCAAAAACGATGATTTCTTGGGGGTTTTGTTCCTTGAGAACTGCGAAAGGGGGGACAACGGAGCTGAGGGTTGAAACTCCCTTTCGAAGATTGACAGGAGACAATCAGTCAACCTTTTATAATCAGAAGACGGAGCTTCAACATCTTTCTCCTCTTCAGAAGCTAAGTCCTCAACGTCTTCTTCCGCTGAAGAAACCTCCTGTAAGCACACGTCTTTACGAAGAATATCCTCAGAGTACGGATCCAAAACTTGTTTAGCAAGCGAATGTTGCATCACGTCATGACGAAAGTCTTCTCGGAAGAGTCAGGAGGAAGACAGGTTAACGTCCTGCCGCCTGCGTCCTGCGTCCATCGCTTGAGCTGCGTCCACCATACGTCTATCCGTCCTGTTCTTGTGTCCTGCGTCCTGCATAACTGAGCGATCGTCCGTCTTAGCCGGTACCGTGCGTCCTGTCCGAGAAACCGAAGGACGAGGAGGAAGAGGCAAACTCTGATCATGTGTCCTCTTGGAGGACTTAACGGGGAGAAACGCGTCCTTACGTCTCGAGGAAGGCTGATCCGTTGCTTCCCAAGACTTAACCAGGTTGGCTAATTTCACTTGCATCTCTCTGAGAAAGTCTCTAGTGTCCGTCTCCTGACGGATCGTACGCGAAGGCAGAGAGCGAAGTCGTGAAGCACTCGTACGACGAGGAGAATGGACTTGAGGTCTGCGAGACGGAGAAGATACAGGAGAGTGCACCCAGGACGCAGAAGGATAGTCCCTCTCAGGAGAACCGCCTGCCATAGAACGTCTTGCGTCCTCCCTTGAATGAAACGTTCTCCTCCTTTTAACAGGAATATTGTCCTCATCCCCACTAGATGAGAAAATCTTGGGGCTACTCCATCTCTCTTGCGCGTAGCCGAGTTCGTCCTGAGATGAGTCTGGTCTGTGCATCCTCTTGAATAGGACGCGATTCCTTCGCATAACGCCGATACTTGCCTGACGCAGAGCTATCGGAAGAAGAAAAACACTTCCCACTGACGCCTTTTCTACGGCGCACTGCTGCAGCCTGGGACGACTGATCGTATGGGGACCCCTCTCGCCTCCCTTCGACTGTCGACATACCTTCTCCCTTGGGTCTGGGAGCTTGGCAGCGGTCTAGGTCTAGGAGCACGAGAGAGACGATCACTGTCACACACATCAAAAACACCCACTTTGTCAGTAAGACGCTGAATCTGATCGCCCATTGATGCTAGGGCAGCAAACACTTGAACATAATGTGAGTCCTTCGCATCCTCAGAAACAGCAGCAGGCGCAGGAGAAACCTCAGGGGAAGGTGCTACAACTTCTACTTGGGAAGGAGGTGGAGAAATAGTCACTGAATCATTCAAGGCCTTACTAGAAGAGACTGACCTCTCACTCCGAGACACAGATCTCCTAACTAGATCTTTCTCCAATCTCTCCACATATTTCGTGAGAGTCTTCCACTCCTTTTCATTCAAACTCTCACACTCATTACACCTATTGTCCCAAGTACACACACACGCTCTACATTTCTTACACACAGTGTGAGGGTCTACCGAAGCTTTCGGTAGTCTCACCTTACACCCTTCTTTCACACACACACTAAAGATAACACCAGAATCAGACATTGTAAGAAAAATCCAAAGCGATCGCCAATCTAACTTTCCAATATGATACCAAAAAATCCGTCCAAAATAGTGAAAAGTCAGCAATGAGCTCGAAATCCTAGCAGGGAACCCTCAACAATGTTGACGGTTCGGCTGGCAGAGAAAATCTGATGAAAATGGGAATGGTTCCGAGCGCCAGCGCCACGGGAATGGGGTGGCGATCACCTGAACTACCAGTGATCTAGCGGTTGCCGCGAGTTTTGAAAATTCTGCCAGTGCGACAGAGGATATAGCTATATACATACCTGCCAGGTAAGTGTCATACATGAAACTCTATTTTCAGTAAAATCATTTGTACTAAACAATTAACTTGGCTTATATATTAAATCCAATAAGGATCTTTTTTCGATAATGTAGTGTGTGGCACCATGGACACTGGCTTATGTTAAGATACTCTGCTCAATTGATTTGGACACAGAAACATGGACATGTACTATTCCTATTAAGTAGTTCGAGTACTATGCAAGCTGAAGTAGATGCTTTCTTGTATTGAGAGAGAGAAGGCCATTTTACTCACTGGTCCATTCTAATCATTCTTCATACAGAGCACCTTCTGTTATTTTTATCTCCTGTTCTCTTTTCTTAAGTAAGTATTCATGAATTCATCTAAGTGCTTGTATGAAAAATGTCTAATTAAGAAAAATGATATTGTTAAGATACAATAAAGTTTTGTACATACTTACCTGGCAGATATATACTTAGCTATAGACTCGGTCGTCCCGACAGAATTTCAAAACTCGCGGCACACGCGACAGGTAGGTCAGGTGATCCACCATTCCCGCCGCTGGGTGGCGGGGTCTGGAACTATTCCCGTTTTCTAAGCCATAATTTCTCTTACACCTGTCTCCTGAGGGGAGGCTGGGTGGGCATTAATCGTATATATCTGCCAGGTAAGTATGTACAAAACTTTATTGTATCTTAACAATATCATTTTTGTACAAGTAACTTACCCAGCAGATATATACTTAGCTGATTGGCACCCTTGGTGGCGGGCAAGAGACAGCTAAAAACAAAATAATACTTAACTAAATACATTAAAAAACAGGGAAAAAACAACCTATGTTCTTGGATAACATAATCCATAGTTCCTACCTTATTGGGCTGAAGACTTCATGACTACTGTCGATGAGTCTGCTTGCCTCAAGAGTTTCAACGAGGAATGAACCTATGGTTGAATAACTCTTTGGATCGTGTCAATGGGGGCTAGCCCGCTTACGCGACAGAGCCTATACTGGATCGTACCAATGGGGGCTGACCCACTTACATGGTAGAGCCTTGACCTTTTGTCATATCAATGGAGACTCGCCCTCTTACATGACAGAGTTAAGGTTATTAAACAAATCACAAAGAGCACTGAAGCCAATCCCGATCACCTGACCATGTTAGTCTTGTTACAATCTATAAATTGTAAGAGGGTCCCTATTCCCTCTGACAATTAACCAATAAAAACAACCACCAATAAACAGTAATTTAAGCCTTAAACTAAATAGGAAGGATTAGCCTCAGCCCCTTCTCCCAGCACTGAATTCGCCGAAACATACGCTCCCAGAGCAAAGCACTTTTCGTACGAAATTTTAACATCTCTTAGGTAATTCGAGGCGAACACCGAATTACATCTCCAAAATGTCGACTCTATAAGAGCCTGAAGCGACCATGTTTTGTGAAAAGCCATCGACGTAGCTATGGCTCTCACTTCATGAGCTCTCACTCTGAGAACCTTGAAATGCTCTTCTTCGCATTTAAGGTGAGCTTCCCTTATTACATCTTTTATGAAGAAATGTAAGGGCGTTCTTAGAAATCGCTCTTTTCGGATCTCTTACAGAGCACCAAAGACTTTCTTCTGTACCTTTCAGCAACTTCTTCTTCTCCAGGTAGAACTTGAGTGCCCTGACTGGACACAAAGTCCTTTCTAGTTCTCTCCCTGTTAATGAAGATATTCCTTTTATCTCAAAGCTTCTTGGCCAAGGCTTTGAGGGATTTTCATTTTTCGCTAGAAAAAATGGTTGAAAGGAGCAAATCGCTGAATCTTTCTTAAACCCCACTTTACCTTCCAAAGCTTGCAACTCGCTCACTCTCTTGGCTGTTGCTAACGCAAAAAGGAATAAAGACTTTCTTGTTAAGTCCCTAAACGAAGCTGCGTGAGACGGTACGAATTTTTCCGACATTAGGAACTTGAGGACCACATCCAAGTTCCAGCTAGGCTTCTTGATTACATGTTCTTTCGTGGTCTCAAAAGACCTTATAAGGTCATGAAGATCTTTATTGTTTGTCAGATCTATTCCTCTATGTCGAAAAACTGAGGCCAGCATACTTCTGTAACCCTTCACTGTTGAAACTGCCAGGTTACAGTCTTTTCTCAAATATAGGAGAAAATCTGCGATTTCAGTTACAGAGGTACTGGAGGAGGATATTTTCTTTTCCCTACACCACCATTTTCTTCTAAAACAAACTAACTCCCCACCTTCGACTGATATACCTTTAGAAGTGGAGACTCTTCTGGCTCTTGCAATAGCCTTCGCCACTTCTCGTGAAAAGCCCCTTGCTCTGACAAGTCCTTCGACAGTCTGAAGGCGGTCAGACTTAGAGCGGGGAGGTTTTTGTTGGAAACCTGTCGAAGTGGGTTGTTTGAGAAGATCGTTCCTTAGTGGAAGCGATCTTGGAAAATCCACTAACCACTCCAGCACCTCTGTGAACCAATCGAGAGCCGGCCAAAAGGGAGCGATGAGGGTCATTCTTGTTCCTTCCGAGCAAGCGAACTTCCTCAACACTTCTCCTACTATCTTGAAAGGAGGGAAGGCGTACGCATCCAAGCCCGTCCAATATAGCAGAAAGCTGTCTACTGCTACTGCTTGAGGATCCGAGATCGGGGAGCAATAGTTTTTCCTAATCTGTGTTATCTTGTTGGTCGCGAACAGGTCTATATTGGGCCTTCCCCACAGATGCCAAAGTTGTTGGCAAATCTGAGGATTGAGAGTCCATTCCGTGGGTAGGACTTGTTCTTTTCTGCTTAACAGATCTGCCCGGACATTTTTCTCTCCCTGCACAAACCTTGTGAGGAGAGAGATCTTCCTTTCCTGTGCCCAAATCAGCAGATCCTTTGCTGATTCGTACAGGGAAAAGGAATGCGTCCCCCCTTGCTTCTTTATATAAGCGAGGGCTGTTGTGTTGTCCGAGTGAATCTGAATCCCCAGACCTGAGACCTGTTCCTCGAAATGAACCAAAGCTAGATGAATGGCTGTTAGCTCTTTCTTGTTGATGTGCCAGGACACTTGTTCTCCTTCCCAAATGCCTGACACTTCTTGCGAACCTAGGGTCGCTCCCCACCCTGAATCTGAGGCGTCTGCAAACAACGCTAGGCGCGGGTTCTGTAAGCGAAGGGAGATTCCTTTGCTTAGTTTCTGTGGATCTAACCACCAACGGATATTCTCCTTGATCCGTTTCGAGATTGGAAAAGTCTCTCCCAGATTGTTGGACTTCCAATCCCACTTCTCCTTCAGATAAAATTGAAGGGGTCGTAGGTGAAGTCTTCCTAAGGAAACGAACTGTTCCATCGAGGAGAGGGTCCCCAGCAAGCTCATCCATTCCCTCGCGGAACAATGTTCTTTCCTTAAGAAGACTGACACCTTTTCTAGGCAGCGTTCTCCTCCTTTCCTGCGAAGGATACGCTAGAAAATCCCGAGAATCCATCTGAATCCCCAGATAGACAATACTTTGCTGGGGAGTCAGCATGGATTTCTCGTGATTTACTAAAAGTCCTAAGGACTTTGTCAACTTTAGAGTCACTAAAAGGTCCTCCAGACATTTTTTCTCCGATTGGGCTCTTATTAGCCAATCGTCCAGATATAACGAGATCCTGATCCCTTCCGGATGTAGCCAATAAGCTACATTCTTCATGATGTCCGTAAAGACTTGAGGAGCAGTCGAAAGTCCGAAGCACATCGCTCGGAACTGGAACACTTTCCCTTGGAACATGAACCTCAGATATTTCCTTGCTGCCGGATGAATTGGCACATGGAAATACGCATCCTGAAGGTCCAGGGACACCATCCTCCCGTCCCCTGGGGGGGGACGAAAAGAGCAGATAGAACAGAGGAAGACGTCTCCATTGAAAATTTCTTCTTCAAGACAAAGAAATTCAGGGCACTGACGTCTAGAACTGGTCTCCATCCCCCCGATGCTTTCGGTAACCAGGAATAGCCGATTGTAGAATCCTGGGACTGGAGATCTTGAACCAGTTCTACTGCTTCCTTGGAAATCATCTGTTCCACTGCTTGCAACATAGCAAGCTTTCGGACCGGATCCGAGTATCTGGCGGTTAACTCCCTTGGAGTTGTCGTCAAGGGAGGATTTTCCCTGAAGGGGATCAAGTATCCTTTTTTCAGGATAGAGAGGGACCAGGAGTCCGCTCCCTTCTGCGCCCAGACTTTGGCAAAGTGGAGTAGCCTGGCGCCTACTTTCGTCTGGAGGACTTGCTGTTCATCTAGACTTCCCGAAGGACCTTCTAGATGGTCTACTCTTTCTCTCTGGTCTTCGACCTCTAAGAGGGGCTCTAGAAGAGGAGGCCCCTCGAAAGGGCTGAACAAAAGAGGGTCTCTCTTTCTTCTCTATCGGCACTGCCGGCCTAAACTTCTTGGCTGAGTGCGTGAGTAGATCTTGAGTTGCCTTCTCCGTAAGAGATTTCGAAACCTCTCTAACCGTCTCTTGTGGAAAAAGTGCGGGGATAAAGGAGCAAAAAGAAGAGATGTCCTTTGCAAGGGTGATACTGCTCTTGCTAAGAAAGAGCTAAAGACAGATCTCTTCTTCAAAACTCCCGTCCCAAAAAGAGAGGCAACTTCCACAGAACCGTCCATGACCGCTCTGTCCAGGCAAGCCAGGACGCTCGAAAGTTCCTCCATGGAAACAAAATCCGTGTCCTGAGCTCTCTTCGCTAATGCTCCTAACGCCCAGTCCATAAAGTTGAAGACTTCAAGGGTTTTAAAGAGGCCCTTTAGAAGGTGGTCCAGCTCACACATGCCCCAAGTCGCCTTAGCAGACAGCAACGACTTCCTCCTAGCAGAGTCCACTAAGGAAGCAAAATCCGCATCCGCGGAAGAAGGCAGGCCTAACCCCATCGGCTCTTTGGTCTCGTACCACCTTCCTGGTTTGCCTGTTAACTTGGAAGGAGGGCAGGAAAAAACTGTCTTGCCCGCTTCCCTTCTGGAAGTCAACCACTCTGAAAAAGTTTTCAATGCCTTTTTCATACAAAGAGCGGGGCGCATCTTAACGAAGGAAGACGATTTGAGAGCTTTAGTGCTGGACATTCAAAACGGATCCTGGTGAAGGAGGGTCCGCAGGATGAAGGGAGTCTCCGAACTCCTTTAGCAGCAAAAGAGAAAGTCTCTTGTAGTCCGAAACTGCTACATCTACAGGCTCTTCGTCTTCCGATACCTGGTCCAACTGATCTACAGAAGGAGATCGTTTTGGAGTGATCTGGCTCTTCCCGGGAGAAGAACTCCTTTCCCGAGAAGGGGAGTGCGGAACATTAGCACTCCTATACGAAGAGTGAGGCTCCTGTCTGTCGGCAACACTCTTGTGCCTACTAGACTCTTGTTGTCTAGGTTCGTCGGGTTCGTGGCGCTTGCTAGGCTCCTGGCGTCCTGATTCAGGGCGCTTGAACAGATCCCCGCGTCCTGATTCCTGACGCTTAACAGGCTCTTGGCGCCCTAAACAACTTGACGCCTAACGGTACTCCTGGCGTCCTGTTTCTGGCGCCCTAACTCCTGGCGCCCTGACTCCTGACGCCCTGACTCGTGGCGCCCTGACTCCTGGCGCCCTGACTCCTGGCGCCCTGACTCCTGGCGCCCTGACTCCTGGCGCCCTGATTCCTGCCTTCTAGCAGAATCCTGACGTCCTGAATCCAGCGTTCTAAGAGGCTCTTGACGTCCTTTCTTGCGTCTTGCTGCCTCTTTGCGCCTGTCTGGCTCCTGGTCCTGAAGACCCAAGGGATCCTGATACCTAATCGGTTTTCCGGTTCCTTGTAGCTAAACCGCTCGAGACTTCTGCTCGATGCGCTGTGTCTAAGAGGGCGCTTCGGGGAAGCCAGCCTATAGGGCGAAAGGCTCTTCTCTCAGGAGAACAACTCCTATCCGACGAGTCCCTTGACGAAGGCGATAAACGCCCTGGAGATCGTGAGAGTTCTCTCCTATACGAAGAAGGACGCTTAGCGGAACTCTTCACAGGGAGCGAGACATCCTTCCTCCTTGTAGAGTCCTTAGCAAAAGAGCCTACGAGCGACGCTAACTGCTCTTGCAGATTAACCAAAAACTTCTTGGTCGGATCCTGAAGAGCAGGCTCTCTTGTCTAGTCCTCTTAGGTCCCGAAGGCCAATCCCTCGGGAAAAAAACGCTCTGGGCTGGATTTGTCAGCAGCGTCTCCTTTTAGGCGGCCCTTCCAGGACTTATCGTTCAAAGGCCGCGAACGGAGGCCGAACTCCATCCTCGTTTAGGAGAGGAAGAGTCTGAGGCCGAAAAACACTCCTTTAGGACGCCTTTTTCTGCGGCAATCCGAGGCAGCCTGGGGGGACTTAACAACAGGATCTGCCGAAGGGACGCCTGACCGTTGGGGATGTTCTGCATCCTCCCTGCGGCTTTCGACATTCCTCCTCCCCTGGTCCTGGGAGTTTGGAAGAGGTCTAGGCCTAGGAGCAATGACGCCCCCTCCACTGCACTGGGGACACTGCACAAGTCACTATCACCACTCTTACCTTGGTTTAGAGCTCGTAGCTGAGCTTGAAGTTTCTTAATTGAAGCTTTTACATTTTCCCTCTCTGATGAAGAATCTTTGGATTCAGAACAGGGAGAAGCAGCTGAGGCTAAGGGAAAATTGTTAGAAGGAGAGTTAATTTCTTGTTCTAAGGAGCAAGATCTACTAGATGACCTAGCTGAAGCCTTCCTCACTCTATCTCTCTCAAGCTTCCTAACATATGATGATAATTCCTTCCATTCAAGCTCCGTAAGGTTCTCGCATTCCACACAGGTGTTAATAAAAGAACATTCATTCTCCCTGCATTTAGCGCAAATACTATGCGGATCTAATGCCGATTTAGGCAGCCTAACCTTACAGTCTTCCCTACTGCAAACTCTAAACATAGGTGAAGCCTTAGCGTCAGACATCGTGAAAGAGTAGTCAAAACCAAAGTCGAAAAACAGTCCACAATAAGCGTATGCCAAGCCAGAGAAAAAACAGAATACGTCACCCAAAAAACCAATCCAAATTCTCGGCAAACGAGTTGAAATCCAAGATGGAGGAACGAACAATAGGTGTTGTCCGTTCAACCGACAGAGAAATTATGGCTTAGAAAACGGGAATAGTTCCAGACCACCCCGCCACCCAGCGGCGGGAATGGTGGATCACCTGACCTACCTGTCGCGTGTGCCGCGAGTTTTGAAATTCTGTCGGGACGACCGAGTCTATAGCTAAGTATATATCTGCTGGGTAAGTTACTTGTACAAAAACATTACATCATCATATTTTGTTTCCACTTTGAAAATGGTTGTCCTTATGTTCTTTCCCTTTCCTGAATGGAATGGAATATATAATTTAGACTAAAGGCCAAGCACTGGAACCTGAAGTCATTCAGTGCCAAATTGGAAACGGAGTATAATGGTTTTAAAGATGTTACAAGAGGAATGCTGTTGCACTATGAAACAACTGTTAGCACTGGGTGGAACAACAGATGAAAGAAAGAGAATATGAATGAATACAGTAAAAGGGAATGAAAGGAGTTTAGCTAAGGACTGAAGGGACTCTGAAAAGAATTTGAAGTTATGCCTACAGTGCACTGAGGGTACTATCCCCATTTGGGATTTTCTTTATTGAAACAAGCATAGTAAATATTACAAAGAATATTGGTTCTGCAGAATTTTATTCTACAAATTTAGTTAAGCACTTCAAGTAGTGCCACCAAAGTTTCTACAACCTTGCAAACTAACCACCTTAACCATTCAATACATACAAAAATACGTCATCTTATATAAAATTTCAGCCAGACCTTACAGCGAACAGCTATGGAAGGAACACCAAAGAGAAAGGACACCTCAAAGTATCCATGGAAGCCTTTATTGCAATGTACAACAGCAACCCCAGACTGATGTCACGCTTCTGCTTTCAAAAAGCGCTCTAAGCAGATTTATTATTGTGTGAAGTGAAAATCTGAGCAAAGTATTTTCATCAAACTATGCAGGAATGGATGCAGAGTACAAGGCATAAAGCACCACAGCTGAGACTGAAGTGATGCTGCTAAGAACCTTTAGTATTGTCTATGGTGTGCCATGCAAGGCACACTGTAGAAGATCCCTTTAATACTTAATGGTATTAATGTCTAAATAAATTTCAATGTAGAGAAAATCAGTTAGTGACACAAGGAGTTTACTATAATAATCTATAAGAAAATTCTACAAGTACATCATTCATAACCTTCATACCAGGTATATTCACAAAATATATTTTGAAAAATTAAATCTAGTTAAAGGAATGACAGAAAAAAAATCTAAGACTTCAGAGAAAGCAGCAGTATTAAGACAGTGAGTACAATGAATAGGATTTCATACATGAGTAGTGCTTACATAAATTAAAATTAAGGAATTAACTTTGAAGATCCCAATATTAAAAAAAAATTAATAAAAGTAGGTAACTCACCATCTGGAATATAGTTACTGGCTAGCATCGGCATTCCTATTCCAAGATTTGCATACATTCCATCTTTAAATTCAAGAGCTGCCCTTCTTACAATTCTCTCTCTCATTGCAACGGCAGGATTAGATGCTGCAGCACTCTTCTTCTTTTCCTTACGCAATGTTAAACGCTGTAACAGAAAACTTGGTAAATCAACTCCATCTGAAACTACAATATCTCCCCAAGTTTAATTTGTGGGGCTGATAATATACTACGTATAGTCATTAATCAAATTACAGAATAAATTTTAATTGGCAAGATGCTTCCAAAATATGAATAATTTTTTAATATAAAAGTGAAACTAGAGAAAAGGCTGTATTTGAGTGGGAAACATCTTTCATGAAACTTCACTACAAATGAATTCAGGTATCAACATTAATTTTCTGCAGAAGCTGAAAATAATCCAGTAATTCGATCCATTGGAATGCACGACATAGAGATGACAGTAGTCTTACCTCTATTCTCTTTTCATATTTTTCACCAAGGATGATACGATCAACATATAAAGCTGGAACATGAACACTGTCTTCTGGGATTTCTCCAGTCTCCACAATTTCTTCAACTTCAACAATTGTTGTTTTGGCAGCTTTACTCATGGGCAAATTAAAATTCCGAGCAGTTTTCCTGTGAAAGTAAGAATTCAAATTTAGTGAAAACAAAGACAAATAAAAATGATATTGTTATGATACAATAAAGTTTCATACATACTTACCTGGCATTTATATACGATAAATGGCCCACCCAGCCTCCCCGCAAGAGACAGGTGGAAGAGAGAAAATCTGATAGAAAATGGGAATGGTTCCTAGTCCTGCCACCCAGGGCAGGGCGGTAGATCACCTGACCTACCTGTAGCGAGTGCCGCGAAATTTGAATTTCTGTCGGGGACGACGGAGTCTATAGCTAAGTATATATCTGCCAGGTAAGTATGTATGAAACTTTATTGTATCATAACAATATCATTTTCATACATTCAACTTCCCTGACAGATATATACTTAGCTGATTGGCACCCTTTGGTGGAGGGTAAGAGACAGCTAACTACTGAAATAGACAGGTAAACAACATATGTTGTAGGTATTTATAGACCTTGGTTCCTACCTGATTAGGCGGAAGACTTCATGGCTACTGCCTAGGAGTCTGCTTCGCCTCAAGAGCCTTAGCGAGATATTGATCTGTGGCCAAGAGTTCTTGTGGGTCTGTCGATGGGGTCTTATCCACTTACTCGGCAGAGCCTAACTGGCATTTGTCAATGGGTGCTAATCCACTAACATGACAACACGCATTATTTAAGGAGCACACAACCGATCCCGATCACCCGAACCTAACACCTGTGTTAGTTCTAAGATTGTCAAGAGTTATCCCCCAAACTCCTCACAAACAACCAATAACTCGAATCACACAGTAATGACGCAAACATTAAAGTACCAAAAAAAAAAATTTTTGTACCCCTCTATTAGTCAGATACAACCCGAATTCCTTACTGAGCAAAAGTGACGGCCGCCTGTGTGACATCTAGCACTCTTGCCAGCAGGAAGTCAAGAACATATCCAACAAGAGGGTCACGCACGTATAAATAAATTAAGGATCGGTGCTTGCTCCCATACCCAGGACCGTATCCACTGACACAAACGGACCTAGAGAAAAGCATTTCTCGTAAGTTACCCGAACGTCTTTCAAGTAATGAGATGCAAAAACTGAATTGCATCTCCAATATGTCGCTTCCAAGATATCCTTTAGAGACATATTTCTTTGAAATGCAAGTGACGTCGCGACTGCTCTAACTTCATGAGCTTTTACTCTCAAAAGTTTAAAGGAGTCATCTGGGCAGTTATTATGCGCCTCCGTTATAACACTTCTAACAAAGAAGGCCAAGGCATTTTTTGACATAGGTCTTTTCGGGTCTTTTACAGAGCACCATAGACCTTGTTGAGAACCCCCATCTGCTTCTTTCTATCCAGGTAGAATTTTAGTGCTCTGACTGGGCAAAGGGACCTTTCTGCCTCCCTACCTACTAGGTTAGACAAGCCTTTTACTTCGAAGCTCCTGGGCCAGGGCTTTGAAGGATTTTCGTTCTTCGCTAGAAAACGAGTCTGAAACAAACAGATGGCTGCGTCTCCTTTAAAACCCACACGAGACTCTAGGGCGTGCAGCTCACTAATTCTTTTTGCCGTAGCGAGGGACAACAGAAACAAACACTTTCTTGTAATGTCTCGAAAGGAGGCAAGATGAGGAAGTTCGAACTTTTCCAAAGTCAGGAATCTCAGGACTACGTCCAGATTACAGCTCGGAGCTCTTGGTTCCCTTGACTTTGAAGTCTCGAAAGACCGAATTAGATCGTGCAGATCCTTATTGTCAGCCAATTCTAGGCCTCTATTCCTGAATACGGCTGAAAGCATACTTCTGTATCCCTTTATGGTGGAAACAGAAAGGTGTGATTCCTCCTTCAGGAAAAGAAAGAAATCGGCAATTTCGGTCACAGAGGTATTGGAGGAGGACAGCTTCTTCGACCTACACCATCTCCTGAACACCTCCCACTTCAACTGATATACTCGCACTGTAGAAAATCTGCGGGCTCTAGCGATTGCGCTTGCAGCCTTGCGAGAAAAGCCCCTCGCTCTGATGAGTCTTTCGATAGTCGAAAGGCAGTCAGAGCAAGAGCGGGGAGGTTTTGACGATACCTCTCGAAGTGGGGTTGTTTGAGCAGATCTGTCCTGTTTGGAAGAGACCTGGGGAAGTCCACCGTCCACTCCATTACCTCTGTGAACCAATCTCGAGCGGGCCAAAATGGGGCTATCAGTGTCATCCTTGTCCCCTTTGAGGCCACAAACTTTCTGAGCACTTCCCCCCGGATCTTGAATGGGGGAAAGGCGTATACATCTAGGCCCGACCAATCTAGGAGAAGGGCGTCGACTGCGAATGCTCTGGGGTCCTCTACCAACGAGCAGAAGATGTCTATCCTTTTGGAGAGGAACGTGGCGAACAGGTCTATTTGAGGTCTCCCCCAAAGAGACCAGAGACCCTGACACACTTCTGAGTGGAGGGTCCATTCTGTGGGAAGGACCTGGTACCTCCTGCTCAGCCTGTCCGCTCTCACGTTCCTCTCTCCCTGGAAAAATCTTGTCAGGAGAATAATATTCCTTTGATGTGCCCAGACTAGAAGGTCTCTCGTTAATTCATAGAGGAAGAACGAGTGCGTCCCGCCTTGTTTCCGTATGTAAGCCAGAGCGGTGGTGTTGTCTGAGTTTACCTGAACTACCCCGTCTCTGACTATCGACTCGAAGCCCCTGAGAGCAAGTTGTATGGCTAAGAGCTCCTTGCAGTTGATGTGCCATGACACCTGTTCTTCTGTCCAGGTGCCTGACACTTCTCTTGTTCCTAAAGTTGCTCCCCAACCCGTCTCTTAAGCGTCGGAATACAACACTTGGTTTGGGTTCCGAATTTCCAGGGACACACCTCTGTTTTCCTCTAGAGGGGGCAACCACCACTTAAAGTGATCTTTCACCTCTACAGGAATCGGAAATGTGTCTGTGAGCTGTCCTGTCTTCCAGTTCCAAACCCTTTTTAGGAAGAATTGCAGGGGACAAAGATGAAGTCTTCCTAGCGGAAAGAACTGTTCCAGCGAGGAAAGGGTCCCCAGAAGGCTCAACCATTCCCTCGCTGAACTGCGCTCCTTCCCTAAGAAGCTGGAGACTTTTACGCAACCTTTTGTGAGTCTCTCCTGAGAAGGAAAAACTTGAAAACCCCGAGAATCCATCCGAATCCCCAGATAAACCATGTTCTGGCTGGGGATCATCTGAGATTTCTCGAGGTTTACGAGTAATCCTAGTGACCTTATCAGGTCTAGTGTCGTTGTAAGGTCCTCCAAACACTGTCTCTCCGATCTGGCTCTGATGAGCCAGTCGTCTAGGTAGAGGGAAATGTTTATTCCCTTTAGGTGAAGCCATTTTGCCACATTCTTCATCAAGCTCGTGAAAACCTGAGGAGCTGTAGACAGGCCGAAACACAAGGCCCTGAACTGATAGATCCTTACCTCCATCATGAAACGAAGGTACTTCTTCGACGAAGGATGAATTGGGACGTGGAAATAGGCATCCTGAAGATCGAAAGATACCATCCAGTCTCCTTGGCGTAGGGCTGAAAGGACTGATGCAGATGTTTCCATACTGAACTTCTCCTTCTCCACATATCTGTTCAGTGCACTTACATCTAGGACTGGTCTCCATCCCCCCGAAGCCTTCGAGACTAGAAAAAGGCGATTGTAAAATCCCGGGGAGTTGTGATCCAGTACTAGTTCGATTGCCCTCTTGTCCCACATTTGTTCCACCATTTGTAGAAGAGTATCCCTCAGTACGGGGTCCTTGTATCTGGCGGACAGTTCCTGAGGTGTTGACGTCAGGGGAGGACTGTCCTTGAAGGGGATGTAATATCCCTTCTAACCGACAGCGACCAGGTGACGGCTCCTATCCGTGCCCAGGCTTCCGCAAATCCCTGTAGCCTGGCACCTACTGGTGTTTGGAGGATCTTGATCTCATTTTCCCTTTTTAAAGGGTCGGAAGGAAGCTCTTCCTCGCTTTTCTGTAACCTTCCTTTTGGAGAGTGCTCTAGAAGGAGGGCCTCCACGAAAGGGCTGTTGAGATGTACGAGCCCCTTTCTTTTCTTCAATGACTACAGGTCTGTTCTTCTTAGAAGTTTGTAAAGCGGCTCTCTGCGAGGGAGAGACGGCTTTAGTAAAAAATGAACTAAAAACCGCTCTCTTTTTTTAAAATTCCCGCTCCAAAGAGAGTGGTGACTTCTGCCCGTCAGTCTGGCGAGAGGCATACAAAACACCGTCCTCCCCAGTTCCTTCTTCGATTTTATCCAGGAACTGAGAGACTGGAGAGCCCTCTTCATCGAAATGGCTGGTCTCATTTTAAGGAAGGATGACGACTTCAAAGCTTTAGCACTCGAAAAGAGAGAGCGAGGAGAAGGAGGAGCGGCTGGGGTCAGAGTGTCTCCATATTCTTTAAGAAGTAGTGCTGTGAGAACCTTATAATTAGACAGTCCTTCTCTATTTGGAGCCTCTTCTTCTGAAACTTCCTCTAGCTCGAGAGGGTCAGAAGGAGATTGATCCCTTTTGTCGTATGTTTCTTCCTTCGACCTCACTCTTTCCGAAGGCGAAGGACTTCTAATAGGTGAGGGACTAAGTGACATCGCCTCTCTATGTCCAATAACTGGCGAATCTTGCCTAGCTGGCGCCTGGGGCCTGTCTGGCTCCTCGCGCCTGGTTGGTGCCTTGCTCCTGGCTGGCACCCTGCGCCTGGTTGGCGTCTGGCGCCTGGAAGGATCCTGGTTGTTATCTGGCGCCTTGCGCCTGGTTGGCTCTTCACGCCCTGCTAGAACTTCTCTCTTGGTAGGCGAATCACTTTCGGATGATGCCTGGCGCCTCTTCTTCTTCCTCTCGCCTGTCCAATGCTTCGTTCCCAACAGAGACGGCCACCTGTGCGACATCTCCCCTGGAGGGTTCGTTGCGCCTGGCAGGAGATCGGCGTCTAGACAACCTCTTGATAGGCAGCTTGTCCTTTCTACAAGGACTCCCACCAAAGAAGCTAACTATTCCTGTACATTTAACAGGATCTTCTTGGTCGACGCCTCTCTTTCCTTTTCATAAGGAGGAGAGGGCGATCTGGAAGGCGCCTGAGGTTCCCTTGCAGCAAAGGGAGCCGAAACATCTTTCCTAGCTCTCTTGATAACCAAGGGAGCTTCTTCTTCTGAAAAGCGCTCGGGGCTAGAATTAAAAGCAGGCTCTTTCCAGTTCCTTTTCAAGGGGCAAGACAGATTTGTGTCTTTCCACCCGCGCTTCGGCGAGGGAGATCCTGAAGAAGAGAAGCACTCACGCAGGACGCTTTTTCTATAGCGGTCCCTGGCAGTCTGAGGCGATACAGAGCCTGCCGAAGAGACGCCTGACCGGTGGGGAATCTCCACAACCTCCGTAAGGCTTTCGACATTCCTTCTCCTCTGGGCCAGGGAGCTTGGAAGAGGTCTAGGCCTGGGAGTGTCAGAGCCGATCAGACGCCCCCTCCACTACACTGGGAACACTTACATCACTTGAAATATCAAAATCACTCTGCTTACCTTCCAAAGCCGCCATTTTGACTTGCATCCTTTGAAGGGTAGCTTTCAGGTCTGCAATTTCCGATGCAGAATCTGTCGGATTTGCAAACTGTAAATGGCCTGATACAGAGGGAGAATAATTTATATTATGAGGAGAAGCTACAGAACTAGATAAAGGTTCATTAGACCTAGATCTACTTAGGCTTTTAGAAGCCGCTTTCCTCACTCTCTCTCTCTCTAACTTCTTCAAGTAAGAAGTTAGAGTCTTCCATTCTTCAGCACTCAACCTTTCACACTCATTACAGGTGTTAGCCAAAGAACGTTCAACAACTCTACAACGTCGGCATACAGTGTGAGGATCTACCGATGCCTTCGGCATCCTCACCTTGCAGCCTTCATTCACACACACTCTCACACCAACACTCGAGTCATACATTCTTAAGAAAAATCCAAAAGCAAGTCCAGAAACAAGTCCACGATAGCGAATGCCAATAGTACAACGATCCAAGTACGTCACCAAAAGTCGGCCGAAAGAAGATCAATTGCGTTGAAAAAAGAATTCCAGTCAGGAGGTAGTAACAACAATGTTGACACCACCGGCAACAGAGAAAATCTGATAGAAAACGGGAATGGTTCCTAGTTCTGCCACCCAGGGCAGGGCGGTAGATCACCTGACCTACCTGTAGCGAGTGCCGCGAAATTTGAATTTCTGTCGGGGACGACGGAGTCTATAGCTAAGTATATATCTGTCAGGGAAGTTGAATGTATGAAACTAAGCAAATAATGTGCTGTAACTCACATCTATGGCTGAGACAAACCATGAACCTTAGGAAGAAAAAATATACTTTTTCATAATAAAATTTATAATTTGGATACTTACCTGCTGTTGAAATTAGCTTACGTCTCTGCTCCAATTGGCAAGTCAACAATCAAACAAAAGATTGAATCACTGCCCAGATGACTGGATAGTACACCTGTTTTCCACCATGTGTTTTTCGAATGTATTAGCTCATCAGAATTCTCCTTGACAGCCTGCTAATTTGTTGGGAGGCTGAGTGGGGTCTACTTTAACAGTAGGTAAGTATCCAAAAAATACATTTTATTATGAAAATTTATATCATTTGGGATGCCTCTTACCTACAGTTGAAGTTACCTGATTACAACATTGAGAAGAGGATGGTGGGTAGTGCAGCTAGGTAAAATCTACTCAGCCAATTCCACCAAAGGTTTCTTGCATGAAACCCAAAACATTCTTGCCTGATCTGGAATCCTTTCTGGATCTTATTACCCCCAGAAGTTGAACCCCTCATGGAGCAAGGCTCTCGTGTGTGTGCAGTGAAGAGCAGCCTTATAGATAAAACTGCTTCAATTCAGCCAAAATGAAACAGGAGTGGAGTGAGGGGATCCCTGTGCCTGGGTCCAGAAGCCCTATAAGACACGTCACTAAAAATAAATACTTACTTTATGATAAAAATGTATGCTTCTATACAATATATATGTACCTCCAGCTCTCCAAAATGTTAAGAGCTGGGATTTAAAACAAAGAGCCTAAAGGTTTGCTCTTTCTTCAGTTCAGGAAATGACTACCCTGCTACTAGTAGCAGACTAAGGGGTTTACTGTCTTCAAACACAATTCTGCATACTTAAGTAGTGAAAGGTAGTGAGAGGGCAAAACCAAATTGCACTTCTATTGCAGCACATTAAATCCTATCCTCAAGCAAAACATTGTCCTAACACTAAAACTAGTTGCAACAGCTCTCAAATGATCAATGTTCACTTTTAATAAAGGTAAAAAGTGTGTGACTGAGGTTGTACTGGTTTGAAAAAATGTCTCCTGCATGCCCACCAGAACACCTGATCTTTCTTTTGGAAAATCACTAAAAGCATGCTGGAAAAACCAAAAGGCATGGGGACAGACACATAAAGTTATTAAGTTTCAATGTGTCCAACAATGGCTGCCAATCTCCAGTTGCTTATGGAGCTAGGAAAAGTTGCAACCTCCTACTATAGAACGAGACATCTGCTGGAGAAGACAAATGAACAGGTGACTAAACCAGTGGAGAATAACCTGAAAGGAAAAATAACACTCTTCACTGTCCCAACAACGTAAAGTTCTGCTCGTAAGTCTCTCCAAGCATACCACGACCCTTGCAATTGGCCGTCTACCAGAAACTGAGGGCTGAACTTAACCTGGAAAGGTATAAAACAGAGTAGTTGCATTGCATCCATGACCGGATGAAAGGGTTTGTCTGAAGAGACTCAGCTGAGTCCACATGAATCAGCTAAGTGAAAAAAAATGAGATGCCAAAGGAAAATGGGGAATGTTGGGAGGCAGGGGAAGAGGAGCTACAACTCTCCTGCCTTATCAGAAATGAGTCAACATAGTACTTGAAAACATTCTCATACAGCACTTCCTTTGAAACCTATGTAACCAGAATAATATCTAGCCCGGAAACAACAGAAGATACTATAATAATGGTAGATCTGGAAAGGGAAACATTAAGCAAGGTACTAGTAGTAAGAGATCTGCTGATAGCCTGTAAAGAACGAACAAGTGCATTTTGATAGAAAAAAAAGAGGAATAGGCTAGCAGACAAGGACTTCAAATATAAGAATAAGTAAAACTCACTACACACATTTTTAATACATACAGTAGGGCCTCGATAATCACGGGGATAGGGCCCAGAACCCCCCGTGATAAGTAAATACCCGTGTTATCCTGATACCACCTAAAAATTGCTGTTTTAAACTGCCCTACTTTAAATAATTAACCCACCCAAGACCACTATTTCAATGTTTATAAACTGCCTACTTTAGTTCAAGCCCCACCAAAATATGTCTCAACTATCACCTTAAACTAAATTCAAGACAGTTTCAAAGTTATTCTTTCCTATCTTCAATTTCCCCTTCATGAGATCAGCAAACAAAAGTATATTACCTAACAATTCCTTTCCATTTTCATGATTTGGCTGCTGCACCAAACTAAAAGTACATAGTATATCTATTTTGTGAATGAACATATTTATGATAAAAACACATGATTTACTGTAAAGATTACAGCACCCAACTATAATATTAATGTATAAACAGCAAAATACAGCAATAAAAATCTAGTTTTGTCTTTTGTTTACGTTTAGAATCAGCTGATGGACGTTTATTACCGAAAGAATTATTTTGGAAAACAATTTAGTTGCCAAAAGAAATGAATTTATTAATGGAATTATTATTATCATTAACTTTGTATATAATAGTTTATGGTATTATGATTCAGTAATTCATATATAGAGAGAGAGAGAGAGATGAGAGAGAGAGAGAGAGAGAGAGAGAGAGAGAGAGAGAGAGAGAGAGAGAGAGAGAGAGAGAGAGAGAGGAGAGCAGCTTGGGAGAAGTACTGTTGAATAGCTTGAGAGACCAGCTTAGGACGAGCGTACTGATACTAGCTTAGCTCGAGAAATAAATAATGAAATCTGTATTTGAAATATTTTTATGGTGATAAGAAATAAACAGGATAGTGATAAGATTTCTCTTGTATACTGTTTATAAATGTGATTAATCATTATTCAACTAAAAAAGTTGTATTGAAGCAGTTTTCGTAAATCACAGAAAGAATAAAAGGACCTTTTTGTTCTTTTCTTACGATAATAATGATCAGTTATTATAGTTTTTTCTGCAAGTGTAAAATAAAGAGAGAGGAGAGAGAGAGAGGGGGGCGGGTAGAGAGAGAGAAGAAGAGGAGAATAGAGAGGAGAAGAAGAGAGAGAGAGAGAGAGGGGCGGGATGAGATTACTGGTTGAATAGCTTTAAGACCAGCTTAGGACGAGTACTCTTACTAGTTTTAGCTTGAGAAATACAAAATGAAATTTTGTATTTTGGAAATATTTTTATGGTGGATAAGAATTAAAACATTGGATAGATAGATATTCTCTTGTAATACGTTTATATGGTTGATAATCATTTTTTGAGTCAACTATAAAAGTGTATTGAAGCAGTTTCGTAAATCACAGAAAGAATAAAAAGACCTTTTTGTTCTTTTAATTACGATAATAGTAGATCAAAGTATTATAGTTTTTTTTCTGCCGAGTGATAAAAGAGAGAGAGAGAGAGAGAGAGAGAGAGAGAGAGAGAGAGAGAGAGAGAGAGAGAGAAATTTGCTATTTACATTCATAGTATTTGAACATTGTAAATGAGTGTATCCTAAAAATCATTAAGTTATGAAAAGAAGAAGAAAACACAGTAATTAGTGAATCTTGCTCTATGATAAAATTCGCGATTTTGTTAATTTTCCGGGATATACGTAGTATTTGGCGGGCTCCACAAAAAAGTAAGTGATTTATGACAGAATTTAGAGGATACTTACGTAAAAATGCATCGGTAGTTTGTTGAACGGTGTAACCACTATCATATTGTGTACGAACGAGACTAGGTTTGGTGACGTCACAGTGGTCATACGTATTTTTTTTCGTGAATGAATATACATTTATGATTAAAAAAAAAGATGTTACTGTACTGCTTAGAGTACCATACTGTAATATTAATGTAATCACATCAAACTAAAGTAATCGTTGCATGCTGTAAAAATATAAAGTGTATTTTTGTCTTTTGAAAAATGCATTCCCCAAGGAATTATTCCTTGAAATGACAATTTGTCCAAAAATGATATTGTCATGTTACAATAAAGTTTTATACATACTTACCTGACAGATATATACTTAGCTATAGACTCCGTCGTCTCCGACAGAATTTCAAATTTCGCGGCACACGCTACAGGTAGGTCAGGTGATCTACCGCCCTGCCCTGGGTGGCAGGACATAGGGAACCATACCCCGTTTTTTCTAATCAGAATTCTTCTCTTCCACCTGTCTCCTGCGGGGAGGTCTGGGTGGGCTATTAATCGTATATATCTGTCAGGTAAGTATGTATAAAACTTTATTGTAACATGACAATATCATTTTTATACATTCAACTTCCCTGCCAGATATTACTTAGCTGATTAGCAAGCACCCATTGGTGGTGGGTAAGAGACAGCTAACTACTGAAATAGACAGGTAAACAACATATGTTGTAGGTATTTATAAAACCTTGGTTCCTACCTTATTAGGTCGAAGACTTCGCGGCTACTGCCTTGTAGTCTGCTTAGCCTCAAGAGCCTCAGCGAGATAATGATCTATGGCTAGAGTTTTCTGGGTCTGCCAATGGGGTCTTATCCACTTACTCGGCAGAGCCTAAAGGGCCTTTGTCATTGGGTGCTATTCCACTTACATGACAATACACCTTGTTCAAGGAGCACAAAACCGATCCCGATCACCTGATCCTAACATCCATGTTAGTTCTAAGATTGTAAGGAGTCATCCCCGAACTCCTCACAAACAACCAAAAAACTCGAAACATAATTACACTTTCATTACAAATATACAAAAAAAAAAAATTTTTGTACTCCCCTACTAGTCATACATAACCCTTGATCGCCTACCAGCAATGACACTCTGCTCCCGTGCGACAGTAGTGAGCTTGCTACTAGAAAACCAAGCACATATCTGACGAAGAGGGTTTATGTACGATAAAAAACACACAAATTAAGGATCAGTCTTTGCTCCAAGACCCAGTACTGTATCTGCTGATACAAAAGGACCTAGCGAGAAGCACTTCTCATAGGTCACTCTCACGTCCTTCAGATAATGAGATGCAAAACACTGAATTGCACCTCCAATATGTAGTCTCCGATGATATTCTTCAGAGACATATTCTTTTGGAACGCCAAAGACGTTGCTACTGCTCTTACTTCATGCGTCTTGACCTTTAGAAGACCGAAGGATGCCTCAGAGCAGTTCTTGTGAGCGTCCGTAATAACGCTTCTCACAAAGAAAGCCAAGGCGTTCTTGACATGAGTCGTTTGGGGTTCTTCACTGCACACCAAAGACCTTGTTGACAAGCTCCCATCTGTCTCTTCCTCTCTAAATAGAAGTTTAAGAGCTCTCACTGGACAGGAGATCTCTCTATCTCTCTGCCTACAAGGTTAGATAGGCCTTTTACCTCAAAACTTCTGGGTCAAGGTTTTGATGGGTTTTCGTTCTTTGCCAGAAACATTGTCTGGAAAGAACAGATGGCCGCATCTCCTTTGAACCCCACCGTGGAATCCAGAGCGTGTAATTCGCTCGTCCTCTTGGCTGTAGCGAGAGCACCCCAGAACAAGCATTTCCTAGTGACGTCGCGGAAGGAGCCAGATGTAAAGGTTCGAATTTGTCCGATGAAAGGAATTTCAGGACCACGTCTAGATTCCAACTAGGTGTTCTAGGAGTAGCTGCTTTCGACGTCTCAAAAGATCTAATTAGATCGTGTAGATCTTTGTCGTTAGCAATGTCTAGGCCTAGATTCCTGAAACCGAAGACAGCATGCTTCGGTATCCTTTTATTGTCGAGACAGTAGGTGTGACTCCTTTCTCAGAAAGAGGAGGAAATCGGCAATATTCACTATAGAGGTACTGGAGGAGGACAGCTTCTGAACCTTACACCACCTCCTAAAGACTTCCCACTTCGACTGGTATATCTTCTTCTCGAAGCTCTGCGGGCTCTAGCGATAGAGCCCGCAGCCTCGCGAGAAAAGCCTCTCGCTCTGACAAGTCTTTCGATAGTCGAAAGGCAGTCAGAGCGAGACCTGGGAGGTTGTGATGAAACCTCCTTCGAAGTGGGGTTGTCTGAGTAGATCGTGTCTGTTTGGAAGCGATCTGGGGAAGTCCACTATCCACTCCAGTACCTCCGTGAACCATTCCTGGGCTGGCCAAAATGGGGCTATGAGTATCACTTCGTGCTCTTCGAAGCTACAAAACTTCCTGAGCACTTCCCCCAGGATTTTGAACGGGGGAAAGGCGTAAGCGTCCACACCCGACCAATCATGAGAAACGCGTCTATTGCGAAGGCTCTCGGATCCTCTACTAGAGAGCAAAAGGTCTCTATTCTTTTGGAGAGGACGTCGCAAACAGGTCTAGTGAGGTCTCCCCCACAGGGACCAAAGACTTCGCACACTTCTTCGTGAAGAGTCCATTCTGTGAAGACTGGTTTCTCCTGCTCAGTCTGTCCGCTCTCACATTTTTGATCCCTTGAACAAACCTTGTGAGGAGAGTTATGCCTCTTTCTTCCGTCCAGGTTAACAGTGTTTTGTCAACTGATAGATGGGAGAACGAGTGCGTGCCTCCTTGCTTTCTTATGTAAGCCAGAGCCGTGGTGTTGTCTGAGTTGATCTGTATTACCCCGTCTCTGACTATCTTTTCGAAGGACTTTAAGGCTAGGTGTATGGCCACAAGTTTCCTTGCAATTGATGTGCCAGGACACCTGTTCCTTTTGTCCAGGTGCCTGCACCTCCCTTGCTCCCAGCGTCGCTCCCCATCCCGACTCCGAAGCGTCGGTAAACAACACTTGGTCTGGGTTCTGCAGAGCAAGCGATAAGCCTTCGTTCTTTTGAAGCTGAGGGATCCACCAACCTCAGATGATCTTTTACTTCTTGTGGAAGTTGGAAGATGTCCGAGAGTTGACCCGTCTTCCAGCTCCACACCTCTTTGAGGAAAAACTGAAGAGGGCGAAGGTGAAGTCTCCCTAGAGAGAAGAACTTTTCCAATGAGGACAGGGTCCCTAAAAGGCTCAGGTAATCCCTCGCTGAGCTGTCCTTTCTCTCTAAGAAGCTCGAGATTCTCGACAAACCTCGAGCGATTCTTTCTCGCGAAGGATATACCCGAAAACCCCGAGAATCCATCTGAATCCCCAGATAGACCAAGTTCTGGCTAGGGATCAGTTGTGACTTCTCGAGGTTGACGAGCAACCCTAGCGAATCTATCATGTTCCTTGTTACTTCCAAGTCCTCCAAGCACTGACTCTTCGACTTGGCCCTGATCAGCCAGTCGTCCAAGTAGAGGGAGATGTTTATCCCCTCTAGGTGAAGCCATCTTGCTACATTCGCCATCAGGTTGGTGAATACTTGTGGGGCTGTAGACAGACCGAAGCACAGAGCCCTGAATGAAAGATCTTGTCTCCTATCACAAAGCGAAGATATTTCTTTGACTGATGGTGAATTGGAACGTGGAAATAGGCGTCTTGCAGGTCCAGAGAGACCATCCAATCTCCTGGGCGAAGCGCCGACATGACAGAGGCGGACGTTTCCATACGAAACTTCTTTTTCTGTACGAAGCGATTCAGAGCGCTTACGTCCAGAACTGGCCTGGCTCCACCCCCCCGATGCCTTTGGTACTAGAAAAAGGCGATTGTAAAATCCCGGGGAGTGTGGATCTTGTACCAGTTCGATGGCCTCTTTTTCCCACATTTGCTCCACCATCTGAAGGAGAGTCTTTCGCATTAACGGGTCTCTGTACCTCGCTGACAGTTCCCGAGGCGTAGATGTTAGGGGCGGTTTGTCGTCGAAGGGGATTACATATCCCTTCTTCAGGACCGACACTGACCAAGGGTCGGCTCCCCTTTGTTCCCATACTCCTGCAAAGTTCAGGAGTCTGGCGCCCACTGGTGCTTGGAGGAGCAACAAGTCACTTAGATTTCTTGAATGGTCTAAATGAAGACCTTCCTCTCTTTTCAGAGCTCTTTTCTGGCAGGGGGACGAGCCGTTGCACCTCCACGAAAGGGCTGCTGAGTAGGACGAGGTTCCTTCTTAACCGTCGCCACTACCGGTCGTCCTTTCTTGGACGTTTGAGTAAGTAGGTCTTGTGTCGCCTTCTCAGTTAGTGAGCGAGATATATCCTGACTAACTGAGAAGGAAACAGATGATCTGATAGCGGGGTGAACAGTAAGGCAGTCCTCTGGCTCGGAGAAACCCCTTTCGATAAAAGGGAACCATACACTGATCTCTTTTTCAGGAGACCAGCACCGAAAAGTGAAGCCACTTCACCTGAACCGTCCTGTACTGCCTTGTCCATGCAGGACAGCACGCTATGGAGAATTTCTGGGTTCTTCAGAAAACTCCGGATCCTTAGATTTGTTGGCCAGAACTCCGAGCGACCAATCCAGAAAATTGAACACCTCTAAAGTGACAAAAAGTCCCTTTAGAAAGTGGTTCAACTCTGAAGTGCTCCACGTCGCTCTGACCGATCCTAAGGAGTGACGTCTAGTGGCCTCCACTAAACTGGAAAAAGTCGGCATCTGCAGAGGCGGGTAAAGAAAGACCCATAGTCTCTCCTGTCCCATACCAAATACCTCTCTTCCCGTGCAATCTGGAAGGAGGCATGCAGAATACCGTCTTCCTAACTCCTTCTTCTTGTCCATCCAAGAATCTAAAGAATGGAGTGCCTTCTTCATTGATATCGCAGGCTTCATTTTCAAGAAGGCCGACGATTTAGCCGTAGCTGAGCTCGAAAAGAGCGAACGAGGAGAAGGAGGAGCTGCAGGACTAAGAGAATCTCCAAACTCTTGAAGTAGTAAAGAGGCCAAGACTTTGTAACTAGAAAGTCCCTCATTAGCAGGAGGATCGTCGTCAGACAACTCGTCTAACCCTCGATCCGACGAAGGAGAACGTTCCCGTTTTGAGGAAGAGTCCTTCCAAGATCTCTCCTATGTTCTGAAGGAGAGGAGCTCCCATTTGGCGAAGAGTCATAACTCCAGGAACGAGTCCCCGACTCTTGACTCCTGGCTCTTGACTTGCCTTGACTCCTGCCTCCTGCTCCTGACTCCTGCCTCCTGACCTACCTGACTCCTGCCTCCTGACTCCGGACTCCTGCCTCCTGACTCCGGACTCCGGACTCCTGGCTCTGCCTCTTGACCTCCTGCCCCTCCATGGCTCCTGGACTCCTGCCTCTATTTGACTCCTGCCTCTTGCCTCCTGGCTCTTGCCTCTGGCTCTTGCCTCCTGGCTCTTCCTCCTGGCTCTAGCCTCCTGGCTCTTGCCTCTTGCCCTGGATGCCTCCACACTCCTTGGCTCTTGGCTCCCTGCCTCCTGGTCGGACTCCTTCACTCCTGGCTCTTGGACTCCTGCCTCCTGGGTGACTCCTCATTCCTGGCCGGTGCCAGACGTCTGATTGTTTCATCCAGGTTCGTACAGGAAACCTCACCTCGGGTAGGAAGTATCGATCCTGGAGGTAGATACCTCCATACGTCTGGAGGATCTTTTAATAGGAAGGGATCAGTGTCTTTCTTCTAGGAGGCTCCTTTGACAGGACTCCTACAAATGACGAAATCTGTTCCTGCATCGCCATCATGAACCTCTTTGTAGCCTCCTTCTTTATCCTCTTCGGGAGGAGGGGAAGGAGGATGGGAGGAGGTCCATAGCCTCCACATCCTGACCTCCACTTCTCACTCTGGTGGAAGAATGGCTCTTCTCGCCTTCTGAACTCCCGATGGAGACTCCTCAGGGAAGTTTTCAGGGCTCGAGTCAATAGTCGGCGCCCTCCAACTCCTCTTGAGAGGCCGAGATCGATCGGAATCTCTCCAATCACGTCTCGGTGATGAAGATCCCGACGACGAGAAACACTCACGTAGGACGCTTTTACAATAGCTGTCCTTGGCAGTCTGGGGTGTCACAGAAACCGCCGAAGGGACACCTGATCGGTGGGGATTCTCCACAACCTCCTTTCGGCTTTCGACATTCCTTCTCCTCCTGGGCATGTGAGCTTGGAAGAGGTCTAGACCTAGGAGCGTTGCTGAGCCGACCAGATGCCCCCTACCACTACACTGGGGACCACTTATATCACTGTCTAATGACAAATCACTACGCCTTACCTTGTATGGCAGCCATTTTTTGTTTTCCATTATTTTGAAGGCTGCTTTTAGATCTGCAAGTTCTTTCGCTGGATCTACAGGTTCTGCAATAGGAGAAGGGGCTGCAATGGAAGGAGAAGTAGCAATACTTACCCTTGGGGAAGATCCCAAGCTTGGAATTAGTTCAGATCTAGAACTACTTAAACTTCTATGAGAAGCCTTCCTCACTCTTTCTCTTTAACTAAACTAATTAGTTAGATTCTTCCATTCGTTCTCACTCAAGTTCTCACATTCTTTACAAGTATTAGTAAAAGAACATTCATACTCCCTGCACCTCTTGCATACCGTGTGAGGGTCTACCGAAGCTTTCGGCAACCTCACCTTACAGCCTACATTCACACAACGTCTCACAACCATACCAGAGTCAGACATATTTAAAGAAAAAATCCAAAATCAAGTCCACAAAACAGTCCACAAAAGCGTATGCCAATCCAACAATCCAGATACGTCACCAAAAGTCGGTCAAGAAGATCAATTGCCGGTGAAAAAAGAAAAACCAATCGAGAGGAACCAACAACAATGTTGATGGTCCGGCGACAGAAGAATTCTGATTAGAAAACGGGGATGGTTCCTAGTCCTGCCACCAGGGCAGGGCGGTAGATCACCTGACCTACCTGTAGCGTGTGCGCGAAATCTGAAATTCTGTCGGAGACGACGGAGTCTATAGCTAAGTATATATCTGGCAGGGAAGTTGAATGTATAAAATTGCATTTTTCCTAACTATACAAACCTGAGGTCCTTTTACAATAGGAAGGTTACTAGCGGCAGCTGGATAGGTCGTAAGCTTTCGAACAAGGGGTTCGGTAGTTAACTGCTTGTCCGACAGGCGCGCGCGCGCGACTGGGAGGTAAACAATCACTTTTGCTTTTGGCCCAAGCAAAAACTGCAGAGTGAGGGGTGGCATGAGGTGGGACTATGTGTAAAAGGACCTCAGGTTTGTATAGTTAGGATGCAAATTTTGGACAAATTGTCATTTGTTCCGACACGGCATACAAACCTTCGGTCCTTTTACAATAGGAAGACTCACTTCTTGGTGGGAGGAATCTGAGTCTTTTGTGAACAGACTGGTGTTCGCCCAACCTTGGAATGCCTCCCTGGTCGTAAGAGCAAGGGAGGGATCCAAGCCTCTGTCCGATTGATCGGGGTGTGCACCGCAGGATCAATGGTCAGACCTCTGGACCAAGTACTAAGAGAGAGGCAAGCGTATCTCTTCGTACCAGCAAACAAGAACAAGTTCCTATTTGCAAGAGGCAACATAAAGTTATGGTTTGTCTCTTGTTGGCATCCACTTCCCCCCCACTTGTAGGAGGAAGTGGTGGATATTCGCTCCCATCCCTAGTGAAAGGGATAGGATGGGGCTCTGTCGAGTAGCTCACCTGCATCTCGTCCTTATCCAGCAAGGTGATGACCGTATCCCTCTACCCATAGGTAGAGGGTGGGGGGAGAAAAAGATAGGAAGAGAAGCCAGTCACTCTCTCATTCACTTATCTATTCTTACAGTCACACCAGGACTCGATGCTGTTCAGCTGCTAGGGTCTGGGTAGCTACACAACGTGTTGAGCAGCCACCACGGGTCCCAAGGAAACAATCCAAGGACCTGTGGGCAATATCCAAAAGGTAGAAGGAGGTGCCAGTGGTCTGGTTGTACCAGACCACCCCTGCCTTCAGTACCTGCGCCACGGAGAAGTTCTTGTGTAACTCGAGGGAGTGTACTTCTAGGTCACTTTGGTGCTGACCGAAGAGTCTTCAACACTCAGCCTGGATGTCGAGTTTCTTCAGAAAGCGCGGTCGCGCTTCACAGGACAAAGCAGCATCTCCTTCGCATCGAAGGCGGTGAAGTCCATTAGGGAGGGGATTGTGAAGGGACTCTAACCGATCGTCAGGGACGAAGGGTTCTGAGTCCTTTGCTACGAAGTTCGGTACGAAATCGAGCGTCACGAATCCCCACCCATCCCCCTGGATGCTTGACTTCGCAGGAAAAGTCATGCGATTACCTCAGAGGAAAAGAAGGGAATGGTCGCATGAACCTATCCCATCTTCTCGACTTCGGTGATGTCCTGTACCCATACTGGTCTGTCCGTCTGCAGCGAAGTGTCTCACATTCTCCTATCCCCATGCAGTGAATGAACTCTTCTTCCGGTAGTGGATAGGACACGACACTCAATGGTGGGTGTCGATGGTATGGGTACTGGGACAAGCCGTTACGACGAAGAAAAGACAAAAGCGTTATGGAACAACCGAACTAAGTCCACAGCGAAGTTCGTAACTGACTTGGGCGCTCTGACAGCTGCCGACTGACTGGCGTTCGGTAGGAGGCAAGTTGTCCAAGCACCCGAGCAAGTCACGTGACCTTCGCCTTAAAAGTGGGTTATGCCAAGAGACTAAACAAAATAATTTGTTCGTCACCGATGCCAGACGGCGAGGTGATGATTCTCTTAAGGCATGTGCCCAACAGGCGAAAGTCAATTGCCTTCTAGAGACTGAGTCCCTGATGGCAAGATATCTCATAGTATAGTTGACTCTCAGCTAAGGAGAAACAACACTATGTGTTGTTGAAGACGAAGGTGTACAACCTACGTCTTCACAGCTGAATCGAGAGAAGGATTCTCAAGATTCTGAACCTGTGCTACAAAGACTGAGAACGCTAACCGCTATTCATTGCTGTCCGGTGAGGATCGTAGTTGCAATGAAAGCGGAGCGCTTTTCAGTAATGAAGACACAGGGAAATACTGCCTGAAGAACTGCTTCTCATGGGCTGAACATTTGGAAGTAGAGCTGTCAGGTCGGAGAGTAGGCGATGTCTTCTGACACATCTGTTAATTCGGGGCGAACAATGCATAATTGCACACCTGCGAATACAAGATATTTTGAAGACAAACTCAGATGTCTGCAAAAATCATTCGCATTATCGCGGTGCGATGCAGCGGGAGACTAGTACAGACTTCTTGTTTTTACCCCCCCCCCTCATGCGGTAAACAGAAAGATGAAAGAGTCCCACAAGAGATATCTACTGTGAACAAAATTCTCGCAATGTCGAAGGCGATGAAATCGAGCGTCACAGCAGTAGATGGTCCTTCATTATTGCGAGAATCCCCGTTAATCAGAGACCTAAGTCCATGATTGTTGGGTAGAGATACGGTTCGGTAGTCAATCAAACCAGGGGAGAGAGAGACGTAACCGACCGTGCATCTCGGAGACCTAGCTGATACTGAGCTGCTATCAGGCACAGGCAGTTCAATACGCAGTAGCTCTCGGTGACTCGTCATCCTGAGTTGCCACGTAATCCCTTCCACGAAGGAATGCGTTCGGCTAGAACCATCGAGCATAAAGAATACGCTTGAGCAATTATATTTAAACGAAACGGATTTCGGTAAATACAAAAGCTGATTTGGTGTTGTCGTGACAATACCAAGTATCTAAAATCAAAACTGATAACTGCTGGGAGGTTTGCAGGCAACCCCGAGTTGCAGTTCATTAAGATACAATTCGTCTCGGTACACAAACCGTAGAGTTAACTACGGTATGCACCTACCCCCCGGACAATTCAACTGTTAAAAGAATCATGTCGCGAGGGTAATATACGTAGTATATTTGTAGGTTCTGTACAACGACCTCCATCCTAAATTCTTTTCCCCTCGAGGAATGAGAATAAGGATTGGAGATCGACCGCCTTCGTTCTCTAGTCAAGAGAGTGAAGGAGAAGTCTTTCCCAAAGGAAAGCTTCAATGGTGAACAGAATACCGAAGACGATAGTTCAAGCCAAACTGGAAGTTCCCGTCCGTTCTTCTCTATTCCAGGTTTAATCGCCTACTGTGAGATACTCTTCTTTCAGCAGCAAGTCTTCTTCCAAAATGCTAGAAATTACAGGAAGTTCGAGCATAAGCGAGGGTTCCCGATTATAGGGTGTGTAACAATTATCGGGGATTCTCGCTCACTTTGGACCGTGGTCTCGCCTAAGTGTTTGGAGATCGTAAAAAACTCGAACACTCTGAGTGCGCTAGAAATTCCGTAGAATTCTAAGCACTCTGCGAAACCCCCACCGAATTCGTCAAACGATATCGGCTGGTGGTCCTCTCGATTCCCGTAGAAATCGAAAAAAGGGGCAGGATCCCTCCTCAACGACCGGGGCTTACGTCAGGTAGGACCCGAAGGTCCGGCCCCCGGTAGCGCAGTCCCTAACGTGGGATCTTACAGAGAAATCTCTGTAGGATCCCTCCCCTTCCCTCGTAGCCGTAAGAGAGAGGGAATGGGGGAGGAATTGGATACTGGCTCGCCTTCCCAGCGGAACTAGCAGTTGGAGAAGAAAAGGAGCGGCCATCACCGTAAGGCGATGGCCTCTCAGAGCCTGGGAAAACTTATCATCAGGAGAAAACGTTTTCCCGAGGAGGGTTACAAACTCATACTGTAGGTAAGGGTCTGCCGCCACTGTGAACGTCGTCTGGGTGGGGCTGATCGACACCTGACAGGAGAGAGCCGATACCGTCCTCCGACTCATTCCAGTCCTCGTCGAGGTCGAAACCTCTCAGGAGGACCGAAGGGGTATTGAAACACGGTGTCCGAAGACACATAGAAACGCCTCTGTCGCAGTAGAGGAGGTGGAAGTAGCTTGTTCGACCAGCCAGAACTGAGAGAGCCTTCTTGTCCGGAGACGAGAGAGTACCTGGTTCAACACAGTCGGCAAGCTCCGATCGCGGCAGACCCACCGTCGATTTGGGTTCCCTCTCGGGCCCCAAAACAACTCGAGCCGAGACGTGGCTCTGCTGGTGGGAGCGGCGATCCTTCCCCGAGGTCGTTGTGCTGACGAATCAGCGCCATAACCTCGGCAAAGTTCCTCTGGATCTCGGAAGTCACAGCATCTTGCAGAGTAGGACCGTTAAGCCCTTCGAACAAGAGCATATTCCAAGAACCTTCCTCCTAAGAAGGGGGAACAGCGACAGCCCTCTCGGTCTCCTCCAGCCACTTGCGCATACGTCCTGGCCGGTCCAAGAACCGTGCCTGGCACGTAGGGCGTCGTGGTGGGATCATGAGGGGCGCACCCCTCACGATCACTCCTCAATACCTCGCTCCTCCCAGTGTAACCCGAGAAGGTTGAAGGTACGGGAGAGGCAGACCTGACGTTCCCTCCTCGCTCGCTGGCAGAACCAGCAGGCTTGGAGGGCTGCAGGCGATCGTCAACCCGCGGTGGCGATCGAGCTGCAGGCCTGGTCGAACCATCTCGCTGTGGAGAACAGCTGGACTGAGCACAGCGGCCCCGATCTCGAGTGTCAGAAGAGCTGGTGCTGGTTGCCGTACCCGATCGCTCTCTGTGAGAGCGACGGTCAGGCGACCTGCAGGCTCCACTGTCACGGTGAGACCGGTGCTTGTCCTCACGGCACGTCACGTCGCTGGTTCCAGCCGTGGCTGGCACCAGCGAACGGGGGGACCTCTTCCAGCTCAGCCCGTGGCCGGTCGTGGACCGTCAGTCAGCCCGGGTAGCCAGCTGGTCGCCGCGAAAGCGAGAGCTGGTCTGGTGAGAGTCGCGTGAGCGGCTGTCACCAGTCTTCCGCTCCGTGCCGTGAACCTGACGCTGAGCGGGCTCAGAGGTCTGGTTCCTGGCTGCACGATCGCTGGTAGGCGACCGTACACTCGGTACCTCCCGCGAACGAGAGGCCGAGACGGACCCTGATGCAGTGGCAGAACCACTGACACCAGGCGAGGAAGTACCGGTGTTAGCCGGTACCCCTCTGGTCCCCGTAGTCTTCTTCCTTGCGGAAGAAGAGACGGGCGCTCCCGAAGGAGCAGGAGGACCAGCGGAAGGAACCCTCCCCCGTCCCACCGAGGTGAGACGGGTCCCGAGAAACTACCGAGGAGACTTCTTAGGAGGGAGGAGGCAACTTTCTTCTTTCCTCAGCTGTGAAGCCTTAGAAGTCGAAGGGGAAGAGGCGGCGGCAGCCGACGACGATGAAGAAGATGAAGACGACGATGAAGAAGATGAAGACGACGACGACGACACACCTTCCTCCTCTTCTTCGTCAGCTTCCTCAGGGAGACGTAAGATCTGCCATCCAGGGCGGAGCCGGGGCTGCTGTAGCCGAAGCCACAGGGCCCGGACGCACCTGTACAGACAGACCAAAGTCTGGGGTAGTACCACCACGAACAGGGACGACGTCAGCAGGTATGGGCATCTCAGGAACAGCAGGCACAGCCAGCACAGCATCGGCAGGGACAGCCAGCGCAGCAACGGCAGGGACAGCCAGCGCAGCAACGGCAGGGACAGTCAGCACAGAATCGGCAGGTACGACAGGCAGCACCGGAAACCCAGGAGGTGGAGCAGCAGCCAGCAACATCCTGGTACCGGCGGCAGGTCCAGGGGCGAGCTCTAGGGCAGCGGAAGTGTGGTCGCGGCAGCGCGGCAACCACGAGTGGCGGCGGCAGGGGCCGCCCCCTCTCGGTACGGCGAACGGCACTCACAGCGGCTGTAGGCAAGACTGGTACCACGTGAGGCGAGTACACCAGGTGAGGAGGGACGTCGTCACCTGGAGTCGATATCGTTGTCGTGGTCACCACTCCATGGGTGACCGCAGCAGGCCCAGACATAGAACCGCAGCCCCTGGACACTAGGCACGCCCTGCAAATCGAAGGACGCCCATACCTCACCAAGGTCCACCCTCGTGGCAGTAGCACCTACGGAAATAACAGTAGTAGTGATTAGTGGGGGGGAAGTCCCCTCGCGCGGGGGGGGGGTGAGCCCCACACCGAACAAGCGGAAGACCCCGAATACAATTGTACATCGGGCACCGAGCGCCCTCCCCGCGCTCGACGGATCGGGCGAGGAGACGAAACCCAGATAACCTAACCCCACCCGAAGGGGAAGGGCCATCTGTGGGAGCTGAGGGGGGGGGGAATTCTCGTTCCCCACTCCCGCTCAGCACCCATGTACCCAACAAAAAATAATAAGAGCTTGAGAGCAATAGTGCCCTCGGCACCGAATGCAAGGGCATAAGGATCAATTCCCTGACTGAGCGGAACTTGAACCAAAATAAATATGTATTGGTGCAATCAATAATAAAAGGAATAAAATGAAAAAGAATCTTGCATTACGATTCACTTCACAATGAATAAGGGCTCGGACCGAGCGCACTTGCGCCCTCGGTACCGAGCGCAAGGGTAAAAGGATCCATTCCTGATTATGAACGAAACCTGATCCATAATGAATTGATGCAATCATATATTATATGAAAATGAAAAAGAATACTGCGCTTGCGATTTTCACTTCATACAAAAATAAAAAGGGGAAGGATCAATCCCGGTGTATAAGAAGCGGAAACATTGATCCAATAAAATAATAAGCAATCAATAAAAAAATGAAAATGAAAAGGAATACTGCACTTGCGATTTCACTTCATTCAAATAAAAAGGGGAAAGGATCAATTTCCGGGTAATTCCGGGTAAGAGCGGAAACTGATCCAAAAGGAGTATTGCTACAATCAAAATAAATATATGAAAATGAAAAAGAATACTGTACTTGCGATTCCACTTCCATACAGAATAAGTTTTTGTGCCGAGCGCATTCGCTCGGCAACGAGCATACAGATCAAAAAAATATAAATGAAAAGGGTACTTACTTACGATTTTCATCTACACATTTCCAACCAAAATATAAGCTCGGAGCGAGCGCTCTCCCGCCCTCGGCACCGAGCATACACAATACGAGGATCATTTCTGGGAAAAATGAATTCCCGCACTTACGCCCTTCAGTCCCCGGCACTCGGTAATCGGAGGGCGTGGAGAAACCAAGATCCTTTATTCACAATTGAACTCAATGGAAATAAAGATGAAATGATTGTACTTACAATTCAGTTTCACTAGATAAATAGAAAAAGAAAAACACAACCATGCGAAAGCAACGACGATGAAGCGGGCAGAGAGCGATGATACACACGTCTACACGCCAGCAGGCCGAAAGCAAAAGTGGTTGTTTACCTCCCAGTCGCGCGCGCGCGCCTGTCGGACAAGCAGTTAACTACCGAACCCCTTGTTCGAAAGGTTACGACCTATCCAGCTGCCGCTAGTAACCTTCCTATTGTAAAAGGACCGAAGGTTTGTATGCCGTGTCGGAACAAGAAGCTTTTTATTATGAAGATATGCCAATAATATATAAGATATGCGTTTTATTATGAATATAATTATGACAAATTTAATACATAAGGTTAAACTGGTTTTGATTACGTTTAAGCCTTCCCGCCGACCGTCGCAAACAACAATACGATAATCTATGACAATTATCGTTTGTATGGCTGCCGTGTTTGATTACGTTATACCAAAACAATAAAGAAGTTCGAATTTAAAATTAATGTTTTCCTAAATGTTATTACTACTGTAATTACAATAATACTATTAACGTTTCTAAAAGGTTAAGAATAACAAAGGTGCTGTTAAGTGTAACTCAATGTTTACATTTCTGCTGGCCGCTCAACTACAAGTTGATGTCAATGATGTGGGATTATTCCATGAATAGGCTACATATTATGAAGACATGCCAATAATATATAAGGTGAGAATGGTTTTATTACCTTTAATGTCAGTTAATATTTAATATCATAATGTGAATCTGTTCATGCATTTGTTGGTTATCGGAACCGGACGAGGCTTAGCCTACCAGGGATTCATACCAGTGATAGGTATAGACTGAGAAGTGGTCGAAGGAAAACCCGTGATTAACTGAATCCGTGATTGCTGATCCGTGACTAAGCGAGGCCCCACTTTATAACAATTTGTCGAAAACTGTATTTTTCCTAACTATACAAACCTGAGGTCCTTTAACAATAGGAAGGTACTTAGCGGCAGCTGAACCAGTCATAAGCTTCGAACAAGGGGGTTCGGTAGTTAACTACTTGTCCGGCAGTTGGCGGTCAGCTCGACTGCAAGGAGAGGAGTCACTTTGCTTTAGGCCCAGGAAACGCAGAGTGAGGGGTGGCATGAGGTGGGACTATGTGTAAAGGACCTCAGGTTTGTATAGTTAAGAAAAATACAATTTTCGACAAATTGTTATTTGTTCCGATACATATACAAACCCTCGGTCCTTTAACAATAGGAAGACTCACTTCTTGGTGGATGGAACCCGAGTCTTATGAACAGACTGGTGTTCGTCCGACCTTGATTCCCTCCCTGGTCGTAAGACCAAAGGGAGGGATCCTAGCCTTTGCCCAGCTGATTGGGGTGTGCACCGCAGGATCAGTGGTCAGACCTCAACCAAATTTATAAGAGGGAGGCAAGCGTACCTCTTATAAATAGCAAATACATAAGAACTAGTTCCTACTTCAAGAGGCAAATTGAAGTCATGGGTTTGTCTCTTGTTGGCTTCCACTCCCCCCCCTTGTTGGGGAGTGGTAGATAAACACTCCTATCCCTACTGAAAGGGATAGGATGGAGCTCAGTTGTGTAGCTTACCTGCGTCTGCTTCCTGTTCAGCGTAGTGACTACCACGGCCCTCTGCCCACAGGTAGAGGAGGAAAAACGAAGGAGGAAGAGAAGCCAGTCACATCCTCTTTCACTCGTCCATTTATGCAGTCACACAAGGATGCGATGCTGTTCTGTCCGCTCGGGTGCTGGGTAGACTACACAACTTGTTGAGCAGCCACCACGGGTCCCAAGGAAAAGGTGTCCAAGGACCTGTGGGTGATATCCCGAAGGTAGAAGGAAGTAAAGGTGGTCTGGTTGGCCCAAACCCCTGCCTTCAGAACCTGCGCCACGGAGAAGTTCTTGCAGAACGCAAGGGTTGGACCAATACCTCTGACTTTGTGAGCTCTCAGACGAAGGGTTCGGGTGTCGTCACTACCATCTGTGTTGTATGCCCTCCTGATCACCTCATGCACCCAGAAAGAAAGAGTGTTCTTGGAAACCTCTTTCTTGGTAACCCAGGTGCTAACGAAGAGGCGTCGGCACTCAGGCCTGAGGTGTCGAGTTCTCTTCAGATAGCGCCGTAGCGCCCTCACAGGACAAAGCAGCATCTCGTCCGCATCATTATCAGTGAAGTCCTTCAGGGAGGGGATCGTGAAAGACTTAAACCGGTCATCAGGTACCAAAGGATTCTGGGTCTTCGCTACGAAGTTCGGGACAAAATCGAGCTTAACGGATCCCCATCCCTTGGAATGCTTGATGTCGAAGGAAAGACCATGAAGTTCCCCTACTCTCTTCGCCGATGCCAGGGCCAGCAGGAAGAGGGTCTTGAGGGTCAGATCCCTGTCTGACAACTCTCGGAGTGGCTCAAAGGGTCTTTGAGTCAAACTACTAAGGACGAGAGTCACATCCCACCCCGGGGGCCTGAGTTCCCTAGGTGGGCAAGACCTCTCGAAGCTCTTCATAAGGAGGGAGATCTCGAAGGAGGAGGAGATATCCACTCCTTGCAGTTTAAGGACTAGGGCCAGGGCGGCTCTGTCTCCCTTAACTGCGGAGACGGAGAGGAGCTTCTCTCGGCGAAGGAAAACGAGGAAATCCGCTACCTGCTGAATAGTGGCTCTGAGAGGAGAGAGACCCTGTCCACGACACCAACCACAGAAGATGGATCACTTTCCCTGGTATACAGCTACAGAGGACTGCCTGAGGTACCCAGCCATCTCTGTTGCTGCGCTGAGAGAAAAGCCTCTCGCTCGCAAGAGATGGTGGATAACAGCCAGCCGTGAAGACACAGGGACCGAACCGACCGGTGGTACCATTCTACGTGTGGCTGGGACAGGAGGTTGTGCCAGGGGGGAATCTCTCTCAGTGCTTCGGCGAGCAGAGCCAGCAGGTCCGAGTACCAAACGGCCTGAGACCATTTGGGTGCCACCAGGATCATCCGAAGATTCGGGGTGACCAACGCCCTGCTGATGACCTTGTGAATCAGACAGAACGGGGGAAAGGCGTACACGAAGAGATTGTCCCACGGGTGTTGAAGAGCGTCCTCTGCAGCTGCCCATGGGTCTGGCACAGCCGAGAAGAAAACCTGGAGTTTCCTGTTGTGCTGGGTGGTGAACAGATCCACGACTGGACGCCCCCACAGGTTGAAGAGCCTTTCCGCCACGTCTGGGTGAAGGGACCATTCGGTTCCTATCACCTGATCCCAATGTCTGAGCTTGTCTGCCACCAAGTTCCTCTTGCCTGGAATGTATCGGGCTGACAGCTCTACCGAGTGTGCCTCGGCCCATTCGTGCACCTGCAACGTCAACTGATGCAACGGGAGGGACACTAGGCCCCCAATTGTTGACATATGCCACTACCGTGGTGTTGTCGCTCATCAACACCACTGAGTGTCCCACCAGACGATCTTGAAACTCTTGGAGAGCGAGAAACGCTGCCTTGAGCTCCCGAATGTTGATGTGAAGGTGCTTGTCGTGATGGTTCCACACACCTGCAGCCAGCAATTCTTACAGGTGTGCGCCCCAGGTACTTCATCCTCTGCTTAGGCTCGAGATCTGACTTCTCGTAATTCACTACGATCCCCAGATCGTGGCAGAATTCAAGGAGTCGATCTCTGTCCTGTAGCAACTGCGAGCGGGAGCTCGCCAGGACTAACCAATCGTCGAGATACCTCAGAAGATGTATCCCCACCGAGTGGGCCCAAGCCGACACCAGCGTGAACACTCGCGTGAACACCTGTCAGGCGGTTGAGAGACCAAAACAAAGTGCCTTGAATTGGTACACCATCCCATCGAGGATTAATGGATGGGTATCTGGAAATAAGCATCCTTCAGATCCACAGAAAGCATGAAGTCGTTCTCCCTGATGGAATCGAGCACTGACCGTGCCGTCTCCATCATGAACCGAGTCTGGCGAACAAATCGGTTCAAGGGAGAGACCTATCACCAGGCGCCAGCCCCCCGAGGACTTCTCCACCAGGAAAAGTTGACTGTAGAAGCCCGGCGACTGATCCCATACGATCTCCACAGCACGTTTGCTCAGCATGGTTTCTACTTCCTGCCGAAGCGCCACGTCCTTGGCCGAACCAGAAACGTACGTCTGAAGATGATGGACCGGGTTGGAGGTGAGGGGTGGCCAAGACTCGAAGGGTAGCAAATATCCCTCCCAAAAGGACGTTCACTATCCAGGTCTCCGCTCCGTAGCACTGCCATGTTGCCCAATGGCTCATTAGGCACCTCCCACTTCCGGCAGCAGGTGAGGGGGAACGCCGTCCCTAGCGTTTCCCTCCTCTCTTCAACTTCTTCTTCCCAGTTCATCCTCGAGAGAAAGAGGACTGGGAGGAGGGCTGGTTACGGTCACTCCTTACGGCCGAAGCTGAAGGCAGAGTCTTTCCTCTCGGCTTCAACGAAGCGATCGTCTTAGCCGCTAAACTCTTGGGCTTAGCCGCAGTCATTCGAGGTTGCCCAGCCACCTTCGAGACTGCCTGGTGGACTAAACGGTCTCCCCTCGCCCAGGGGGGACAGTTCCCACCCCGAGCAAACGGACGACCCTGAATACAACTGAACATTGGGGTACCTAGCCCCATCCTCCACGCTCGACTGATCGAGATAGGAGAAGGAGCGAGATCCCCCCCCAAGGGGAAGGAGCCATACGAGGGAGTTGCAATGGAGGGAGAAAAGAAGAAGACATGTCCGTAACCAAAGGAGTAACAGGAGAACCCTCCAATGACTCCTTGGCCGGCTTATGTGGTTTCTTCCTCCCCCCATAGTGCTCCCACTGCTCCTCCAACCATACAACACATACATCACATGGCTCGGTGCGAGAGCATTCTCACCCTCGACACAGAGTGCAAAATTCATGAGGATCAACCTCTACAGAGGACTGAAAGGCCCCACACTTATGGCCCTCCACACCAGGGTACAATCTGCGGCTGATGGGGGGCTGAGGGGGTCTCTCTGGCTCTTGGGATTCCATAACCAATCACGAATATCACTGTATTGAATATACAAAAATGATGTTTTTATGATACAATAAAGTTTGTTCATACTTACCTGGCAGATATATATAATCAAAGTGCCCACCCACCTCCCCTCAGGAGACAGTGGCACTAGAAAAATCTGACAGAAAATGGGAATGGTTCCTGATGCCCTCCTCCCAGCTGCGGGAATGGGTACTACCACCTGGCCGACCACTGCGTGTGCCGGGAGTTTTGAAATTCTGTCGGACTTCGGAGAATACATCTATATATATATCTGCCAGGTAAGTATGAACAAACTTTATTGTATCATAACAACATCATTTTGTTCATGAACCTTACCTGCCAGATATATATAGCTGAATCCCACCTTTGGAGGAAGGGGGAGACAGACTTGGATTTTGGGAAACAATTCCATTTACATGATTGATATCTTGGTTCCTTACCTGTTAGCATAGCTGACTTCGTGAGTATCGTCACCCAAGTCTGCTTCTGCTTTACTAGAGACTCCAGCAAGGTAGTGACCTGCAATGCTGTAGAGTTCTAGAGGATCTGTCAACGGGGGCGTGACCACAAAACAACTAGATCCTACATTATAGACCTTCCAATTTTTGGGTAATGCATTCCTAGAGGTGCCAGCAAGGACGTGACCTGTGTAGCTGGTGCGCTCTAATGAACTGTCACGGGGAGCGTGACCACAATGTGACAGATCATATAGGTGTTGATTAGACACTGAATGCTGTTAATGCTTCACTGGAGGTGCCAGCAAGGACGTGACCTATGTAGCTGGTGCGCTCCAGATGATTTGTCAACGGGTACGTGACCACAATGTGACAAAAACATTTTACCCTACTATGAGGGCGAAGCAAAAACATTACCACCTGACCTAGCCTATCTGGTTAAACTTCGTATAACCAAGGCTAATGGAGGGGAAGTCCGCCTAAGGCGGCCGACCCAAGACCACAATAAACTAAACACCTAAATAAACATAATAAAACTAAAAAATAAAAAATAAAAAGAAATAAAATTAAAAAGTCCAAACTAACATATTACTTCCTAAATGATAGAAAGAGTGCTACTCTCTGTCCCCAATATAGTGTCTGCTGCGACATATGGGCCCAAAGAGTAACAGTTCTCGTATGTAGTCCTCACCTCCCTAAGGTAGTGAGAGGCAAACACTGAATTACTACGCCAAAATGTGGCATTCAAGATGTCACTGAATGCCATGTTCTTTTGGAAGGCTACCGACATAGAAATAGCCCTCACTTCATGCACATTCACCTTCAACATTTTCATATCACTGTCTTGACAGGATAAATGCACTTCCTTGATGGTGTCCCTCAAGAAAAAAGCCAAAGCATTCTTTGACATTGGTAAATTTGGCTTCCTTACCGAACACCACAAGTTATCAGAAAGACCTATACAATCCTCAGTCTTCTTTAGGTAGAATTTGAGAGCCCTGACAGGGCACAGAACTCTCTCTGGCTCGCGCCCAACGATTTCGGCCATACCTTTAATTTCGAAGGTCCTAGGCCAAGGGTTGGACGGATTTTCATTTTTTGCCAGGAACGTTGGGCTCAAGGAACAAACCGCGTTATAACCTTTAAAGCCCACGTATTTGCTAATCGCCTGCACCTCGCTAACTCTCTTCGCCGTCGCCAGAGCAATCAGGAAGATAGCTTTTCTAGTAACATCCTTCAGGGAAGCCGTATGCATAGGTTCGAATGGACTGGACATGAGGAACTTCAGAACTACATCCAAGTTCCAAGACGGCAACCAGGGTTGTTGAACCTTCATTGTTTCAAAAGATCTCAAGAGATCGTGAAGGTCTCTGTTGTCCGCCAAGTCCAAGCCTCTGTGCCTAAAGACAACTGAAAGCACACTCCTATATCCCTTGATTATAGAAACTGCAAGTTTTAGATCCCTTCTCAGATATAAAAGGAAGTCAGCAATCTGGCTCACAGAGGTCGTGGTGGAGGAAATGCCGTTCTTCTTGCACCAACTCCTGAAGACTGCCCACTTCGATTGGTACACTGCGTTGGATGAAGCTCTTCTTGCACTGGCGATAGCTTTCGCCACTGACCTAGAAAAGCCTCTCGCTCTGGCCAACTTTTGGATAGTCTGAATGCAGTCGGACTCAGAGCGGAGAGGTTTCTGTGGTACCTCTCGAAGTGGGGCTGTCTGAGTAGATCTGTCCTTACTGGAAGCGTCCTCGGGAAGTCTACTACGAAGGCCATGACCTCTGTGAACCAGCCTCTTGCCGGCCAAAACGGGGCGATCAAAGTTATTCTCGTCCCTTCCGACGCCGCAAACTTTCTCATGACTTCCCCTAGGATCTTGAACGGGGGAAAGGCGTACAGGTCCATCCCCGTCCAGTCCCAGAGAAGTGCGTCTATCGCCACTGCCGCTGGGTCGAGTACTGGGGAGCAGTACAGTGGAAGCCTCTTCGTTCTGGACGTTGCAAAGATGTCCACTAGCGGACGTCCCCATAACCCCCACAGCTCTTGGCATACCTCCTGATGCAGAGTCCACTCGGTTGGCAGAAGTTGACCTCATCTGCTGAGATCTGCCCGGACGTTCTCTACTCCTGCTACGAACCTTGTAAGGATCGTGACGTCCAGTGCCCTTGCCCACAGCAAGATCTCCTTTGCCAGGGCAACAAGGGACCGAGACTGTGTTCCTCCCTGCTTCTTCAAGTATGCCAGAGCTGTGGTGTTGTCTGAGTTGACTTGGACTATTCGATGAGAGACTTTTTCTTGGAAAAACTGGAGAGCTAAAAAGATGGCTGCCATTTCCTTTAGGTTTATGTGCCAGGACACCTGTTCCCCTCTCCAGGTGCCTGACACTTCTTCCCCCCCTAATGTTGCTCCCCACCCCGTGGTGGACGCGTCGGAGAACAACACTAGGTCGGGGCTCTGAAGCTTGAGAGACACGCCCTCCAACAACTTCACTGGATCTAGCCACCATTTTAAGTGATGTTTTACCTCTCCTGAAATTTTTAAGATCATATCCAGATTCTTGTTTTCTTTCCAATTTTCCTTGAGAAAAAATTGTAGCGGTCTGAGGTGCAGTCTCCCCAAGGAAACAAACTTCTCCAGCAAGGAAATGGTCCCCAGCAGGCTCATCCATTCCCTCACCGAGCACGAATCTTTCCTTAGGAAGGCTGACACTTTGTCTAAACATTGCTGCTGACGTCCCTGGGACAGAAAAGCTTGAAAAGCCACTGAATCCATCTGAATCCCCAGATACAGGATGGATTGGGTTGGAATCAGATGTGACTTTTCGAAATTCACCAGTAGTCCCAGGGACTTCACCAACGATAAAGTTGTTTGAAGATCCTTCAGACACCGCGTTTGAGTGGAGGCACGAATGAGCCAGTCGTCCAGGTACATAGAGACTCTGATATTTGCCAGATGAAGCCACCTCGCCACGTTCTTCATTAAAGTCGTGAAGACCATAGGGGCCGTGCTCAATCCGACGCAAAGCGCCCTGAATTGATAAACTGTCCCTTTTAGGACAAACCGAAGATACTTCACCGACTGTGGATGGATGGGGACGTGGAAATACGCGTCTTGAAGGTCTAATGAAACCATCCAATCGTTTGGTCTTAAGGTCCCAAGAACTGACTGAGGTGTCTCCATCTTGAATTTCTGCTTCTGTACGAACCGATTCAGACTGCTCACATCTAAGACTGGTCGCCAACCTCCCGACTGTTTCGGCACCAGGAATATCCTGTTGTAGAAACCTGGGGATTCCAGGTCTACAAACTGTTCCACCGCTCTCTTTTCTAACATCTGCTCGAGCAGATCGAAAAGGATTTGTTGCTTCTCCTGATGGTAAATAGGGGATAAATCCTTGGGTGTCGTGCACAGAGGGGGAGGTTTCAAGAAAGGAATCTTGTACCCCCGCTTGATGACGTTGAGCGACCAGCTGTCCGCCTTCCTCTCTATCCAAGCTTTTGAGAATAGTCGAAGCCTGGCTCCTACTGGTGGCTGAAGGATCTCTGGTTCATTTCTTTCCTCTGATCTTAGCCGAGACTCTGCCTCTGGAACGTGTACTTCCTCGAGAAGATGTTCTCGAGGAAACTCCACCTCGAAAGGGCTTCTGCTTCTTGAAAGGTTGCATCCGTGCAGACGTAGAAGAAACAACCGTACATTTTGCCGACTGAGCTAGGAGGTCTTGGGTAGCCTTCTCTTGTAGACTGACAGCCAGATCTTTGACCATAGCCTGGGGAAAGAGATGGCTCGAAAGAGGCGCATACAACAATTCTGCCTTTTGAGAAATAGAGACCGCCTTTGCAGTAAAACCACAATAGGCCGCTCTCTTCTTCAAAATCGAAGTGCAGAAGTGCGAGGCCAACTCCTCCGAACCATCCCTGACGGCCTTGTCCATGCATGCAAGCACGCTGGACAGCTCCTCCAGGCTAAGCGAATCAGGACTACACGACCGGTTATCCAAGACCCCTAAACACCAATCCAAAAAGTTTAAAACTTCTATCGTACGGAAGAGTCCCTTTGTATGATGGTCCATTTCAGAAAGGGTCGACAAAAGGGATCTCTTCGGTGCATCTACCAAGGTAGCAAAGTCACCTTGGGACGAAGAGGGGGCTCTAAAACCTATCTCCTCCCCTGTCTCATACCAAAGACCTGCCTTGCCTGTCAGTCTTGAAGGGGGTAGGGCGAAAGCGTTCTTGTTTCGGGCTTTTCTTGACTCCATCCAACTCTGCATTTTCTTAAAAGCCCTTTTTGTTGATAATGAAGTAGCCATCTTCAACAATCCTGGAGTCTTGATAGCCTTCAACAATAGCAATTGTGAAGGAGGCGACTGCGGGGCTTCAGGTTTAAACTTCTCTTCAAAGGAGGTTCGAAGCAATTGAACCAAAACCTGGTAATCTGAAGATACTGTTGATGATTGTTCTTCAGTTAATTCCTCCGACAAGTTTCCTTCTTGAGATTCATTACTATCCTCCGAATCTCGGCGAATGTCTGAAGAAACATTACGTCGTGCGTCCAGCTGCGCGCCATGCCTGGCGTCAAGCCGAGCGTCCAGTCGAGCGTCCTGCCGAGCGTCACGCTTGGCATCCAGCCGAGCCGAGCGTCAGGCCTGGCGTCAAGTCTCGCTGCCGCCTTAACGTCGTGCTCTGCAGACCTTCGTGCACGAAATCTCGAAGGCGAGGTAACAGGAGAAAGAGCAAGGCGATGAGAAGGAGAAGGAGACTGCCTGGATCTCTTGACTGGCAGCTTATCATCCTTCCTCCTGTGACGTGAATTATCCTCTTTCTCTGCAACTAATAAGGCAATTTGATGTAGCAAATTCTCAATCTTCTTCGATTTAGGGCTGATCCTGTGAGAGGACGAGGGGCGAGGGGAAGCCCTCCTCCTTCTCACATGGACCGCCACAGGTATATCCTTAGCGCAACCAGGGCGCTTAAAAGCATTGTCGTCAAAAGACATCCTCTCCGGCGACGATCGCAACACAGAAGAGAAACGACGTGAAGCGTCCTTCTCCCTAAGACCAAAGGTGACGGCTGCCTGTGCGACATCTTGCACCTTTGCTCTCTTTTGTGGTGGAGAGTCTTCGAATTGTTCTGGAGACGACCGCAAAACAGAAGGGGCTAACAGATGTGCAGCGTCCTCCTCTGAGGAATCAAAGGCGGCGGCCGCCTGTGCGACATCTAGCGTCTTTGTCCTCTTCAAAGGGCGCGATCCCTTCCGAAAACTCCAACTGCTGCACGGGGAGGACGTTTCTGATGACGAAAAACACTCTTTCAAGATCCGTTTACGAAATTTGGAAGCCTGGGAAGCGCCCCCAGGTCTTGCCGAAGGAACATCAGATCGGTTGTCCGACCCCCCTTCCGCAACACTCGGAGCATTATCACTACACACCACTGCACTATTAACGCCTTTTAATGCTTGCACTTTTGATTCCAGGCTACGCAAAGATTCAATAATCATCGAGAGGGTATTACCCTCCACAGACACTAATGTAAGGCCCGAAGGCATCACAGGTTTAGGAGGGATAAATTCCACCGGATGTGTAACTGGTGTTACACTCCTCCTTACCCTATCTCTTTCTATTTTACACACATATGATTCATACGCCTTCCACGCAGAATCAGACATACTCTCACATTCATTGCAGCGATCTTCAAACATACAAACATGTTTCCAACAATTCGCGCACACTGTATGAGGGTCTACCGAAGATTTCGGTAGCCTCACCTTGCATTCTTCCACACAACATACTCTGGCGCTAGTCGAACTAGATCCAGACATCTTAAGTTTAAGGAAAAATCAAGCCAAATTCAAAACCAATCCACAATTAGCGTATGCCAAACCACCGATCCAAATCAAATAACCAAAAATCAATCGGGATACTCAAGTGACCAAAAGAGTTCCAAAATCCAATGACGGAGGTGCAGAAAACACTTGTTGGCTGCACCGGCGACAGAAAATATCTGACAGAAAATGGGAATGGTTCCTGACGCCCGCCTCCCAGCGGCGGGAATGGGTACTACCACCTGGCCAACCACTGCGTGTGCCGGGAGTTTTGAAATTCTGTCGGACTTCGGAGAATACAGCTATATATATATCTGGCAGGTAAGGTTCATGAACAAACAGACATGTACTTACGTATAGCCTTGCACATACACACATAGTAAAAGGGAGAGAGAAAAGCCTTCACGCTGTGAAGAAAACAAAGCATACGACTAGAAGCGGGCAGAGGCGAGCAACACGTCTAACCACCAACACGGCCGAAAGCAAAGTGGCTCCTCTCCTCACAGTCGAGCTGACCGCCAACTGCCTGACAAGTAGTTAACTACCGAACCCCCTTGTTCGAAGCTTACGACCGGTTCAGCTGCCGCTAAGTACCTTTCTATTGTTAAAGGACCAAGGGTTTGTATACGTATCGGAACAAACAACTGTCTATACATATATAATTAGTCCTGTCAGAGCTAACAACTCATACTAGGTGCCAATGACGGCAGAAGTTGCATCCGCACCAAAGATTGACGTTTACCAAAACAATCTTTTGGCTAACACTATATGAGATTATGAGTATGAAAAACAGAGAGGCTGGTGACGGAGGGTACGGAATACATCACCCCAAAAACCAACCCATTTCCCTGGCAGCGGACTTTTCCAAGGGCAATGACATCTTACCTCTTGTAATGCAATGAGAAAACAATCACACATTAAGGGGGTACCCAGACCATTTCCCTAACCTATTCAGACAAACCTTGTACTGACCAAATAAGTCGAGGACGCACTGTACCAGCTAAAGCATTAGCAAAGGAAAAGCCTAGGATGAGCGTGGATAACTACAGACAAAAGACCTAGAGAAGGGGAGAAATGACAGGTTAATATCCTGATCTAATTGCTTTCGCAATCTATCTGCTTCCCTTCTCTTCCTATGCTAACAAACTTAATCAGAAAGTCCCTTGAAAATCCTTACTTCCTCCCATCTATTCTCAAGATCACACTTTGAACCACTGTAGCTGGCGCAAACACTGGGAATATCCGAAAAATCATCCTGCTAGCACAGTAATCAGTCCTACAGAACCTGACGTTCTTAGCCTTGATTCTAGAGGCGGCCTCCTAGGAAAAATAAATGTAAAGTACTGTGATATCTGCAAACAGCCATGAAATACCAAAAAGTGCCTATACACAATGGTGGCAAGAAGAATTCTGATGAGCTAAGATATTCGAAACAAACCTGGTGGAGAACAAGTGTCAGGTGTACTAGAGTCATCTTGGCAGCCATTCGATCTTTTGTTTGAATGCCAACTCGCCTATCAGCAAGAAGATATAAGTTAACTTTAAAAGTGGGTAAGATTCATCCCAAATAATTTAATTACTTATAAATACCATATCATAATTTTAAAAATTTAACAAATCCTTACAGACTTTAGTTGCTTCACTACCTGCAAGATGACAGAAAACCAACTATGTATAGGTAGTCAGAAATTGATACATTGTTAAACTAAGTCCTGAGGCTTTTTTGGAGCTCAAGGATAACTATTATAGTTCAATACCAGTAGCTTGGTGAAAAAAAAGCACCCTACGTGTTGACTGTGTAGTATTGCTCAAATCAAGTGTCTATTTCTGCTGATGCCACAAAAAAAAAAAAAAAAAAAAAAAAAAAAAACTACTGCAATCTGTTCATAAGCTAAGCTTACATTAAACTATGGAGATGTTTCACATCACAAGTATATATTTCTGATTTCTTACAATAATTTACGATGAAAAATCTGAAAGATAAAACTTTCAATACCAAAAAATAACACTTTCTTCAACATGAATGAATATCAAAAGAGAAGAGCATTTCTCCTTCAGGGTAATTCAAAAGGACCTATCTTAGAATAAAGCTAGGAGAAATTCTTTATTTTATCCGTTTTCTTATTATTGTCCGTGTATTATTATTAACTGAACATAAACTATGAGAAGACGACCATATCTTCCCCAAGTTTTTTTTATCAATAGTATAAACTTTAACCAGACTAATGATTTAACATTTTTGACTCCAAAGGTTGTCCACAAGGGCTTCCTTAACACATACTATTGGATCTTAATAAATTGCAACTCCTGAAAAATTTAACATTTGGAAACACTGGCAGCACTGAAGGCATAATTCAGCTAAAAAAAAAAACTCACCTGAAAATAAGATTGCCAGCTTTGTCTGCTTTCCATGCTTTAATAAGGGCAAAATCCCCTGTGATGGCTTCTTCCATTATGTAATTCCTACCGTTAAACACCCTATGTTCCCTAGGGGCACTTTGGATATCGATTTTTCCATTTTCAGTATACCTAAAAATGAAAGTTCAAAGTTCAAGCATGATTTGAAAATTTTAATAAATCATAACATTAGTATGCTCCATGTTTTTCTATAACAACTGTAATATTATGTAACATACTAGCATTACCTCAGTAATGAAATCACTCTTCTTGTGACCATGTTACATTTATGTACTCAATGCATACAGAACAACAACTAGAATAACTAGAAGTTTGTACCAGCCATGTTAATGATCAAGTTCCCATGGCTAACCCATCCAGCATAAGTAAATTAACATCAAATAATAAATTAATTTCTGTATGATTCACAACTTACTTAATTGGCGATCCTCCTTCATGTACAAGTGTGCCATAACCAGTGGGGGTGAAGAAAGCTGGAATACCAGCACCACCAGCACGACAACGTTCAGCAAGAGTGCCCTGAAAATTGTAATTGATAATTTACAGAAAACATATGACCCTTCCAACTCTAGAAGACAAAGAAGAGAGTGACTATGATCTGAAGACCTTGAAGGATTCAAGTCTCAAAACAGTTGAGGTAAAAAAAAAAAAGTGAAATCATGGGAGGGCATCAGATGAGACTCTGAGCAGATGAAAATTCAAGCAGGTTATTCACAACAACACTTTAGCCCATTTCTTAATTCAAAGGCTCAACTAAAGGATTCTTTCACAGATAACATGAAAAAACTGGACCAAGGTACATTTGAAGTAGTCAGTCAGCTACATGAGAAGAAATCACATGGAACAAATAAAAAGGCAGAAAAAATGCAGATGGGTTGAAGAGATGCTACAAAGAATCTTTAGTATCATCTACAGACTGCAATAAAAGCCATACTGGAAGCAATTCTTATCAGCAAAGGTGACAAACATATTTCAGCATGAATGACGATGACACAATGGAAACCTGAATGCACAAGACATATGGAAAAGATAATACTGAGTAAACCATTTGATTACCTAATGCCTAAATGCTATTTTACTTAAACAAGCGTAGCATAATAAGTACCGTATATACTCGAGTAACGTGCGATCTCGCTTATCATACAACCCCCAAATTTTCACCAATAAACAGTGGTTTTGTCATGTATCTCATGTATCATGCAAGTTCCTTTTCGGAGAGCGTCAATTCATAAGGTTGGTGGTTTAGTTTGCTAATGGCCGAGTCATTCAGATGTGTGCTGCTGGTAGTCAAGTTACGGTAATTTTCTTACTAATCCCGAGAATTGAATAGAAAATCTCAAGATTAAAAAAGAATCCCAAGATAATAAAATCACTGTAAAAATACCATGCCTTGGAGTCCTACATCATTCTCTCTCTCTCTCTCTCTCTCTCTCTCTCTCTCTCTCAGGAATAAATACTGTATATTTGAGTCTTTCACCAACGGGTATTAGTAAATATGAAGACATTGTGTGCATGTACATAATGCCTTTTATCCGATGTTTCGATTTTTGGAATTTTTCAGATTTTGGAAATGTGAGGTTAGATGCATAATCAAACAAACATCACTACTGCAGCAAAAATGATATTTTTATTTTAAGATAAATTTTTAAATACGTATACTTACCTGGCAGTTATATACATAGCTATATTCTCTGACGTCATGACGTCACGACAGATTTTCGAAACTCGCGGCAATCGCCGACCGTCGGTCAGGTGATCGTTACCTGTACGCCCTCTAGATAGTTACCTGGAAACCTCAGATTTTCTCGCCCTCTAGTCTTTTGAGGGGAGGTGGGTGGGTTTCTAATTGTATATAACTGCCAGGTAAGTATATTTAAAAATTTATCTTAAAATAAAAATATTTTTAAATATGTAACTGACCTGGCAGTTATATACATAGCTGATTGACACCTTTGGAGGAGGGTCAGAGACAGCAACATCGTTGTAAGGTAACTACTTGATAAGTAACTAAAGATTCTTACCTGCTAAGAAAGCTGACTTGACGAGTACTGCCTCTTTAGTCTGCTCTCCTTAGGAGCTCCAGCTAAGGGATGTGACCTTTGCAGCTGATGAGCTCAAAGGGGTTTGTCGACGGGACGTGACCTCTATGCGACAAAACCACCTATGCCCTTGACATGGGCTAAAACAGGCAAAAGACCACCTAACCATCCAATCCTTGCATACAAGAGATTGAAAAACACACACATACACTAGACTGTTGAAGGTTTCTCCTAACCTTCAACAGACAACCATAAAAATAACATCAAGGGTCTAACATGTAGGATTAGAGGTATCAACTCCTTCACCCAACACCGAGCCAGTGGCTACGAACGGTCCAAGGGTTCTGCAGTCTTCATATACCGTTTCTATTTGTTTCAGATAAAAAGAAGAAAATACGGAGCTGCTCCTCCAGTATGTTGCGTCTAAAATGGCTTTAAGGGACTGATTCTTTCTAAACGCCATTGACGTCGAGACTGCTCGCACTTCATGGGCCTTTACCTTTAAAGCCTTGTAAAGCGTTTCATTGCACTCCGTGTAAGCTTCTTGAATCACACTTCTAATAAAGAAGGCTAAGGCGTTCTTTGACATAGGCCTTTTGGGATCTTTAACGGAACACCATAAGTTGCCAAAAGTCCCCCTAATGTCCTTGCACCTGTGCAGATAAACCTGTAATGCTCTTACCGGACAAAGAGTCCTTTCACGTTCCTGACCTGCAAAATCTCCAAGGCTGGGAATCGTAAAAGACCTAGGCCAAGGATTGGTTGGAGTTTCATTCTTGGCTAAGATACCTAAAGTGGTTGAACAAACCGCTTTAGATCTACTAATTCCTACTCTTTTGTCCATAGCTTGAATCTCGCTTACTCTCCTTGCAGTAGCGAGAGCGACTAGAAAAAGTGTCTTCCTGGTTAAATTCCTGAACAAGCTCTCCTGGATCGGCTCAAACTTGTCAGACATTAAAAACCTTAGTACTACGTCCAGATTCCATCCTGGTAGTTGTTCACTCTTTTGTTTCGTAGTATCAAAAGATCTAATTAAGTCGTGAAGATCTTGATTCCTAGACAAGTCCAGTCCTCTATGTCTAAAGACTGATGCCAGCATGCTCCTGTATCCCTTAATTGTAGTAATGGCTAGACCTATTTTAAGTTTTACGTGAAGAAGGAAGTCTGCGATCTGGCTCACAGATGTGTTGGACGAGGACACCTTCTTCTCCTTACACCAGTTTCTAAATATCTCCCACTTTGACTGGTAGACGTTGATGGTCGAAGCGGCTTCTTGATCTGGCGATAGCTTTAGCTGCCTCTCGCAAAAAGCCTCTAGCTCTAAGGAGCTTTTCGACAGTCGAAAGGCAGTTAGCTGAAGAGCGCGGGTATTTCTGTGATACCGTTTGAAGTGGGGCTGTCTGAGCAGATCTGGAAGCAACGGAAGGGTTCTTGGAACTTCCACTAGCCACTGCAACATCTCTGCGAACCAGTCTCACGTCGGCCAGTACGGGGCTATCAGGGTCATTCTGGTTCCTTCGGACTGCGCGAACTTCTTTAATACTTTGTGTATCACTTTGAAGGGAGGGAAGGCATACAGATCCAGTCCTTCCCAGTTCATGAGGAACGCGTCTACTGCTACCGCTTGTGGATCTGGCACCGGTGAGCAGAACGTCTGCATCCTCCTTGTCTTGTTGGTTGCAAACAAGTTTATGGAAGGTTGCCCCCATAACCTCCATAGCATTTCGCATACCTCTAACTTGAGAGTCCATTCTGTTGGCAGGACCTGATTTTTCCGGCTCAAGAGGTCCGCTCTGACATTAATTCTCCTTGTACAAACCTCGTTTGGAGGACGATATTTCTGTCCTTTGCCCATAGCAACAGATTCTTGGCTGTCTCGTTCAGAGAAAAGGAGTAGGTGCCTCCTTGTTTCTTGACATACCCTAGAGCAATCACGTTGTCCATGCTTATTTCCACTACTTTGCCTGCCACACATTCCTCGAATGCCTGAAGAGCTAGAAAAGCTGCCATTAGCTCTTTCTTGTTGATATGCCAATTTCTTTCGGTTTCGCTCCATCTTCCCGAAATTTCCCTGTTGCACAGAGTCGCTCCCCAGCCTAGGTCGGATGCGTCTGAGAACAGTATTAGCTGTGGGTTCAATTGTTGAAGTGAAACTCCTTCTCCCAGCTTTGCTGGATCCAGCCACCACATCAAGTCTTTCTTGACCTCTGCTGAAATTGGGAAGGTGTCTGAAAGCCTTTGTTCCTTCCTTTTCCAATTTTTGTTGAGGTAAAATTGCAGAGGTCTGAGGTGCAGTCTTCCCAGTGAGACGAACTGTTCGATCGAGGAAATGGTCCCCAAAAGACTCATCCATTCCCTCGCCGAACATTGTTGTCTCCCCAGGAATTCCTGCACCCGATTCAGGCATTGGTCTTGTCTCTCCTTGGAGGGAGAAGCCCGAAAATCCTGAGAGTTCATCAGAACTCCCAAATAAATGATCGAGCGAGAGGGCTCCAGGTGAGACTTTTCCAGGTTCACCACTAGCCCTAGTTCCCGTACTAGGTTGAGGGTTATTTTCATATCCTCCAGACACTGTTTCTTGGAGTTGGCCCTGAGAAGCCAATCGTCCAGATAAAGAGAAATGCGGATCCCCGCTTCGTGTAGCCATTTGGCTACATTCGCCATAATAGCTGTGAATATTTGTGGCGCCGTGCTGAGCCCGAAGTAAAGAGCCCTGAACTGGAATACTCTTTCTTCGAATAAGAACCTGAGCTACTTCCGAGAGCTCAGGTGGATGGGGACATGAAAATAAGCGTCCTGTAGGTCTAATGAGACCATCCAATCTCCCGGTCTCAACGCCAATAGCACTGATTGCGTTGTCTCCATCGTGAATTTCATCTTCAGGACGAAGGCGTTTAGGGCACTAACGTCCAGAACGGGTCTCCATCCTCCCGAGCTCTTGGGTACCAAAAACAGTCGACTGTAGAACCCCGGATTCTCTTGGGGTGAAACAGGTTCTATCGCCTTTTTTAAGAGCATAAGCTCTACTTGTTCTTTTAACGCGAATCTCTTGCTGCTGTCCCTGTAATTCGCTGTTAAGTCGAGGGGATCTAAAACTATGGGAGGTTTGGCGTAAAAAGGGATCTTGTAGCCCTCCCTTAGTATCTGAAGGGTCCTACTTGTGTCTGAAGGACTGTCTGATCATGGCCTCCTTTTGGAAGGAAGCTTGCCACCTTTTCTGGAGGGCTTTCTAGAAGTTCCCGACGTCCCCTCCCCGGGGCTGTTTTCCTCGAAAAAAACAAAAAAATGTTGTGGTTGCTTCTCCTCTCTCGCTCTCTTGGTCGCAAACGAAGAAGGCAAAACCCCACTGGCTGCCTTCGATATTAGGTCCTGTGTGGTCTTCTGAGTCAATGAAGTGGCAATATCTCTAATAATCTCCTGTGGAAAAAGAAATTTAGCAAAGGGGCCAAACAAAAGCTCTGCTCTTTGTACCTGTGTGACCCCTTTACTGTAAAGGAGCAGAGGAGGGACCTTTTCTTCACGATCCCTGCCGTGAAAATCGCTGCCACTTCATTAGTTCCATCACGTAAAGCCTTGTCCATTCAAGACATCATACTCAGAAGGTTAGATATGTCCGTTGAATCCTTCTCTTCCACTTTCTTGGCGAGAGCACTCAAGAGACCAGTCTAGAAAGTTCAGGACCTCAAACACTCTAAACACGCCCTTCAGTAAATGATCGAACTCTTGCATCGACCACATCACCTTCACTGCTGTTAAGGCGTGTCTACGATTGGCATCGACGATACTGGAGAAGTCTGCCTGAGAGGAGGCAGGTACTCCCAGGCCCAGAACTTCCCCAGTCTTGTACCAAACGCTGGATTTCGAAGCCAATCTTGCAGGAGGAAAAACGAAAGCAGTTTTGCCTCGCTCCTTTTTCTCTCTCATCCAGTCGTTCATCCTCGCAAGCGCTTTCTTGGCCGAAATGGAAAGAACCATCTTAGTATAGGCAGTCTTATTCTGTGTTCTTCCACAAAGGAACTGAGACAGGGGAGAACGAGGTGCTGCGGGCTTGAAATCTGTTTCAAAAAGCTCTTGAAATAGAAGCATAAGAGTCTTATAGTCGGAGGGAGGAACTTGTTCTTTCGTCTCCTCTTCCGAAACTACCTCCAACATCTCCGAAGGTCTCTCTCTATCTCGTTCCGCATCGGATGATGTAGTTAAAGCCAAAGCCTGAGCGTCATTGGTCTCGATGCCTTCCTTGGCATCAGAAACCGCCGAGGCGTCATGCTTACGAGCGTCGGCGTCACGTCCTTCTCTCTCACGCGCGCTGGCGTCACGCTCTTTGCTCTTACGCACGCTGGTGTCACGCTCAGAAGCGTCATGTCCGAGTAAATCGGAAGCGTCCTGGTTGTCTGTGTTCTTCTTGGCGTTGACGCTTCGCGAAGTCTTCATCACTCCCAGGGCATCAGACTGACGCTTGGGTTCTTGCAGCTTTTCCATAAGTACAGACAGCTGCTGTTGCATATCTTGCAGCATATTCTTGGCTTCATTGTCCCTCGAGGGAGAGGGTAACTCGTCAGATTCGCCCGCACGAACTGCAGCCAGAGGAGTCGATCCTTCTAAGGCTTCCTGAGGACGCTTGGTAGGAAGCTTCCTAGGTAAATCCTCCCAAGTCGAAGGAGGAAGAGGAGCGTGCATCGAAAGCGCTGTCTTGTTCTGTTTAGCTGGTGAGGCTTCCGATGACGAAAACCTCTCCGGACAACTCCAGTGACTGCAGCCCGGCAGTTGCTCATCTGATGAGACCTCACAAACACGAGGTAATTTCCTCTTGAGAGGACGAGAGGAAGTAGAGTGTCGCCATCCTCGACGCGGGGAGACGTCATCGGATGACGAACCAAACACACTCGACGCGCCTTTTCTACGGCTGTCTGAAGCAACCTGGGAAGCGTCAGCAGGTTTGCTTGAGGGCACGCCCGACCGGATACTAGAGCCTCTCGCCTCCCTTAGACTTTCGACTTTACGTCTCCCATGGGTCCGGGAGCTTGTAAGAGGTCTGGGTCTAGGAGCGCGACAGGACCGATCGGACGCACCCTCCACTACACTGGCACTAACACTAAACTTATCACTTACACTGACTTTAGCACCTGCACTTAAAGCACTTACGACAGTCCAAGTGCGATTGCCCTGCTCAGTAAGAGAGGCAATCTGTTGTCCCATATTTTCAAGCACCGCTTGAATACCTGCAAAGGTCGAGTCCTTCGCCCCCGACTCGGAGACAGGTTCGGGAGCTGATACTTCTACTAAATTACGCTCAGAAGGAGCTGGGGAAGGAACTATGGGATTATCTACCACTTCCTGACTTGTTGATGAACGGGAAAGGGAATTCTTAGTTCTTCTAATTCTATCTCTCTCGAGCTTACGGACATACTTGTCCAACTCCTTCCACTCCTTGTCATCCAAAATCAAACACTCATCACATCTATTCTCAAAAGAACAAATTCTACCCCTACAACTCACACAAAGTGTGTGGGGATCAAGAGAAGCTTTGGGAATTCTAACCCTACAACCCCCGTTACAGCAGACTCTATAAACAACTCCCGAGTCCGACATTGTTAATTGAGTAATCCAAAATCAATCCAAGTCAACAACAGTGAAAGCCAATAAAATACTTCACCCAACGATGAAATACTCTAGCGAGTACGAAAGACCTATCGAGGAGCCCACAACAACGAAGTTGCTGGCTCGGGCGACAGAGAAAATCTGAGGTTTCCAGGTAACTATCTAGAGGGCGTACAGGTAACGATCACCTGACCGACGGATGGCGATTGCCGCGAGTTTCGAAAAGTCTATCGTGACGTCAGAGAATATAGCTATGTATATAACTGCCAGGTCAATTACATATTTAAAAACGTTTTTTCACTTTGTTTTTCATTATTGTTATTTAAAATTACAGCTTATGTAAATAAATATTAATATAATACTGTTAATATCGCACGTTAATGAATGCGAGATAATTAAGATCACCTACTATAATAAAATAGTGGGACAAATAATACCATACGTTCACTAATAGCTATTATTTTCAAAACAAACATTCCGTAAAACGCAAAAAAATATATGTACATAACAATCAAAATATAATAATGTTTTGCAGTTCAACTTGTGAATTTTAACAAAAAGTATGACTACAAAATATATTTCACCATATCGATCTTGAAGTTTAAGAGTTGTAAAATTTTGAGGATGGTCCGGGAAAAGAATTTGTACTTAGTGATGATGCATCGCTACAACACAATGTGGTATTTTCATACCACTATAGTGATGACGCATCACTACGATACACTGATATTTTTCATACCACTATACATTAAAGTTCAAATGATCATATTATATTATTGTTTTCACAAAGAAATTATTATATAAAGAAAGTTATTAAGTAATTTTTGCCGTCAGCAGTCAGAAAATCATGATCATGGTAACGTTCAAAGTACGGCATATGTCTATAAATAGAACAGAAGCAGAGGGCAGTCATTGGATAACAGATCTCCATGACTACCAACCAGCCAATCAGTTGTTTATACTACTCTGTGAATTTCTTGGAATGAACGTTTACACACGCGAAGCTGACAATGATGTGTGTGTTTTGCATACAGTACGTAGTTTTAGTTTTTAATAGTGTAAGTATTTTACTGATTACTTGAAGAATAGAATGATTCCTTCTCATGACTTTGAATGCAAAATGGTTTGAAGATTCTTCTGCAAAAAGAAAAAAGAAAAAAAAAAATTCTTTAGAAGATGATACCTATTTACTAACACTGTTGACATACCTTCAAAACAAAATTCAGCTTTTTAATCTCTGGAAAAATGTTAATCTTTCTGTCTCCTGGTCACACCCTTTATAGCCCCCGCGACTAACAACAACAAAATTTTTTTGTTTGTTTCATCTTCTAAAGATGTAGGTATTACCTGTTGGTACAGCACATTTTTTAACAGTATGCCCATAACCACACACACACACACACACATTCAGTAACACATGTGCTAATACCTATTGGTTTCAGAGACTCATGTTAACACTTAACCCATACTGCACATTTTTTAACAAGCAAGAACACACTGCCTGCATATGTACTAATGCCCACTGGTTAAATATACTCTCTCTCTCTCTCTCTCTCTCTCTCTCTCTCTCTCTCTCTCTCTCTCTCTCTCTCTCTCTCTCTCTCTGTGGATAGATACTGTCAATTCAAATTAGTGTCAGTATCTTTTCCTGATAGACAGACGGACAGACAGATTAAATATTTAGGACTTCAAGGCTTGGCATATGTCAATTATTTTATTATCTTGGGATTTTTGGTTAATCTTGGGATTTTCCATGGTCAATTCTTGGGATTAGTAAGAAAAATGCCATAATTTGAGTAGCAGTAGCAACAGCTGCAGTGCACACCCAAATGAATTGGAAAAGGCTAGCACACCAAACTACGTATAGTATTTACAAAATGAGCAGAGCTCTCTGGCTGGCTGTTTTGGTCCTCCCATGTGTTTAATCTCCGCATATCTGCCAAATTTATAACAACAGGGATAAAACAATTTCTCCCATTACAGATATCAAATATTATCTTTTCCGTTACACAGAATTCTAAATAAACTACGAAGGTTCACGATTGATAAAGTTTTTTTTATGCAATAACAAGAAAGGGAGTCAGATTTTCTATCAACATGGCATATCATTTCGGTGCTGTTGCGAATATTTCAAGCAGTTCCACGTGCGTTTAAATCCACACTGTACAGTGTGGAGGCAGTTCTCCCTTCTACTTGATTTCTTAATATCGTAGGTATAGAATAAATTGGTGAGCAAGGAAATATGAAATAAAGCATAAGAGTAAGTTTGACGAGTGAGAAAATAAACAATCGCATACAGACAGATTCTCTCTCTCTCTCTCTCTCTCTCTCTCTCTCTCTCTCTCTCTCTCTCTCTCCCCTCTCTCGTCTCTATCTTCTCTCTCTCTCTCTCTCTCTCTCTGACAAAATAATAGATAGGAAACAATGACTGATTATTCCTTGATTCCTGGTCATCTCACAGCCATGGATAGGCATCAAATTCACAGCCGAGAAAGGGCAATCGTCTACAAAATAAATAGGTGTGGAAAATGCGAAATGCGGGCCTATGTTGTCCCATAAAAAAGCTCTCGCTCGGACGGCTGTAAGATTTAGGGGAGACAGAGAGAGAGAAAGAGAGAGAGAGAGCAGGGCCGAATAGGAAGGAGATTAAAGTACCTGGGAATGAAAACCCCTTATAGTCTTATAATTATAGCCTCGGGGTTTGTCTCACGGACATTCAAAGGTCTGTCACACATGGGCAGTTGTTATTTTTGTAAAATTAGCATAAGGGCAGATCTTTAAAAGCCACGCCAGAGAGCTCGCCACGGTGACAAGACTATACCTTCCATATGAATTGACGATGTCCTATACGAAGATGCAGGAGATGAAATGATCAAAGATCTGGAAGATGACGAATATTATGACTGCCTTGATGGCGAAGAATTCAGAGCCTTATTTGATGATACAGACACGGAGAGCGACTTTGGAGGATTTTAGTTTATTAATTTTATGCATTTTTTTACTTTAATAAATTTTCTCTTGCCTGTGTATCCTAAATTAAAAATAATAGTGCAAGTAACAAATGTTTCTTTTACCGAGTAAAACAAAAAGTAAAAAATCCTTTGGTATTGTGCCTTAATCAACTGATTTAGAAATTATAGATGGTTAGTCTAGAACAGTTACACATGTTGTATAAACCAAAATAATGCAAATGGCGCTCGATCGCTCTTTTGTATCTTAAAATACAATAGTAATATGAGAATACATACAATATTATTGGATATAGTGAATTAAGTAAAGCATAACTTTTTAAAAGATCTACTGTTTTCCTCTGATAGTAACTATCGCAATCTGCCGATTTGGGAAAGCATAGACGGTACGCTAATTTTATAATGCGTGTATGATGCGGCCCCTTTAAAACTAGCTTCAAGATTAGGTTTCAAAAGTCGCATAATATGCGAGTATATACGGTACTTGGAAATTTTATATTGCAATGATTGGAATAACAGCTACATATAGCACATACATGAACAGTTGCGCAATGCAAGACACCACCCTACTTAAAAATGCATTAAGTTCTAGATGGCTGTTCCTATGCTGAATTGTTTGAAGTTGGTTCTGTACTCTTCACGCATATTTAAGTTTAGTATGATATAAGATCAATACACGATATATTGTACATACAGTACTGTATTTTATAGAAGAGGCGAGCACAACAAATTTTGAAATAATGGGTAGCAAAGGAGAGTGCTCTGAACAATTTTAAGGGTCGCATACACTGAATGATCGTGTGAACAATTGTTTGAATGACTGTCATTATCGACACACACACACACACACACACTATTCTGACAGTATGAACAATCTCCACACCAATTTCAGTCAAAACAAAGATTTTGTCTCGGGAAGACATGGCATCATCTCCAGACGAGGTGTGCGCAAAAGCAACATTTCGGCAGACAAACACATACTACATTTAACAACCAGTATATGACCGACATAAGTCACGAGCCAGCAGCCTGGTCATGACAGATTCCTGCCGAGATCATTCAGAACACAAAACTCTGGCCACTTTTGCATTCAGACAAGCCAATACATAATGTTTTTTGCAAACAATACGTACAGCCAATTGTTCAGTGTATGGGGCCCTTTAATTTGCAATCTCTGAATGTTTGTTTGATGAATGTTCATAAGTAGATGGTGTCTGCATAACACACATGCTCAAACACAAAACTGTCATAGATCACTGAAGCCTCAAATAACTGCATCATTGTAAAATTTAAAATACCCCTGAACATCCTTAAATCAAATTTTTAAATAATTCTCTTTCAATTCTATTTGAATCCATGTTAAGGTGATGTGAGTACTGCAACTGCTTTAAATAAATGCAAATGTCTGAAAACTAGAAGCTCCTAGACTGCATTTCACTGCTCTAAGAGACATTAACTAACCACAGTACACTTGTGACCAAGATGTGGAAAGATCATAAAACTGACAAAAATTATATCTTTTAGCCATAACATTTGAATGTTTTAAAGTTTATCAAACCTCAACTAACATAGAATGCCACAGTGATATTTTTTTAACAAATTGCAAATACCATCTCACCTGGGGTGTCAATTCAACCTCCAATTCTCCGCTTAAATATTGTCGTTCAAACTCTGCATTTTCTCCAACATAAGAAGATATCATACGCTTGATCTGTCTCTGTGCTAACAACAGTCCTAATCCAAAGTTGTCAATGCCAGCATTGTTACTTACAACAGTAAGGCCATCAACTTTGGTTTCCACTAATGCGCCAATAAGATTCTCTGGAATTCCACAAAGACCAAAACCTGAAACAATAAAATATGTATTAAACTAAAACAACAGAATTGAACTCTATACATCAACCTACGTATAGTGCTGGATAATACTAAATTAATCAAGAAAACTGAACCTTCACTTTGCCAGAGTACTGACTAAGAAATAAGTGCCTGTCTTACCTCCGACCAGTAATTTGGAACCAGGCTTTATGTCTTCTACTGCCTCAAGAGCAGACCCACAAAACTGTGCATCCTTTCGAACACTTGTGGACAACAAGGCCGCAAAATCCTGAAAACAAAAAACCGAGCTCAAATTACTACATATACAAAGCAAGCTGTGCCATATTTACCACTTTATATACACAGATGCATAGAGTTAGGACTTTTTCAACCTCATACCAGTATCTGACCTGTCCAAGGTTGTTCCTTTATATTCTTAACTTCTCTTCGCTTGAGCAAGGAATATGCAAAGGGAATTTTACATATTAATACTCTGCTCGCATAAGGATGTAAAGTGATTTCAGCCAATTATAAGACTGCAAATAAAAAATTTATAGGTCAAGTAAAACTTAATCTTTTAATTTTGTGTAGTAATACAATCTAAACTCTGGCTTACTACTTACTATGAGATTCAGGGCCTCTGTAACACGGTTTTTTCGCAATAACTTTTTATCTATGCATTTCATAAATATAATGCTTATTCACAATACATATTATATCAACACAAATTTTGAGTGTATTCTGCACTACGTAGGTTGAATAAATTTGGTACTTATAATGTAAAAGTGACCTTTTTTGAAGACGGGCCAACTTACTCAGAGAAAAGGTTTCGAACGCACTCGTTACGTAACTTATGACATAATTTCTTCCCTCTTTCTTGATGGATGATTGGCTATACGTAACGAAGGCTAGACCTCTGGCAACAATGACATACAAATTTAAATACAAGCAAAGCAGTACACCTTTATGAACTCTGGAACCTCTCCACTGATAATTGTCATAATGAACAAACCAACAAAATATGTTAATAAATACAAAAACACTTCGATTATTAGTCTAACTCCCAAAATAAGTTTCCAAAGAAATTACAGTCTACTTTATAGGTCACAATCAGATTGACAAGATATAGGGAATAGTTGGTAATTACCAAAAACATAGTAGACAAGCTTGATTTGATAACTGCTATATCCAATGTCAAGCAATTTTTATTTATTGGCTATCTACCTATTTACTGAAAAAAAATAGCCGGTACCGTATATTGGCTTTAAACCTTCACCAATAATTATCGTCAGAATGGTGACTTCATGAGGCTCCACCCACTTTCGCCTCGTTATAATTCAGGATAACACTGAAGGCTACCATGGGCATTGTTGGATTAGAAAATTTAACTTCTGGCTATAAAAACTAATTTCTCGAGTAGTTGTAAGAAGTGCTAAATGATCCTCAAGGATCCCAGTAGTTGGTCTAAACGTTTAATTCATGTATATTACTGCTATACTGTTGCGGCACTACTGCTACAGTAGTATTACTACGCTAGCACTGATACCCCACCCACATCTATGTATCGTTCCGCCATTCATAAAGTCTTTGGGTTTCAGAGCCGATGGAATTTCTGTCTGGTGGATGGGCAGGGCAACATTTAGTCAAAAGGTGTTTGTTTACCTTGCTTACGTAATGAATGTTTTTCGACTCTTGGCTCGTAATCATTGGCCATGGCGTCGGCTAGATCATTTTTACTCTATAAAAATTAAAACTATCGGGTTAAGGTTATTGATAATGCTGACAAAATTTGTGTGTGGTTGTAAAATATACATATGTCAACTTTCAGCTACATCCGATGCTTTGACAAGGAGCAAAGTCCAAAAAACCGTGTTACAGAGACCCTGAATCTCATAGTAGGAGGTGATTACTTTCTTTTGTCCCTCTGTACAATGCTTGTTTCTTTTTCATTCATTTTTTCATTAAATTAATTTTGGTTTGTAAACTATATTCTTAATTTTCTTTGGATGAAGACATCAGAACCTCTAAGGATGATATTTACAGGAAGTCACTGAAATCTCAAATGAGAATAATACACAAACTAAATTCTTTACACAATGGTTGTGCAAATACAATACAATATCGGAATCTTTTATCCCAAGTTTAGCCTATACTATAAGCAAATAAATTTTACACCTCAATCCAAAAAATAAAATTCCATGACACCTCAACTCAAGGGAACCTATCATCTGCACTGGATTGGAATGTAAACTTTAAACCAAATGCAAAATGCTTGGACCTAAGAGGTTATTCAGCACTGAAAATAATGTTGAAACAATTGTTAGGGGAGGTTGGAAAGTGAACATTAAGTTGGAAGGAAGAGAACATGAATGGAGGTATGATAAAAGGAAGGAAAGGGGTTGCAACTCGTGGACAAAGGGGTAAATCTAGGTAATAACTCCGCGTCGGGTATTTCTTTGGAAACTACATGTTCCTATAGTATTTGGTTTGCTTGTTAAGAATTTACTGTTGTTCTTGGGGGTCAACTGTAATTTACCCCCCGGGGGTTAGTACTAAACACGACGAAATACATTTGACACCCCAATCCCTTGTGGCTGTTGTAGTAATGGGAACATTCCTTGTAGTCTGTGCGGAGTTAGGGTAACAATCACGGACGATCCATCGTCAGCACGCTGGCCGGGTCTTATTCACTCGATATTTAATTGGTGAAACAAGAATACAATTACAACTTTAAGCACACCATTCAAAAGATTGAAGTTTCGTCACCATAATGTGATGTATGAAAGCCCCATACGAACTAAAATAAGCATGTGACGCTCTTCGTAAAATGATATTGTTATGATACTATAAAGTTTCATACATACTTACCTGGCAGATATATATATACTTAGCTAAGACTCCGTCGTCCCCGACAGAAATTCAAATTTCGCGCCACTCGCTACAGGTAGGTCAGGTGATCTACCGGCCTGCCCTGGGCGGCAGGACTAGGAACCATTCCCGTTTTCTATCATATTTTCTCTCTTCCACCTGTCTCCTGCGGGGAGGCTGGGTGGGCCATAATCGTATATATCTGCCAGGTAAGTATGTATGAAACTTTATTGTATCATAACAATATCATTTTCATACAATCAACTTACCTGTCAGATATATACTTAGCTGATTGGCACCCTTTGGTGGAGGGTAAGAGACAGCTAATTCTGGAATAGACAGGTAAACAACATATGTTGTAGGTATAAATAAAAATGATATTGTTATGATACAATAAAGTTTTATGCATACTTACCTGGCAGGTATATATATAGCTTATCCTCTTGATGCACTGGCAGAATTTCAAAACTCGCGGCAACCGCTAGTACACTGGTAGTTCAGGTGATGGCCACCCCGTTCCCGTGGCGCTGGTACTTGGAACTATTCCCGTTTTCCTCAGATTTTCTCTGAACCCTGTCTCCTGAGGGGAGGAGGGTGGGAATTTAATTATATATACCTGCCAGGTAAGTATGCATAAAACTTTAGTGTTTAACACTCGCCCCAGTTCTATACCGACACCTTTTATTTAGGTGAGCGAGTCAGAGACTTCTGACATGTCCAATTTAGCAGTTCTCTGGTATCATAGCAATATTTTACTAGAAATAGTGCTAAAGAGGACACATTTCACTGGGCGACACGGCTTCCTCGCCCAGAAATAGATTTTTCCTACGTCAAAATCCCTTTTTTATGCATGACACTTACCTGGCAGGTATATATATAGCTGATTGACACATTTGGAGGTGGGTCATAGACAGCAACATCGTCATAATTCAAAAATTAACTAATTTTTAAAATTACTATTAGGTTCCTTACCTGCTAAGGTAGCTGACTTCGTAGGTCCTGCCTCTTAGCCTGCTAAACCTTAGTAGCTCTCAACTAGGATGTGACCTGTTTGTTGAGAAAGCTAACAACAAGGGTCTGACAACTGGACATGACCAATCTGCTGACAGAGAACCCTAGCCCTCATTTACCACGGGCATTCATGCTAGGAAAGTTAGTCACCTGAACCACACACACATACTATAATAAACACTACACCAAAAAACTGAGCCGGTATTAACCTTCTCAGACATCCATAAAAAACACTATAACCTAATTAAAATAAAAACCTAGCATGTTATTAGGTTATGGGGTGGAAACTCCTTTGCCCAGTACTGTACCTGAGGATACGTACGGGCCTAACGTTTGAAAATTATCAAAAGTTGTCTTCACGTCTCTAAGGTAATGAGAGGCAAACACCGAGTTTGTCCTCCAAAACGTCGAATCTATAATGTCCTTGAGGGCTAAATTTTTCCTGAATGCTAAGGACGTAGCTACTGCTCTCACCTCATGAGCTTTAACCTTAATCAAGCCGAAGCATTCTTCCTGACAAAGTAAATGAGCTTCTTTAATGACTTCTCTTACAAAGAAAGCCATCGCGTTTTTAGACATAGGTCTAGTAGGATCTTTAACAGAACACCACAGAGAACATGAAGTCCCCCTAATGCTTCTTGTTCTTTCTACGTAAAACCGTAAAGCTCTTACTGGGCAAACGAACCCTTTCTTGTTCTTGACCTACTAGATCAGCCAGTCCTTCAATCTCAAATGATCTTGGCCACGGATGCGAAGGATTCTCATTCTTGGCTAAGAACTCCTGTTGAAAAGAACAAACTGCTTTGTTGTGCTTCCAACCTACTTGCTTGTCAATAGCTTGCAGCTCGCTAATCCTTTTAGCTGTAGCTAAGGCTACTAAGAAAATAGTCTTCTTCGTTAGCTCTCGCAAAGACGCACTGCCCATAGGTTCAAACCTATCCGTTTCCAAGAACTTGAGAACGACATCCAAATTCCAAGAAGGAGTTCTGCAATGTCGATCCTTCTTTGTATTAAAAGATCTGAGAAGATCTCTAAGATCTGCGTCGTTGGACAGATCTAAACCTCTGTGCCTAAACACTGCAGACAACATACATTTATAACCTTTAATTGTCTGATTAGCCAAACCCAGTTCCTTCTTCAGATACAGAAGGAAATCTGCAATTTGTGTCACAGAGGTACTGGATGAAGAAATCTTCCGATTCTTACACCATTTGCGGAAGTTCTCCCACTTCGACTGGTACACTTTGATAGTTGATGGCCTTCGTGCTCTTGCAACTGCCTTCGCTGCTTCTCTAGAAAACCCCCTCGCTCTGACAAGTCTTTCGATAGTCTGAACGCAGTCAGACCCAGAGCGAGGGTGTTCTTGTGGAACCTGTCGAAGTGGGGTTGTTTGAGAAGATCTACTCTCGTGGGTAGACTTCTCGGAGAATCCACTGTCCATTCCAGTACCTCTGTGAACCACGTTTGGGCCGGCCAGTATGGGGCTATCAGAGTCAGCCTTGTTCCTCGACTTTCTCTGAATTTCTTCATTACCCTTCCTAAAATCTTGAACGGGGGAAATGCGTACGCGTCTAGACCCGTCCAATCTAGTAGGAAGGCATCAACTGCGACTGCAAGAGGGTCCGGGATTGGAGAACAATAGTTCGGTAACCTCTTCGTCGCTGCGGTAGCGAAAAGATCCACTACTGGTGTGCCACAGAGCTTCCACAGTCTCTGGCATACTTGAAGATGCAACATCCACTCCGTGGAAAGCTCTTGTCCGTCCCTGCTCAACAGGTCCGCTCTGACGTTCTTCTCTCCTTGAATGAACCTGGTGAGCAGGGTGACGTTTTCTCTCTCCGACCACAGAAGAATCTCCTTCGCCAAGTTGCAAAGGGACAACGAGTGGGTTCCTCCTTGTTTTCGTATATATGCCAGAGCTGTGGTATTGTCCGCGTTGATCTGCACCACTTTGCCGCTGATCCACGGTCTGAACGCTTTCAGAGCCAAGAAGATCGCCATCAGTTCCTTCCTGTTTATGTGCCAAGCTTTCTCTTCTTCGTTCCAAAGGCCTGACTCCTCCCGAGGGCCCAGCGTCGCTCCCCAGCCTGCGTCTGACGCGTCGGAAAATAATATCCGGTCTGGGTTCCTCTGCTGGAGTGACGTACCCTCTGACAACCTCCCCGGAACTAGCCACCACTTTAATTCCTCCTTTATCTTTGAAGGAATTGGAAACCGGAAGGAATCTGGTTGCGATCTTCTTGGCCAGACTTCGTTCAGAAAGAACTGTAAGGGCCTCATGTGAAGTCTCCTTAGGGAAATGAACCGCTCTAACGAAGAGAGTGTCCCCAGCAGGCTCATCCACTCTCTCGCCGAGCATTGGTCTTTCAATAGGAATTCTTGCACTTTCCGAAGGCACATGGTCTGCCTTTCGGGTGACGGAAAAGCCCGAAAAGTCACTGAGGATATCAGAATCCCCAAATAAACTAGCTCCTGAGAGGGGATCAACCATGACTTTTTCAGGTTTACCATCAGACCCAGCTGCTGAGTTAAATCCAATGTGATGTTCGTGTCCTCCAGACATTGCTGTTTTGATTGTGCTCTTATGAGCCAATCGTCGAGGTAGAGAGAGACTCTGACTCCTAACAAATGAAGCCACTTCGCCACATTCGACATCATTCTTGTAAAAATTTGAGGAGCCGTGCACAGACCGAAGCAAAGGGCTTTGAATTGATAAATCCTGTCCTGGATCACGAATCTCAAATATTTCCTGGACCTTGGATGAATCGGAATATGGAAATACGCATCCTGAAGGTCCAGCGTTACCATCCAGTCCCCTGGTCATACCGCTGCCAGCACTGAATCGTTCGTCTCCATCGTAAACTTGGTCTTTTCTACGAACAAGTTAGCTGACTTACGTCCAGTACTGGCCTCCAACCTCCTGATGACTTCGGTACTAGAAAAAGACGGTTGTAAAAACCTGGGGATTCGTGATCCAGAACTGGTTCTATGGCTCCCTTTTCTAACATGCTGACAACTTGATGCCAAAGAGCCTCTCTCTTCTCTAAATCGATGTAATGAGCCCCTAGGGCTCTCGGAGCTGTAGCGAGAGGTGGTTTCTTTAGAAAGGGGATCTTGTATCCTTCCTTCGCTACCCTTACAGACCAAGGATCCGCTCCTTTGCTTTGCCAGACTTCCCAGAAGTCTAAAAGTCTGGCCCCAACACACGTCTGGAGGACTTCTGAATCATTGCTTGGTTGAGGTTTTCGAACCTCTTTTGGCTGGAACTCTTTTCCCTCTAAATCCTGGTCCTGGGAAAAAGTCCTACCCCGAAAAGGGCTTGCTGTGATTTTTGTGTTTTCTTTGTATCCTTCGGAGTCTTCTTCATTATGTTAGAAGGTAAATACTTCCTTACAGAAGACGTCAGTAGCTCCTGAGTAGCCTTCTGAGTGAGGGAGAGCGAGATGTCCTTAATGATATCCTGAGGAAAGAGCTGTCCTGAAAGAGGAGAGAACATCAACTCCGACTTTTGTGCGTTCGAGACTCCTTTCGCAGCGAACGAGCACAAAAGATGTCTTTTCTTCAAAACGCCTGCTGTAAAAAGTGAAGCCAGTTCATTAGCTCCATCTCTCAAGGCTTTATCCATACAGGACATGATACTTCTCGGTAACTCGGATTCTGAAGAATCTTCCATCTCTGAAGTCCGAGCCAGAGCCCCCAACGACCAGTCAAGAAAATTAAAAACCTCAAAAGTCCGATAGATACCTTTGAGTAAATGGTCGAACTCTGACAAAGTCCACCACACTTTGGCTGAATGTAAAGCATGCCTACGGGAGCTGTCCACTATGTTGGAAAAGTCTCCCTGGGAGGAGGCAGGAACTCCCAGGCCAAGACTTTCCCCCGTAGCGTACCAAACATGAAGTTTTTATTGTAAAACTAATATTGTAATACCTACCTGAACACCTGAACTAGCCCTGGTCACTTACCAGCCCGAACCATCATTTATTAAAAATTTACCAAATCTTTGGTTAAAATAAACGATCAGTGTTGCCAATCTCCTGGCAAACACCCTCGTTACCTAGTTATCAGCCCACCGCTAGTAGCCCTGCCTCACGGGCCGGTCACACCTGCCCTCTCACGTCAATCATAACTCAATAACTCTGTATGAGAGGGGAGGAGGGTGGGAATCATTCAGGTGTTCAGGTAGGTATTACAATATTAGTTTTACAATAAAAACTTCATATTGCAATACACCCCCTGAACACCTGAACTAGCCCGATCAACAACATTAATTTGGAGGTGGGGAATCAAATCTGCCCGGCCCTCCACTGTACTAGTTGTCAGTCAATATAATTGAGTACGCGAGTCAGTCTCAAGTTCATTTGTCACTCGTCCAAGCTAATCTCCCATGTGTGGCCTTCTAGGCCTGCCATATGTGGAGGGAAAAACTCCCTGCACCTCTACCCTAAGGTCAAAACTCATTGAGTGCGGAAGGGATACAAACCTGTTTCCTCTCAGCTGGCTATGTGCCTCACCTGAGTAGAGGAAAAACTGAAGACCTCCCATGTGGCTCTCGGCCTCTCATGTATGGAGGGAATCTGAAGACCTCCCATGTGGCTCTCGGCCTCTCATGTATGGAGGGAATCTGAAGACCTCCCATGTGGCTCTCGGCCTCTCATGTATGGAGGTTAACTGAAGACCTCCCATGTGGCCTTAGGCCTCTCATGTACGGAGGAGACAACCATGTCCATCGGTGCGTCTGCGACGGTGTCGTCGATCGTAGTGATGTCCTCTTGTAGTGTTGTACCTGCCTGTCTGTACTCTGCCTGGTTGGCACTTGAAAGAATACCCTCAGATAGACCTAGACATGTTCTTTCCTATCTGTCCTAATACTTAAAATCCTCTTTTGATATATCATATCATGAATACCTTATACATATTCCTAATAGTCGCTCCCTACTCTAATACTAACTCAGACAGCAAGATTGTTGGGTTTAAAAATGATATTGTTATGATACAATAAAGTTTGTTCATACTTACCTGGCAGATATATATATAGCTGTATTCTCCGAAGTCCGACAGAATTTCAAAACTCCCGGCACACGCAGTGGTCGGCCAGGTGGTAGTACCCATTCCCGCCGCTGGGAGGCGGGCGTAAGGAACCATTCCCATTTTCTGTCAGATTTTTCTAGTGCCACTGTCTCCTGAGGGGAGGTGGGTGGGCACTTTGATTATATATATCTGCCAGGTAAGTATGAACAAACTTTATTGTATCATAACAATATCATTTTGTTCATGAATCTTACCTGCCAGATATATATATAGCTGAATCCCACCTTTGGAGGAAGGGGGAGACAGATTTGATTTTGGGAAACAATTGCATATATATGATTGATATTTTGGTTCCTTAACTGTTAGCATAGCTGACTTCGTGAGTACCGTCACCCAAGTCTGCTTCTGCTTTACTAGAGACTCCAGCTAGGTAGTGACCTGTGAAGCTGTTGAGTTCTAGAGGATCTGTCAACGGGGGCGTGACCACAATGCAACTAGATCCTATATTATAGACCTCCAATTTCGGTACTGCATTCCTAGAGGTGCCAGCAAGGACGTGACCTGTGTAGCTGGTGCGCTCTAATGAACTGTCACGGGGAGCGTGACCACAATGTGACAGATCATATAGGTGTTGTTTAGACACCGAATGCTGTTAATGCTTCACTGGAGGTGCCAGCAAGGACGTGACCTATGTAGCTGGTGCGCTCCAGATGATTTGTCAATGGGGGCGTGACCACACTGTGACAAAAACATTTTACCCTACTATGAGGGCGAAGCAAAAACATTACCACCTGACCTAGCCTATCTGGTTAAACTTCGTAAAACCAAGGCTAATGGAGGGAAGTCCGCCTAAGGCGGCCTACCCAAGACCACAAAAAACTAAACACCTACATAAACATAATAAAAATAAAAAATAAAAAGAAATAAAATTAAAAAGTCCAAACTAACACATTATTTTCTAAAAGATAGGAAGAGTGCTACTCTCTGTCCCCAATATATTGTCTGCTGCGACATATGGGCCCAAAGAGTAGCAGTTCTCGTATGTAATCCTCACCTCCCGAAGGTAGAAGAGGCAAACACTGAATTACTACACCAAAATGTGGCATTCAAGATGTCATTGAGTGCCATGTTCTTTTGGAAGGCTACCGACGTAGAAATAGCCCTCAGTCCATGCGCATTCACCTTCAACACTTTCATATCACTGTCTTGACAGGATGAATGCACTTCCTTGATGGTGCCCCTCAAGAAAAAAGCCAAAGCATTCTTTGACACTGGTAACCTTGGCTTCCTGACCAAACACTACAAGTTATAAGAAGGACCTCTTAATGAAACCATTGGTTCCCTATCTTTTCAGACAGAGGGTTTGACTTCCTAGCTATTGCTTAGGAGTCTGCTTCGTCTCAAGAGCCTCAGCGAGGATGTGACCTATGGGTAAGAGTTCTTGTGGTTTGCCAATGGGGTCTTATCCACTTACTCGGCAAAGCCTAACTGGCATTTGTCAGTGGGTGCTAATCCACTCATATGACCATATACCTATGCCTATTAGCATAATTAAGGAGCACAACACCGATCCCGATCACCTGATCCTAACACGAGGGTTAGCGCTTAATTTTAAAAAGCGTTAGCGCTTAATTTTAAAAAGCGTTAAACTAAAAATTAACTCACTAGTTAAGGATCAGTGTCGGCTCCCTATCCAGCAACGTATCAGCAGACACGAACAACCAAGAGAAAAGGATCTCTTGTAGGTTGAATTGACATCCTTCGTGTAACGGGAGGTCAACACAGAATTGCATCTCCCGTAAGTGACAGCTCATATGTCCTTTATGACATATTGTTATGGAACCAAGAAGAATTCATAAAAGCTCGCACTTCATGCATAGGTTTCGAATGGACTGGACATGAGGAACTTCAGAACTACATCCAAGTTCCAAGACGGCAACTTGGGTTGTTGAACCTTCATTGTTTCGAAAGATCTCAAGAGATCGTGAAGGTCTCTGTTGTCCGCCAAGTCCAGGCCTCTGTGCCTAAAGACAACTAAAAGCACACTCTTATAACCCTTGATTGTAGAGACTGCAAGTTTTAGATCCCTTCTCAGAAAAGGAAGTCAGCAATCTGGCTCACAGGTCGTGGTGGAGGAAAATGCCGTTCTCTTGCACCAACTCCTTAAGACTATCCACTTCGATTGTACACTGCATTGGAAAACGCTCTTCTTGCACTGGCGATAGCTTTCGCCATTGACGTATAAAAGCCTCTCGCTCTGGCCAACTTTTGGATAGTCTGAATGCAGTCAGACTCAGAGCGAAGAGGCTTCTGAGGTACCTCTCGAAGTGGGGCTGTCTGAGTAGATCTGTCCTTACTGGAAGCGTCCTCGGGAAGTCTACTGCAAAGGCCATGACCTCTGTGAACCACTCTCTCGCAGGCCAGAACGGGGCGAACAAAGTCATTCTCGTCCCTTCCGACACCGCAAACTTTCTCATGACTTCCCCTAAGATCTTGAACGGGGAAAGGCGTTACAGGTCCTCCCCGTCCAGTCCCAGAGAAGTGTGTCTATCGTCACTGCAGCTGGGTCGAGTACTGGGGAGCAGTACAGTGGAAGCCTCTTCGTTCTGGACGTCGCAAAGATATCCACGAGCGGACGTCCCCATAACCCCCACAGCTCTTGGCATACCTCCTGATGCAGAGTCTACTCGGTTGGCAGAAGTTGACCTCGTCTGCTGAAGAGATCTGCCCAGACAATCTCTACGTACTCATGCTACAAACTTCGTAAGGATCATGACGTCCAGTGCCCTTGCCACAGCAAGATCTCCTTTGCCAGAGCAAAAAGGGACTGAGACTGTGTTTCCTCCCTACTTCTTCAAGTACGCCAGAGCTGTGGTGTTGTCTGAGTTGACTTGGACTATTCGACGAGAGACTTTTTCTTGGAAAAACTGGAGAGCTAAAAAGATGGCTGCCATTTCCTTTAGGTTTATGTGCCAGGACACCTGTTCCCCTCTCCAGGTGCCTGCCACTTCTTTCCCCCTAATGATGCTCCCCATCCCTGTGGACACGTCGGAGAACAACACTAGGTCGGGGCTCTGAAGCTTGAGAGAAGCCCTCCGACAGCTACACTGGATCTAGCCACATTTCAAGTGATGTTTTACCTCTCCTGAAATTTCCAAGATCATATGTAGATTCTTGTTTTCTTTCCAATTGTACTTGAGAAAAAAAATTGTAACGGTCTGAGGTGCAGTCTCCCAAGGAAACAAACTTCTCCAGCGAGGAAATGGTCCCCAGTTAGACTCATCCATTCCCTCACCGAGCACGAATCTTTCCTTAGGAAGGCTAACACTTTGTCTAAGCCTTGCTGCTGACGTCCCTGGGACGAAAAGCTCGAAAAGCCACTGAATCCATCTGAATCCCCAGATACACGATGGATTGGGTTGGGATCAGATGTGACTTTTCGAAATTCACCAGTAGTTCCAGGGACTTTCACCAACGATTAAGTTGTTTGAAAATCCTTCAGACACCGCGTTTGAGTGGAGGCATGAACGAGCCTGTCGTCCTTCGAAGATAACAATTGCGAAGGAGAAGACTGAGGGGCCGCAGGCTGAAACTATTCTTCAAAAGAGGCTCGAAGCCATCGAACCAAGACCTCTTCTTCTCAACTGACACACGTTCGGGAAGATGGTAACCGTGCTCTCTAGACAACCTCTGGCGAGCTGCATGAAATCTAGAGAGCAAGGCAACTGGCGAAAGAGCGGAACGAGGAGAAGGATAAGGGACTGCCTGGACTCTTGATTGGCAGCCTATCATCCTTCCTCTCGCGATGTGGCTTTGCCTTTCTCACTGCAATCAACAAAACAAGTTGTTGTTGCAAAGACACAATCATCCTTTTCGATGGAGAACATTCCTTCTCAGGCAAAAGGCTGATCCTTTGAGAAGACGATGGGCGAGGGGAAGACCCTCCTCCTTCTCACATGGACTCGCCCCAAGGATATATCTTAGGGAGCGACCGCAAGCGCTCAAAAGCATACTCATCGGAAGACGTCCTCTCCGGTGAAGATCGCAACACAGTAGAAAAGAGAGAGGACGTGAAGCGTCCCCCTCCCTGAGACATACATCATACATCTTAGCTCTCTTTTACTGCGGAAAGCCTTCCAATTGCCCAGGAGACGACTGCAAAGCAGAAGGAGCTAACGGACGAGAAGCGTCCCCCTCCGAGGAACCAAAGACGACGGCCGCCTGTGCGACCGATAGCGTCTTCGTTCTCCTCAGAGGGAGCGAGACCCTCCGAGAGTTCCAACTCCTGCGCGGGGAGGACGTCTCTGAAGACTAAAGTAATCTTTCAAGATTCAAATTCTATGAGATTATGAGCCATGACATCACCTATAGACGAATCTTGACTATGAGAGATGTTCAGAATCATTTCTAGATCATCTATGCTATTCCAGTTTTTCTGCAGGAAAAACTGGAGAGGTGTGAATTTCAGTCTATTCAGGGAAAACAAACTTCTCCAGCGAGGAAATGGTCCCCTGCAATTCATTCATTCCCTCACCGAGCATGTTTCCTTCCCTAATAAGGCTGCGTTTCACTTAACCCCTTCGCCACTGGCCTGCTGCATTGCTGCCAATGCTTGCATACCGCATGAGACCCCCTGTCGACCGCGAGTATCAATCGTTACTTGCTCCCACTAAATTTTATGTTATTCATATTTTTCCTTCATATTCTTATGTGAAAACATTGTGTGTACGGATATCAATGAATATTTTTTACCCTATTGTCAAAAAATTACAAAAAATATAGTAAGAATATCGGAAAAAATAGGACTATTTAGTGGAAAAAGTAATTGCAGAAGTAGGAACTGTTATAAAGTAGTATAAATAGTAGTAAAGTAATAGAAATAAAGTAGCAGAAAAAGTAGTAAAGTAGTAGTAAAATACTGAAACAGTTATTCCTAGGTTTCATACAGAAACAGCGTATACATCAATGAATGTTTAGGCAGCTGGTAATAATAATAATAAAACAGTAATAATAATAATAATAATAATAATAATGATAATAAAAGCAACAGCATCTCGTGACTAATACGTATATACATATGGGGCAGTTTATTCACCCCCATTATCATCAGCAAGCTATAAAAACATATCTCATCATGAGTAACAGGCCTCCATAGAAGTCCTTTCACCTTACGCTTTCCTGTTGAATGAAAGTACTACTCTGCCCGAGCATTCATCCATTCACACAATTTGTCAATTACATCACCACAAAAAAGGAGAAAAAAATGCATCACGTAAGCAGGAATCCCATTGCCACCCTCCGTGAATCAGGGGGGGCTGGGTCTGGGCGCAAGTCACAAGAAGGATCAGTTATGAACTGCCAGCCTTCATCGACAAGAGGTTCAATGTCTTCCAGACACTCGTTGTCACTGTTAACCTCTAAGAAATTATCACTATAATCATCATCTGATAGATTTGGCAGGTACTGAGACCCTGACTCCGAAACACTATCATCTGACATGATACTGAAAAAAAAAAACAAAAAAAAAAACATAAAAGAACTGCAATCAAAAGGGAAAAAGGTTTAGAATTCAAATCTACATGGTTTACGGACAAAATCGTAATCATCCTTCTCAGATAATAGCCTGAGGCGCACTGGTATATGTTGGCCAGCACCCCTCCTAATATCCCATATGAAAATGACGTCACAACGTCCATCGGACGCTCATTGGTTAGAATGAATTGTGGGTGGAGTTCAGCACCTCTCTCGTACACAATACTGTGTCTGGAAACCATCCAAGCTAAAGAAAACGCTTAGCTTTTCGAGGAGGGATGAAAGACATACACGCGTACGTCCTGGTCTTTTATTACTGTACCGTAAAAGACGTACATGTGTACGTCCCAGTGCTGAAGGGGTTAAACAGGAGTAATTTGAAGACACTGTAGAAGATTGTTCATTTGTTTCTTCCTAAAAGTCTCCTTCCTGAGATCCATTACTATTCTCTGATTCTCGGCGAATGTCTGAAGAAGCATTACGTTGTGCGTCCATCCAAGCGTCCTGCCGGACGTCGCGCTCGGCGCTGTCGTATTTGGCAGCGGAAGGAGTCCCCTTCATAATCGAGCAAGGGACGTCTCGGCGAGCTAATTGACTGCATCTCTTGCACATCATTCTTGTTTCGAGGGAAATCATGTGCTATGCCGCTGTAGACTCGGACAGAATTCTGTTACCATGCGGTAACAGAACCGAACAAAAAGGTCTAATACATATATATATAACATACACATAGACATTTACACATATTATATCTATATACAATTTACCATAATTAAAATATAAAATAATAATATATATATATATTATATATATCTATTAAATATAAATATAATATATACAATATACATAATATATATATAGAAAATTATAATATATATATATATATATATATATATAATATATAATATATATATATCTATATATATATACATATATACATATATACATATATATATAGATATATATATATAATCATATATATATATATATATATATATATATATATATATACACACACATATATATATATATATATATATATATATATATATATATATATATATATATATATATATATATATATACAATATAATATATATATATAGATATATATATATATATATAATATATATATATACGTACACATACACATTCATATATATATACACATTCTACATACACACATATATATATATTTATTTATTTATTATTATTATTATTTTTTTTTTTTTTTTTTTTTTTTTTTTTTATGAAAAAATTCTCGCAAAGTGAAGATGTTCAGCCATGTATGCTAGAATTCCCCTCAACCCGAGGCTAAGGCCGTGATTGTAGGGTTGAAATACGGTTAGTCCGTCAATCCCGCAGGAAAGAGAGAGAGACGTAACCTACGCGCATGGCAGACAATCAGATGGAACTGAGCACTGGCATTACGCATTAGTGACAGCAGGACTCAGAGAACGTTCGTCGTTCTCGCACTGCTCTGCCTGAGTTGCCACCTACACCATTCTACGAATGAATAGGTTTACTACCATTATAGAGCAGAAACCAAAATCCATCAAACTGATATATTTAAGCGAAACTGAATTTGATAAATATAAAAGGCTAACTTGGTATTGTCCTAACAATACCTTAAATGTTTAAAAATAGGGAAACCGGCAACCCCTGAATAGTTGCAGGGAGAACCGATTAAATGTAATAAGAATAATCGTACTCTCGGTTGTACTCCGTAGGAGTAAACTATGGTATGAGTATATAACTTGAACCATACAACCGTTTGATAGTAATATGACGTAAGGGCAAAAATAATATTACTATGATACAACATCGCTTGTTCACCTTTACCCGGCAGATATATATATACATATATCTGACTGGTAAGTTTTATGAACAAAACGTAGAGTATTTTAGACACTGGGACAGCTACCTCCCTACTACTAATTCTGCCTCACCGAGGTAGGGAGAGCCATCACGCGGTAGTGTTTTGTCAATGAGAAATTATACGCTTACGCGATAGAATGAACACTCATGGCATTATCACTATACTTCACTACACTACTATAACTTTCCAATGCAAACATGATTCCAGGCTACGCAAAGATTTAAGAATCACAGATAGGGTATTACCCTCCAAAGACACTATTGTAGGGCCCGAAGGCATCACAGGTCTTTGGAGGGATAAATTCTACTGGACGGGTAACTCCACGCAGAATCAGACATATTTTCACACTCGTTGCAGCGCTCATCAAACATACAAACATGTTTCCTACAATTCGCGCACACTGTATGAGGGTCTACCGAAGTTTTCGGTAGCCTAACCTTGCATTCTTCCACACAACATACTCTGGCCTAGTCGAACTAGATCCAGACATCGTAAGTTTAAGGAAAAATCAAGCCAAAATAAAAACAATCCACAATTAGCGTATGCCTAACCACCGATCCTAATCAAATAACCAAAAATCAATCGGGATACTCAAGTGACCAAAAGAGTTCCAAAATCCAATGACGGAGGTGCAGAAACACTTGTTGTCTGCACCGGCGACAGAAAATATCTGACAGAAAATGGGAATGGTTCCTTACGCCCGCCTCCCCAGCGGCGGGAATGGTACTACCACCTGGCCGACCACTGCGTGTGCCGGGAGTTTTGAAATTCTGTCGGACTTCGGAGAATACAGCTATATATATATCTGGCAGGTAAGATTCATGAACAAAATGATATTGTTATGATACAATAAAGTTTCATACATACTTACCTGGCAGATATATACATAGCTAAGACTCCGTCGTCCCCGACAGAAATTCAAATTTCGCGCCACTCGCTACAGGTAGGTCAGGTGATCTACCGGCCTGCCTGCCCTGGCGGCAGGACTAGGAACCATCCCCGTTTTCTATCATATTTTCTCTCTTCCACCTGTCTCCTGCGGGGAGGCTGGTTGTGGGCCTTTAATTGTATATATCTGCCAGGTAAGTATGTATGAAACTTTATTGTATCATAACAATATCATTTTCATACAATCAACTTACCTGTCAGATATATACATAGCTGATTGGCACCCTTCGGTGGAGGGTAAGAGACAGCTACTATATGGAATAGACAGGTAAACAACATATGTTGTAGGTATAAATAAAAAAACCTTGGTTCCTACCTGATAGGTGGTAGACTTCGTGGGTGTTTGCCCAGTAGTCTGCATCACCTCAAGAAACTTTAGCGAGATATGTGATCTATGGCCAAGAGTTCTTGTGGGTCTGCCGATGGGGTCTTATCCACTTACTCGGCAGAGCCTAAAAGGACTTTGTCAATGGGTGCTGATCCACTTATATGACAATACACCTTATGAAGGAGCACACAACCAATCCCGACCACCTGATCCTAACCATATGTTAGAACTAAGGATTGTTACGAGTTATCCCCGAACTCGTCACAACAACCGTAACTCAAAAACCACTACGCACACATACATAATTTTCAAAAAAAAATTATACTCAACTAATTGGATATGACAAGAATTCTCTTACTGAACAACATAGACGGCCGCCCGTGCGAGCCTAAAGTCCTCCATTGTTGAAGAAGACCTCGACCATATCCAAAAAAGAAGAACAGTATATACATTTAAGGATTGGTGTCGGCTCCCGTACCCAGAATCGTATCTGCCGATACGATAGGACCTAGAGAAAAACACTTCTCATACGTTCACACGCACGTCTTTCAAGTAATGAGATGCAAATACTGAGTTGCATCTCCAATATGTCGTGTCTATGATGTTTTTAGCGACATATTCTTATAAAACGAGAGAGACGTCGCAACCCGCTCTTACTTCATGAGCTTTTACTCTCAGTATTTGTAACTGTTCGTCAGGACAGACCTTATGAGCGTCCGTAATGACGTTTCTTACAAAGAACGCCAGAGCATTCTTGGACATCAGTCTTGTGGGGTCTTTTACCGCGCACCAAAGACCTTGTCTAGCTCCCAACAAATGACGCTTTCTCTGAAGGTAGAACTTCAGCGCTCTAAACAGGGCATAGAGACCTCTCTGCTTCTCTGCCTACGAGCCTCGACATTCCTTTGACTTCGAATGACTTAGGCCAGGGATTCGTGGGATTCTCGTTTTTCGCTAAAAACAGGGTCTTAAACGAGCAAATAGCCGAGTCTCCCTTGAATCCTACTTTATCCTGCAGAGCTTGTAATTCACTAATTCTCTTTGCCGTAGCTAAAGATAATAGGAATAGACATTTTCTAGTTATGTCTCTAAACGATGCCAGATGAGGAGGTTCGAATCTATCCGAAGACAGATATTTGAGGACTACGTCAGGTTCCAGTTCGGAGGTACTGGTTCCTTAGACTTTGAAGTCTCAAAAGATCTTATGAGACGTCGGAGATCTTTGTTATTTGCAGATCTAATCCTCTGTTCCTGAATACAGCCGAGAGCATACTTCTGTATCCCTTTATTGTGGATACGGCTAGATGAGATTTTACTCTCAGGAATAGCAAGAAATCAGCAATTTCCGCTATAGAGGTTAGAGGAGGAGGACAACTTCTTGGCTCTACACCACCTTCTAAATACCTCCCACTTCGACTGGTATACTTTCGTAGTGGAGGTTCTGCGTGCTCTCGCGATCGCGCTTGCCACTTCGCGAGAAAAGCCTCTCGCTCTGACAAGTCTTTCGATAGTCGAAAGGCAGTCAGAGCGAGAGCGGGGAGGTTTTGATGGTACCTCTTGAAGTGTGGTTGTCTGAGAAGATCCGTCCTTCTTGGTAGGGATCTTGGAAAGTCTACGATCCACTCTACCACCTCCGTGAACCAATCTGGGCCGGCCAAAAGGGGGCTATTAACGTCATCCTCGTCTCCTTTGACGCCACAAAACTTTTTCATTACTAACCCCAGGATTTTGAATGGGGGAAAAGCATAAACGTCTACTCGAGACAATTAGCAGGAAGGCGTCTACCATAAGTGCTCTTGGATCTTCCACGACCGAGCAAAACACTGGGAGCCTTTTTGAAATGAATGTTGCGAAGAGATCCACATGAGGAGTCCCCCACAGAGACCAGAGATCGAGACACACTCCCTCGGTTAGTGTCCATTCTGTATGAAGGACCTGGTTCCTCCTGCTGAGCCTGTCCGCCCTCACATTCTTTACTCCCTGTACGAACCTTGTCAGTAGGGAGATGTTCCTGTGAGACGTCCAAAGTAATAATTCTCTCGTCAGTCGTAAAGGAACGAGGAGTGCGTCCCTCCCTGTTTCCGAATGTAGGCAAGTGCGGTGGTGTTGTCCACATTTACTTGCACTACCTTGTTTAATACCAGAGGTTCTAGGCTCTTCAAAGCCAGATGTACGGCGAAGAGCTCTTTGCAGTTATGTGCCAAGTCACCTGTGCTGGTTCCCAGGTGCCTGACACCTCTTCTGAGCCTAATGTCGCTCCCCAACCTCTCTCCGACGCGTCGGAGAACAACATAGGTCTGGGTTCTGTGTTCTTAGAGAGATCCCTTTGTTCTCTTCCAGAGGGAGCAACCACCATTGTAGGTGTGACTTTGTCTCCATTGGAATGGGAAAAACGTCCGACAGTTGTCCGGTTTTCCAGCTCCAAGACCTCTTGAGGAAGAATTGAAGCGGACGTACATGTAGTCTCCTAGAGGGAAGAATTGTTGTAGCGAGGAAAGGAAACCGCGTCCCAGAAGGCTCAACCATTCCCTCGCTGACGTTTGTTCCTTCTCTAAGAAGAGAGAGACTATTCGCAAGCCTTTCGCGATTCTCTCTTGCGAAGGAAAAACTCGAAAACCCCGAGAATCCATCCGAATCCCCAGATAGACTAGGTCTTGTCTGGGGGTCAGCTGGAGACTTCTTCGAGGTTCACGAGCAATCCCAACGCTTGATCAAATCTAGAGTTAAAATTAGGCGTCCTCCAAGCACTGTCTCTCTGATTTGGCCCTGATGAGCCAGTCGTCCAGATACAGAGAGATATTTACTCCTTTGAGGTGAAGAAACCTCGCCACATTCTTCATCAGGCTTGTGAAGACCTGAGGAGCTGTGGACAGGCCGAAACACAAGGCTCTGAATTGAAAGATCCTTCCCCCCCGCGTCATGAAACGGAGGTACTTCTTCGATGAAGGGTGGATGGGGACATGAAAGTAGTGGCGTCTTGGAGATCTAGAGACACCTCCAATCTCCTTGTCGTAATGACGCTAGGACTGAAGCAGAAGTCTCCATGGAGAAACTTCTCCTTCTGAACAAATTTGTTCAGAGAGCTGACGTCCAGTACTGGTCTCCAGCCTCCCGAGGCTTTCGCCACTAGAAAAAGGCGATTGTAAAAACCCCGGGGAGTTTTGATCCAGTACTAGTTCTATCGCTCTCTTGTCCCACATTTGTTCACCATCGATCGAAGAGTATCCCCTTCAGCACAGGGTCCTTGTAACTTGGCTGATAGTTTCCTTGGTATTGACGTTAGGGGGGGGAGTGTTTTTCAGGCAAGGGATACGATATCCTTCTTATGATAGCCAATTGAAGACGCGTCTGCGTTATCAGTGTCCCAGGCCTCCACGAATCCCAGGAGCCTGGCACCTACTGGTGCTTGGAGGAGAGATGTTTCATTTTCCCTTTTTAAAGGGACGAAAGGCAGACCTACCTCTCTTCTCCGGAGCCTTCCTCTTGCGGGAGGTCTGGAGGTCGGACCACCTCGAAAGGGCTGCATTGATGTACTAGGTCCTTTCTTGTCAGATGTCGAAAACAGTTTCTTCTTCCTAGCTGACTGCGTCAGAAGATCCTGAGTCGCCTTCTCAGTTAAAGAGTGAGCAACGTCCTTCACCAACTGAGAAGGGAACAAAAAGAACAGTCAGAAAGAGGCGAATACAGTAGAGATGCCCTCTGAGCATGCGAGACTGCCTTTGTTAAGAAGGCGCCATTACACTGTCCTTTTCTTTAAAAGACCTGCTCCAAATAAATAATGAAGAGATTCAAAAGATCCATCCTGTACCGCTTTGTCAATGCAAGACAAAATGCATAACAGGGCTTCAGGTTCGATTCCTTCCGAATCATGGGCTTTCTTGGACATCACCCCAAGGGACCAAATCTAAGAAGTTGAAGACTTCCAATACATGAAAGAGTCCCTTGAGGAGATGATCCAGTTCCGAAATACCCCACGTAATTCGTGCTGAATGAGACTTTGTCGACGTGAAGCGTCAACTAAAGTCGAAAAATTCTTGCCTCTGTTGTAGAAGGGAGAGCGATACCCATATTCTCTCCCGTCTTATACCATATGCCTCTTTTCCCCAGCTAATCTTGCTGGAGGCATGCAAAAGACTGTCCTGACTAAGTCTTTCTTAGACTTCATCCATGAGTCTAAGGCGTTTAATGCCCTCTTCATCGAGATGGTGGGTTTCATTTTTAGAAAAGACGAAGGCTTTTCGTCTTAGCACTGGAAAAGAGCGAAGAACGCGGAGAAGGAGGAGCAGCAGGAGTCAACTCGTCTCCATACTCCTCCAGAAGCAGGGTAGTCAAAACCTTATAGTTGGACAGACCCTCTCTTCCATGATATTCATCATCCGAGTTTAACCTCCACTCGGGACTCTATCTGAGTCTCCGTTTTCTTCTTTCTGAACTTTCCTCTTCTGGAGGAGACAAACTCCTAATAGGAGAGGGGGCTAAGGGAATGATACTCTTCCTCTTTCCCGCTCTAAAAGACTTGGAAGGCGTCACAAGCTCCGGCTTCTCTTGAACTTTAGAAGACGCCTTGTATGACGCTTCGTTCTTCCGCCGTCTGGCTGGACGTCTCCTTGCTGACGTCTGATGACGCTTGAGACGCTTCACGCCTGGAAGACGCTCCGCTCTCTAAAGGCGTCCTACTTGGCGTCACAATATTGGACGGAGCGTCACGTCTAAGATCCGCTTTCAATGACAGCTTCACTCTATGACGTCTTACGTTTAATCTGGCTTTACGAAAAACTCTCGTAAGCCCCCGTTCTAGCTCTCGAACTCGAAGCTTCGGCAAGACGTTTAGCAGTTTCACGTCTGTCTGACGCTTCTCTTTGAGCAGGTGAGAGGACGACGGACTTCTTAATTGGAAGCGTCACGTCCTTCCGACGGGGCGCTAAAACTCCCACAAGAGATGACAGTTGTTTCCTGAACTGCCAGAATATCTTTCTTGAACGCTTCTCCCACGTCTAGTGCATGACGCCTTTCGTCATCACTCGGGGAAGAAGAATGAAGGGGTTACTTTCCGCGCAAGCGTCAGGTGACGCTGACGCCACCTTCGCTTTCTTAATAGCAGACGGAGCGTCATCTGAGAAGCGCTCTGGGCTCGAATCTATGTCAGGGCTTCATATGACGCTTCAGCGGTCTCGACAAGTTCGACTCCTTCCACCCTCGTTTAGGTGAGGGAGAGGGTGAGAGGACGAGAAACACTCGCGAAAGACGCTTTTTCTATAGCGCCCTTGAGCCGCCTGCCATGAAGCAGAGCTAGCTGAAGGGACGTCTGACCGTTGGGGATTCCCCACGACCTCCTTAAGGCTTTCGACTTTCCTTCTCTCTGGGCATGGGAGCTTGGAAGAGGTCTAGGCCTGGGAGCGTCGCAGGGACGATCAAACGCCCCCTCCACAACACTGGGAGAACTCACTTCACTGAAATGTTCACTATCACTAGCCTTACTTTGGAGTCAGCCATCTTGGACTTCATGTCTCTAATAGTAGCTTTCAGATTGGCGATTTCCGATGCCGAATCCGAAAAAGCACTCTGAGAATGAGATATATAGGGAGAATCTACATCAGTAGGATTAGAATTATCCGTGAAAGGCTCAATAGGCCTTGAACTCACACCTTTCAGTCCCCCCGTCTAACTCTATTCCCTCTAATAACTTCTTCAAATGAAGAAGTCAAAGTCTTCCACTCTTCTGCATTCAATCCCTCGCATTCCTTACAAGTATTAATAGCAGAACACTGAACCCCCCTACATTTACGGCATACAGTGTGAGGATCAACCGAAGCTTTCGGTATCCTCACCCTGCAGCCTACATTCACACACATTCTCACACTCACATTAGAATCAGACATACTGAGAAAAATCCAAAAGAGTTATTCCAAAAACAGTCCACAGTAGCGAATGCCAAAACACGATCCAAATACGTCACCAAAAAGCCGAAAAACGTTGATCAAATGTTGAAAAATGAATCTAAGTCAGGAGTAATAACAACAATGTTGATACCACCGGCGACAGAGAAAAAATATTGATAGAAAACGGGGATGGTTCCTAGTCCTGCCGCCCAGGGCAGGCCGGTAGATCACCTGACCTACCTGTAGCGAGTGGCGCGAAATTTGAATTTCTGTCGGGGACGACGGAGTCTTAGCTATGTATATATCTGACAGGTAAGTTGATTGTATGAAAATAGAATTTAGGCCAAAGGCCGAGTATTGGGACCTATGAGGTCAGTCAGCGCTGAAGGGAAATTGAGAAAGTTTGAAAAGGTGTGAAAGGAAGAAAAACCTCTGTTGCACAATGAGTCCAGTGTTAGGAGAGCGTGGAAAATAGGATGAGAGAATATGGAGAGATGAAATCAGAAAAGTGAGAGAGAGAGAGAGAGAGAGAAGAAGAGAGAGAGAGAGAGAGAGAGAGCAGAGAGAGAGAGAGAGAGAAACACAATCGTCTAGGATAAAGAGAGAAATATAAAATCAGGGAAAAGAGAGAGAGAGATAAAATCAGGGAAAAGAGAGAGAGAGAGAGAGAGAGAGAGAGAGAGAGAGAGAGAGAGACGAGAGAGAGAGAGAGAGATGAGAGACGAGAGAGAGAGAGGAGGAAGAGATTGAGAGAGGAGAGAAATACGATTGTCTAATATCTCCACCTCCGCAAATAGCAGCAAGTTAAAAGGGTATTATCTTAACGATAATATCGTATAACTCCGTACAGCTATGAACAACCGAGCGAGAACTTGTTGCTAATGCGATCGACTCCTATAACAACATCACTTTATTGTATTGATCAGCGTGTGACAGTAATCGAATCCAATAGCAACATCCTTATTGTATTCATCCGCGTGGGACGGTAATTACTGTATTCATGTTATAAATGCAGCTGAAGCTAATAAGGGCAAAATTACGTTCATCAGCAACCTACGGACAGAAGTCCCGAGCTTTTGTATGAATTCCAACGCAGCCGTGGTAAAAGAAACTAATAGCATTGAAAGAGCTCATTACTGTTGTTTTCACACAGACAAAGGATTAATAACGTATATAAAGTGTAAGGTTCGTAATACCTATGAAAACGAGTGAATAACGAACGGAATCCTAAATTTAACGCCTCTAACCCGAGGGAAAAACTAGCTTCCAATGAGACGTATCAGTCAAATTTTAGTCTTAAATTACATTGTAAGACGAACAGTTATGACTTCGTTACATAAGTTAAGTATCCAGATATTCATTAATATGCTAACTAAGGACAAAAACATTAGCCGAGACCAAGTGATATGGTTGAATCTTGAAGCCAAGGAGAGAAAAAAAAAATAGACTAGCCGGCATTCCTTGTCTGTGCTAAACCACACACCTCCTTACAATAGTGCTGTTTGACGACAAGCTATGTAATTGTAATTTAATTGAAAAATAAAAGTAAAATAAAAATATTTAAAGGTAATTAAATTAACTTTATTGGGCCTATATAATTAATTTCAGTTGTCATTGTAATTTGATAATACGACTGGTAATAATTTGTAACTGTAATTGACATAAGCTCAATGTAAATACTGACGGCAATAGTCTGTTAAACGTATGAAGACGTCATACATACAATTAATTCTTATATCTGACATCTGATTATATGCCCAAGATAGATACCTCATTGACTATATTCAAATTGTCAACCAGAGTTTGAAGCAAACGTCTCCTTTAAGACGTTTCGTCACATAAAACTTGGCATCCGTGAAGAGGTGTTGTTTACGTTAGATCATTTTAGTCAATCCAGGAGAGAATGACGATGGATACTGGCGAGCAAAACCCGTATTCGTCATCCGCAGATTCCAGCGTGAATGAACTGCGAGTTTAGTGTTATACTACGCCAATATGATGATACACATAATACAATTATAATGCTTTAGTCGGACAGAATCGAATCTTTCATTCTGTTTCGATACATTCATATTAATTATCCTCAGATCGGATTCTCGTTCGTTTTCAATTACACCTGTATTGAATTCTCCGAAGTCAAGAATGCGTTAAGCCTACAGCGTTAGCCAAATATAAAAATAACTACCGATAAGTTGATACAGCGAATACTTTTAGGTTAGGCTAGGCTACTGAATATGCAATACGATATATATCGTGAACACTAGGGCTAACCATAGTTAATTTTATTCGATGTCTCTTCATACTGAATATCGTAAGTCAATATGCATTGAACGGAGAATTAGTTGATATTAACAATTTATCGTATCGTATACGTAGAGGAAAGTAACCTTAAAGACGAAGGAGCATATCTGAAAAGACCAACCCTGGCCTAAAAGTTCTGATGCAAGGAACTCGAAGCAGGAAAAAACCTAAAGATGCTCTAAGGACACTGTGCCTCTAAAAACTACTACTTTTAATAGAAAACCGACCCGAAGAAGCCTGCACTTCTCTTCCTAAACTAAACACTATGTAGCCTATTATCCCTACTCGTCTATATCTGACCTAAGTTTTTATCATCCTGAGAACTTACACATCGAGGGAAGGGGAAGGGGAACTGCTGCCGACACTGCCTGCTCCGCGCCAGGGGGGACGGCGGATCCTGCCCTGTGGGCTTGCGGATCCCCATAACCCCCAGCACCGGTTAGGGCTGATTCTGGAACAGGCAGGGGAGCTGGAAAAGAACGATTAGTAATTTCAGTATCCCTATTGCTCGATCTATCCTCACATAATCTTGACATAAAATCGGTAACAGAGATGTCATACTCGATGTCAGCGTACTCTCAAGTCTCTTAAAGAGCACTGTCTCTAAGTCTTTATCTTGATCTACGTTAGTCTCTTCCTGCCTACAGTTACTTCTTAATACGAGACCTTTCCTATGTTTGAGATACCCTAACATCTGGTCCAAAGACCACTCCTGACATTCCAAACATCTGGTCTTTACATTATATTGAACAGGCCTACAATTTACGCATAAGGAATGACTATCGTGTCATAGGGTACTCATCCCTTTTCTGCATTGTTGGCAAAGACGATACGTTGTTGAACTTCCGCTCGTCGTTTTCTGTGATGTCGTGGCCGAGGATGCAGTAGTCGTTGTCGTAGCCTGTGTTGTTTCTTCCTTTGCAGAATCAATGTCTAATGACAAGGTATTAAGAGCAATCCAACCGTAATCCAAAGGGATGCGTAATTCGTCACCAAAATCAATCAAATCAAAGGTGCAAATGAAGGCCGGGCAAGACCAAAAAGGAGTTCGCTGTGGATACATCTGTACTCCACCGCGAACGATAAGTGATTGACGTGAGAGGGCAGGTGTGACCGGCCCGTGAGGCAGGGCTACTAGCGGTGGGCTGGTAACTAGGTAACGAGGGTGTTTGCCAGGAGATTGGCAACACTGATCGTTTATTTTAACCAAAGATTTGGTAAATTTTTAATAAATGATGGTTCGGGCTGGTAAGTGACCAGGGCTAGTTCAGGTGTTCAGGGGGTGTATTGCAATACCAGACTTAAAAGCCAACTTGGCCGGAGGAAACGCAAAAGAAGTCTTCCCCGACTCTCTCTTCTCCTTCAACCACTCATTCACACGTTGAAGGGCTTTCTTGGCTGAAATAGACAAAGTCATTTTCAAAAAAGACGATTTCTTGGTTGTCTTCGTCTTCGAAAATTGAGACAAAGGCGATGGCGGGCCTGAAGGTTGAAAATCTCCTTCAAACAAAGAAAGGAGGCACTCTGTAAGTCTCTTGTAGTCCGAGGAAGGAGCTTCCACATTCTTGTCCTCTTCCGCACTCTCCACAAATTCTTCCTCCTGCGAAGAAATATCTTGAAAACCAAGATCCTGATGACTCTCCAAAGCGGGATCCTTATGCAGAGCCTGCTTAGAGAGCGAATGCGGAGCTGTCTCCTTGTAAAACTCCTCTCTTCCTTGTCGAGAAAAAGTTTCCACATGCTGCCGCCTGCGTCCTGCGTCCTCCTGAACGTATGCGTCCACCATGCGTCCATCACTCTTCCTCTTGCGTCCTGCACTGCTTCGTCCTTCTTAAGGGATGCACTGCGTCCTGGCTTGCGCTGCACGTCCTGCGTCCTCTTGGAGGACTTAACCGGGAGAGACGAGTCCTTACGTCTAACCGAAGGTTGTTCGGGCTTCTCCCATGATTGGACAATCACTGCTAATCTCTCCTGCATGTCCCGCAGAACTTCCTTCGTCTCCGCTTCCTTACGAGACTCCTGATGATGAGAAGATCGAGGACGCACCGGGCTAACACGGAGAGGCGAGCAATCCTGCGGTCTACGCAGTGGGTTCCCTCTAATCGGAGAAACCACCTCTCACCGCACCGCTAGTTACTTCCAACGGACGAGAAATCCTCTTCCTTTTGATAGGGATAGCTTCTTCATCCTCCGATGAAAAAATCTCAGGGCTACTCCACCCTTCTTGATCAACAGCGCTTTCATCCTGTGATGAGGACGGAAAGTATGACTCTTTGAGAGGCCGCGATACTTCCGCAAAACGCCTACTCCTTCCTGACGCCGAACTATCCAATGAATAACGGCACTCCCAGTATCGCCTTTTCCATGGCGTACTGCTGCAGCCTGGGACGCAACAGGACTGCTGAAGGGACGACTGATCGCGAGTAAACCCCTCTCGCCTCCCTTCGACTGTCGACATGCCTTCTCCCTTGGGTCTGGGAGCTTCACAGAGGTCTAGGTCTAGGAGCACAAGAGGGACGATCAGGCGCCCCCTCCACAACACTGTCACTAAACACTACCACTTTGTCCGTTAATCGTTTAATTTGATCTCCCATGGACGCAAGGGCAGCGAACACTTTCACAATTTGTGGATCAGTAGTATCCTCAGATACAGCAACGGGCGGCAGGAGAACCTGAGGGGGAAGGTGCTACATCTACATGTGAATGAGGCTGGAGAAGACACATGCAAAGATTCATTCATAGGCTTACTCGAAGACCCCGATCTCTCACTCCTAGAGACAGATCTTCTCACCCGATCTTTTTCTAATCTCTCAACATACTTCATAAGAGCCTTCCACTCTTTCTCATTCAGACACTGACATTCATTGCACCTATTGTCCCACATACATACAAACTCCCGACACTTCTTACAAATAGTATGTGGATCTACCGATGATTTCGGCAGTCTCACCTTACACCCTTCTTTCACACAAACTCTAAACATACTTCCTGAATCAGACATACTAAATCAAAATCCAAACCAAATGCGATTGCCACGCTAACTTCGTGAATACGATACCAATATCCAAAAAGTCAGTCAACAAGCAGGAAATTCTATCAGAGAACCAACAACGATGTTGCCGGTTCGGCTGGCAGAGAAAATCTGAGGAAACGGGAATAGTTCCAAGTACCAGCGCCACGGGAACGGGGTGGCCATCACCTGAACTACCAGTGTACTAGCGGTTGCCGCGAGTTTTGAAATTCTGCCAGTGCGTCAAGAGGATAAGCTATATATATACCTGCCAGGTAAGTGTCATGCATAAAACCTTGGTTCCTACCTGATAGGTGGTAGACTTCGTGGGTGTTTGCCCAGTAGTCTGCATCACCTCAAGAAACTTTAGCGAGATATATGATCTATGGCCAAGAGTTCTTGTGGGTCTGCCGATGGGGTCTTATCCGCTTACTCAGCAGAGCCTGAAAGGACTTTGTCAATGGGTGCTGATCCACTTATATGACAATACACCTTATGAAGGAGCATACAACCAATCCCGACCACCTGATCCTAACCACATGTTAGAAATAAAGATTGTTCCGAGTTATCCCCCGAACTCTTCACTACAACCATAACTCAAAAAGCACAATACGCACACATACATAAAATTCCCCCAAAAAATTTTATACTCATCTAATAAGATATCACAAGAGTTTCTTACTGAACAACAGTGACTGGCCGCCCGTGCGGCACCAAGTCCTTTTTGTTAGAAGAGACTCTAGAACATATCTAAAAAGAAGGTAAGTATATACTTAAGGATTGGTGTTGGCTCCCATACCCAGGATCGTATCCGCCGACACGAAAGGACCTAGAGAAAAACATTTCTCATAGGTCACACGAACGTCTCTCAAGTAATGAGATGCAAATACTGAGTTGCATCTCCAAAATGTCGTATCTATGATGTTTTTAAGTGACATATTCTTTTGAAACGAGAGAGACGTCGCTACTGCTCTCACTTCATGAGCTTTCACTCTCAACAGTCGAAACTCTTCGTCAGGACAGATCTTATGCGCGTCTGTAATGACGTTTCTCACAAAGAATGCAAGAGCATTCTTGGACATCAGTCTTGTGGGGTCTTTTACCGTGCACCAAAGACCTTGTCTAGAGCCCCCCATCTGGTGTTTTCTCTGAAGGTAGAACTTTAGAGCTCTTACAGGACATAGAGACCTTTCTGCTTCTCTGCCTACGAGACTCGATAAGCCTTTAACCTCGAAGGACTTAGGCCAAGGATTCGTGGGACTCTCGTTTTTAGCTAAAAACAGGGTTTTAAACGAGCAAATAGCTGAGTCTCCCTTGATCCTACCTCTATCCGCCAGAGCATGTAATTCACTAATTCTCTTTGCCGTAGCTACAGATAATAGGAATAAGCATTTCCTAGTGATGTCTCGAAACGACGCCCGATGAGGAGGTTCGAACCTTTCGGATGACAGGAATTTGAGTACTACATCTAGGTTCCAGTTAGGAGGAACCGGTTCCTTAGACTTCGTAGTCTCAAAGGATCTTATGAGATCGTGGAGATCCTTGCTATCTGCCAGATCTAATCCTCTATTCCTGAAGACTGCCGAAAGCATACTTCTGTATCCCTTTATTGTGGATACAGATAGATGAGATTCTTCTCTCAGGAATAGTAGGAAATCCGCAATTTCCGCTACAGAGGTAGTGGAGGAGGACAACTTCTTAGATCTGCACCACCTTCTAAAAACCTCCCACTTGGACTGATATACTTGTCTAGTGGAGGTTCTGCGGGCTCTCGCGATCGCGCTTGCAACTTTACGAGAAAACCCTCTCGCTCTGACGAGTCTTTCGATAGTCGAAAGGCAGTCAGAGCGAGAGCGGGGAGGTTTTGATGATACCTCTGGAAGCGTGGTTGTTTGAGAAGATCCATCCTTCTTGGGAGGGATCTGGGAAAATCTACTATCCACTCCACCACCTCCGTGAACCAGTCTTGAGCCGGCCAAAAGGGGGCTATCAATGTCATCCTCGTCCCCTTTGAAGCCAAAAATTTTTTCAGAACTAGTCCCAGGATTTTGAAAGGAGGAAAAGCGTGACGTCTACGTGAGACCAGTCTAGTAGAAAGGCGTCGACTATCAGAGCTCTGGGGTCTTCCACGACCGAGCAAAAGACTCCCAGTCTTTTGGAAAGGAACGTGGCGAAGAGATCCACGTGAGGAGTCCCCCAAAGAGACCAGAGATCTTGACACACATATTGTGTAGGGTCCACTCTGTGTGAAGGACCTGGTTCCTCCTGCTGAGCCTGTCCGCCCTCACATTCCTTTCTCCCTGAACAAACCTTGTAAGCAGGGAGATGTTCCTCTGGGACGTCCATAGCAGAAGATCTCTTGCAAGTTCGTAGAGGAACAAGGAGTGAGTCCCTCCTTGTTTCCGAATGTAGGTAAGTGCTGTGGTGTTGTCCACATTTACTTGAACTACTTTGTTTGAAACAAGAGGTTCTAGACTCTTCAGAGCCAGGTGTACGGCGAAGAGCTCTTTGCAGTTTATGTGCCAAGACACCTGTGCTGCTTCCCAGGTGCCTGACACTTCCTTCGAGCCTAATGTTGCTCCCCTCCCCAACCTTTCTCCGACGCGTCGGAGTACAACACTAGGTTTGGGTTTCTGGATTCTCAGGGAGATTCCTTTGTTCTCCTTCAGAGGGGGGCAACCACCATTCCAAG
>NC_087221.1:21731534-21784034 GCF_015104395.2 Macrobrachium nipponense
ACTACAAATAGATACACTAATTTCACTTATTTCCCCGGTTTTGTGTAAGTCTTAGGTATATCTAGTTTGGAGGGTAAACACATGCCAATTGACAACACTGATAAACAATTGAAGAGCGCAAAACGCCGCAAAGAATGCCGTAGTCCCCTTGAATTAAGTGCAAATAAGTGCTGGTAAGAGTTCAGGTGTACAATTGTTGTGATGAAAGTGCCCCAGCGTCTATGAGTACAAGTGGTGTGCGGATTTAGCACAAGAAATGGGAAGTTTATTGACACAAGCGACTCCGCAACCATCAAGATGGCGTCAATCTTCTAAATGCTTCGAGTTTTAAGTAAAAATTTCAAAAGCGTTTTGGTGAAGTTTGCACTGCGTTGGCCACCCTTTTCATTACCCTCTGTTTAAATTTAAAATATGGCCATAATTTCTAACTTTGGAGAAAATACTTACTTCGAAAGGAGAGTAGAGGTCTTAGCTCCTTCTCTCACCAACAACAACTCGTGACTGATGACCATCTCCGGTGTCAGGACGCGTTAAAAGTACTTTTTTGGAGGGTGGCCAGCCATGATAGTCGGTGAGTTGGGCCAGTCCACGCGATGTTTTACCCTAACTAGCCTTTGACATTACGGTGGCTTTGGTATACTAGCCTAGTAAGCTTACTTAGGTATCTTAAGTTTGGACAACTCACTAGGATATTTTATGCCAATTTCAGCAGGCCAAAGAGGATCCTGAGCATATCCAATCTCATGCCCTTAACTAGGCTATAGCCTAGTATGTCATTGAGCTAGTGGGACTTCGAGCCCAAACAAACATACTTAGCCTAGCTCCTATGTACCTAGGCTAGGTAGTTGTAGGACAAGGACTTGGTCATTCGCCGGTAAAGAAAATAAGACCTAGCCTAATCTGATTCTGCAAAGTACTTGCTTTATCAATCTTGCTTAATTATGTATATTCCAGAACACAAATCCGACATTCATTAGTTTTTAAAAGAAAAAATAAATAAATTGTTATGACGACTCTGTGTTTGTCGCCGACAACAACGCAAAACCGACTCCCTCCCCTTCTCCTATTTACGACCTACAGAATAATGCAAAGCTACCAAAATGCTAAAAAACCATCATTTCTGTTACGAAAACGGTTTTTAACACGGACTTACCCGACTGACTTGACTTCTAAAGGCAACATTTTTGACGGAAGCAGACGAAAACAAAATCCCTCTTGCTAACAGAGCCATTGCTCCTCCTCTCATAGAGATACAATAATTAGAGGCTCTCTAGTCTAGCTTGTTGATGACGGGGCTCCAAGGCAGATGCTAGTCAAGGTCAAGGTATTTTTTAATGTGCAGTAGCTAGTTGGTCCGTACTTACTTGTATTATTATTATCAGCTTTATCTATACGTGTGCCTTAATCAATTACGAATTTGCTACGTCTGTAGTTATTGCTATCGCGTTTTATCTTCGGCATAACTAGCAGAAAGGTTTATATATTCTGGTTTCATTTTTCTTAGTAAATCACCGGCACTGTATATTAAAGCAGTCTGTAATAACTATACACTTAAAACTCATAGTTGCACATAACTCATTTGTTGGCATAAACCCAGTGCCTCGGTTGCTAGGTTATGGCTTGCAATATATATTCGTCTGCGAATCTTGGACCAAACGCGCAAAAAATGGGAGAGTCACAAAAATAAATGCATGGAATAATCTTCTTTTCATTAAATGTAACCTTAAGATTGTTAACTCCCCAGAAACTGAGTGGTTCGGACTTGAACAACGAACACCTGTTGAGGTTATTATGGTCTTCCATAATTTTCTACCCTAGTTACATAACATACCTATATTCGACCGTGGATTGTGTTTTACCGTAAAAAGAGAACCCTTTATTTCTTTACTGTTAAGACTGAGGAAATCGGGACAATTATTGTATCCAATTCTTCATCCCATTGTGAGTACCTGCTCCTATAAATATTTAATATGTTGATGAGGTAGCATAAACTATCGAATCCGGTTTCTGCCAGAACTCTAGTTTTATTGTTTTTTTTTTCTTTCTTTCTTTTATTGATAGTCACCAATTTTTTTTTCTTTTAAGTTTACTTAATTTTATCCAGAAAAAAAATGATTTCCCCGTCACAGCTGGTTGTTGTCGAGTCTAGATGTCCACGAAAGGCCTTCTGTTTCCTTTGACATCTTGTTTAAAATACCTGCCACTAGGAAAGGAGTCTGGTGTCATAAGGCCGATTTTATTCCAGGTTAACCATCGCAAACTGAATAGATATCAGTTTGCGATGGTTAACCTGGAATAAAATCAGCCTTATGACACCAGACTCGATTCCTAGTGGCAGGTATTTTAAACAAGATGTCAAAGGAAACAGAAGGCCTTTTGTGGACATCTAGACTCGACAACAACCAGTTGATTGACTGAACATCTATCTTAGCGATAGATGTTCAGTCAATTATACAATTGGTGCTGGCCATGATTCGCCATAAACGTACGAGGCGGCCCATAGCGCCTTCCTTCTAAGTAAAGTCAAACCCTCCGGCGATAATTAAGTAGGGAAGCGCCACACCCTACAACCCGACGTCTGCAGAGGGCAACCGGCGAATTGCTGGGGTTTGTTTCCATATTCACTTTCACGCATTCACTTTGCTTGGTTTTATGGAGTACAAACCCCCACAGGTATTCATTTCTGGTTTTCTAAACTTACTTCTTATATATATTTTATCATTGTCTTTTCAGTATTTTCTCGTCAGTATCGTAGCCCCTGTAGTAGAATATGAAAATCTTCATTTCTTTTTTAAAAATAGTTTTCTTCTTGCATGATCTTCGCTTCATGCGGTATTTTGTTGTATGGGATGGTGCGCAATGCTCAAATGCATTTTGGTCTAGGTTCAAACAGCCTGTATGCTTCACTTGCATGTCTGATTACAATATTCATTTCAGGTCTAAGAAGCTATTTAATATGCTATCAAGGTGTGGAATACTCCTGACTGTATAACACATCCTTCCAACGGTGACCCAGTTACTGTACTGGTCTGGTTCTGCGAAGGAAGTGGTTTCTAGATAGGGAACCCCAACCCATACCCTCGATTAGGATTTCATATGCTTCCTAGCTCGATGTTTTTTTTTTATATATATTTTGAATGATAAAAAACAGAACGCAACAAACGTATGTGGTGTAGCTACAGTACCTAGAATCCACTGCCACTTAATTACAGTGTAATGCAGTACACACCCTACTGACTTGTTTGTCGTTCCTTCATTGGATTTTTTCTGGTGGATTTCAGTCTTCACTACAATCGAATTTACTGACCGGTATCCATCATTCGTCCTTATTCCCGCATTTGTTAACTTTTAATAAATCTATTGTGAAAATTTCACCCAATACGATGGAACTGCTCGTCATACCTAGTCAGGCCAAGGATCAATCCTGATCAGGCCTGTCTGTCATTGGCTATGCGTATTTATCTTCTTTCACGTCCGTCCGAAGTTTCGTGTCACTCATAGTATGTTACTGGCTTCTTTATGATATGAATAGAGAATTAAGGCCAAAGACCAAGCTCTGGGACCTATGATGTCATTCAGCGCTGAAATGGAAATTGACAGTAAAAGGTTTGAAAGCTGTAACAGGAGGAAACCCTCGCAGTTGCACTGTGAATCAAGTGTTAGGAGAGGGTGGAAAGTAAGATGAATAAAGAAAATATGAAATGAGGTACTACAGCAGAAGGAACGAAATTGGTTGCAGCTAGGGGCCGAAGGCACGCTGCAAAGATCCTTAAGTAATGCTTACAGTGTACCGCATGAGGTCCACTGACGGAACTATGCTCCCTACAGTGGGCTTCTTTGTTTCACACATACTAATGGCAACATGATAGTCATGGGCAGTTTCAACCGAAATGAAACTGTTCTGAATGTCAGGGCTAATTTCCAAATTGCCAATTTAATAATAAAAAAAATGTTTAAATATAAGTTCTTGGAAACACAAACTTTGTCACAAAAATGGTTAACATCTTTCAACCGACAGCATAACCTCACCGGAGACTTTGATAAGTAGCAACAGGGAGCACACCTCCGATTGCAATGGAGCTTGGGGGCCTAGTGTTCAGTAGTATGAAATCCGTACTGGTGTTATATGAGTTTAATACACCTCTTCAATTAAAAAATATTTCCTATTTTAACTCTTTCTCAATATTTCAGCATGTACCGACACCTCCGACGGCTTAACCTGTTAAATTATAATCAGAACTTTTGAAATAGATATTATATGGCAGTTCAACCACAATATTTGTCACACCTCTGTAGACGAGGTAATAAAAATCAAAAGTCAGTGAAAAAAAAAAAAAACTAGGCAAAGTAGCAGATATCGATGTACTACTTTCTTATACTGTCTAGACATTGCTACTTTCAGTGGGCTACGCAGGACATTTAAAACTTAAGCCAGCCATAGAATAAGATGTCTTGACTACTCAATAGTCAAAATTATGCACAGGTCAGTTTTGGCATTTCTTCAACCTTTAATACTGACCATAGAAAATTCTTTAGAAAACGTCCTGAAGTGGCAACGTTACACACACAATATAAGACTAGTTTTCTTGTTTAGCAAGCAGTTGGACTTGACAACAATTCTCTGTAGTACCAGTCCATGGGGAAAATTGCCCATTACTTATCTCAGTAAGTGTATCGATATAATTACTAGCACCCAATAAATCAGTTTAGGAGATTCATTATCCAACATAAAGGTAAATGAATTATATATGTGCTGGAATATCACTTTGGCTCAAGACCCTCTAGAATTTTAAGCCAAAGGCCACACACTGGGACCTATAGGTCCTTCAACGCTGAAACGGAAATTGACAGTAAAAAGGAGTGAAAACCGTAACAGGGAAACAGCCTTGCAGGTTCATACAAATCAGTGCTAGAAGAGGGTGGTTTCATTCGTTTAGTTTTACATACAGCCCTCCCAAGAGATTATTCCTTCTGGCGGGCCCTTGTATGTTTTCTAAATAAGTTACTTCTCATATTTATAAAATTGTCTTTTAGTGTTTTCTCATTGGTTTCTTGTTCTTTTTAAAATTTGCCTTCTTGTATGATCTGCACTTCAGGCAGTATTTTGTTGTATAGTCTTGGTGGTAAAGCAAAAGGAATGAAGGGGGTTGGAGCTAGCGGTTGAAGGGACATTGCAAACACCAGTATAATGCCTACAGTGCATCACTTGAGGTGCACTGACGGCACTACCCCCTTACGAAGACGCGCTTAAAAATAATGAACACCAATATCATAAAAACAGCCAGGTAGCCTATGTGAACCATAGTTGCTACAACACATTGTGAATTGCCACATCTACTCACCTGAACTTTGGTTTTTCAAGCTGTGTGAAATTTTAATTCTTCTGCCAATTAACTATGACTGGACGTATCATCTTCACGTCAAGGATTTCCCAAACTTGTTTTAATGTTTCATTCTACCATAAACTTTTTTGTACTGTTAACTTTGACCGTAATGTAAGTTTAATAATCATTCACACCATTCATTTGGTACTTATAACACATTTATGCAGTCTAATCGGTAATTTCATCAGGTCTGGTTAGTACTGCTACCAACTTAGATGATTTACTTGCGTCTTCAATATTTTAAGCTCCAAAATAAGTGGTGACTATAGAAATTTTGTCATGTCTAGTTAGAACTGCCACCAACATAGATGATTTATCTGCGTCTTCAATATTTTAAACTCGAAAATAAGTAGGGATCAAGCATAACTTTCCACCTGATTATAACCATAGGTAGTTAAGAATGAAGCAATCAAAATGATAGGCTGAAGTGTTGCTGTACTTTACCAGGTTAAAGCAGCTTGACGATACTCTTACTGGTTTTGTTGGCAACACTTGACAGGCTGCAACTGAACTGTAGTTTTGCTAGCATAAGGATTAACACCAAAGAATTTGACAGAACTTTTTAGTTACAACAATGTGGAATATTCCTGATCTCAATCCTGGTTTCTGCTTTTTAGGGTGCATAGGTTTAATTTTCTATTCACTCATTAGTCTTACAAATTCTCTCTCCAGGCTGATTTATAAGATTAGCTTAACCAGACCTCTGGACCCAACAAAGGCTCTTATCGGGCTGGTTATTTCTTTTTGGAACCCCCTGGGGTTTACAGACTACTGATTCTGTCCATTACCATTTTCAGATTATTTAAAGAATGCAGAGTCCACTGGAAAAACTTGCTCCACTGGATGAGCAACTTCATAAAATGAAAAATTGGAAATTTTATCTACATTGGAATACACCAGGCCCAAAAATATTTGGATACCAAAACCTTTGCTGTTTTTTATTTTTTCAGTAACTTTATCTCAGTTATTATTCATTTTACCATGTTACAATGCAGTTTTTATTTAAAAAAAATTCAAGAATCCATTTAAACTTTACTCTTTTCATTAAAAATGTTTAGGCGACATGCACAGTGGCTTTGCATCTAGAGTAGTTTTACAATTAACGGATATATTCTCATGACAAACATCAGACAATATGAAACCCAATTTGTTGTATGTATTGCTATTCATCATATCCAGAATTTCAGTTCTTTAAGCCAGACGTAAGATTCACACTTTCTATATTTCTGTTGAAACCTAAAAGGGTTCAATAAAAGCTGTTCTAGAGAATATGAGGTTTAATCAAACACTTTGACATGCAAGTGCATTGACACAATGTGCTTTGCCTATCACAATTTAGTATTTACATAGAGGGGCACATTCTAGCAAGATTCACAACTCTTGGTGGACAGCATCTATATAACCTTTGATATTGCAGTAAAAAATACAAGACATCATACCAATTGTGGACAGCTACTGTTTATGGTTGTTGGTGTAATGCACTTCTAAGACATGGTCCTGTTTTACAAGCCCAACTACTGCCTTTTCACGAAAGACGGCATTCGCAAGTGAAGCAGTCTCCCAGTCAACACAAGTGAGCCACAACTGAGCTTTAGCGACACCTAGCTGAAAGGCTGTACAGAGTAAGTATGCCACCACAGACCCTTAGTCACACTTAAAACATTACACACTAAGTAAGCTTTATTTTTTTTATTACTAACATCATAACCTGCATGTGAATTTATATAATGCTGCACCTGTGTCAGTTGCCATTTGTTTTTATTGCCAAACGAGTCCATGAAGGAAATCTTTCTGCTAGCACCAAGAACTGTTAAGAAAGTGCCATACGCTACTGCTGAGTAGCAATCTCGACGCTGAGACGTGATCGCTTGGTTGCTTGTTTTGGTGAAACACCAAAAGGCTTACTGGAATGTCACAAAAAAATTGCTGCGGTCAGTAGCAGCATCTTCCTAAATGATGCATCGAGTCAATAAGGATTGTTCCCTATGAGTGAAAAATATGAGTACTGTAATGTAGCAGCCTTATTGGAACATCCACAGTAGCTGCTGCAATTGACTGACCACAAGGAAAGTCATCCACTGTACTTTTGCACAATAATGCACTTAGTTGGTGCCAAGGGTGCCCTGATGTACTGAACTTCACTGCTAACACACACCCTCCCAAAAGGTAACTAACTTCATAGACATGCAAGAAACCCTTCAAATAGATATCAAGGAAGTTTTACACATGGCACCACATATCAGATTCTTTCAATGAAAGCTATGTGAAACAAGCCTCAAAGCTCCATTATAAGAACTATTGCTGCATGTATTTACTATGGTATTTTTACCTTTTGATGTGTATGCTTTTTCTCTGGATGTTATAGAGTGCAACTGACCACACCCCTGGCACCAAACATCCAACCAGTTTTGACATTAAAAAGATTAGGTGGTTGTGATCTTTCAGATGACAAAGCACAAGATGTGACGCAACAAGCAACTCCTTGCTTGGTGGAGTTCTGCACCTGGTCATTTTTTCCTCGTTGCGACACAAATACTAGACACTGAAGAAGCCAGGAAGGGCTAAGCATAGCCTACTGTACCAGCAACTAGGATGACCCACAATGAGAAGAAATTATTACCGGCATGAATGGTAACTGTGGTATGGGATAGGGAGGGAAGTTTGCATGGAAAGGGAAAATGAAAAAGGGACAACAAACTTATAACAGGGAAGGGTTACTGGGATTATGTTGTGGAGAGAAGCAGCAAGACAGCTCCATTTACCACACTGATAGTGGGAACAAATTCATTAGAATGAAAAGCACCACCCACTCATCACGTGAAACTTCAGTTCCAAGTAACGAGAAGGGGAGAAGCCCTTGGTATGTGGGACAATGAGGAAAATTAAGTTGGCATGATAAGTCTTATTGATGAAAACTCTCGAAGTATATTTGCATCTTTATGAAACTACCATCCAATAAAGGAACTTTTTACTATACAGCCTAAGACAACAGTGAAGTGAAGTGAATCAATAAATAACGGGAAAATTATAAGTGCTTCATTATACAGTACATACATTAAGCACACTTGTTCACTCAAGTCTTTTAGAAAAAAGTGTATTTGCACCATATAAATGCCCACCCCTCAAACTAAACAAGTCTCTTCAAAATTACACCATATGCATAGCTTCTGCTCAAAAACCCCCCTGGCCATGATAGGGTTAACCATCTTGCAACCACAGGCAACAGCACCAAGCGATCAACTTAAGACAGAAAAAACTGCAAGCCGACTGAAATTCCTTATATTGTATGAAAATGAGAGACTGGCAGGTGATAATAAAGAGCTTGTGTTTTCATTTCATACAGAGTTCACTCTGCATTAAAGCAGAGGACCATGATGTGAGTTAGCAACTCCACCTGTATCCATTACAGGACACAGATCTGGAGTGGGGAAAAGAAAATAATTTCTAACATCAAATTTGCCAGTTGCAGCTCTCCTGGATTCCCACCTATCCAATGGCAACATGCTGGTCACAGTAATATGAAATAAAAAAGGATATTGGCCTACTGCAAGGCATCATCATGTATAACAGCCGCCTACTTCCAGATTCATAAATACTCTCATCTTTTTGGTCTAAACTTTGTGACCTCAACCACACAGAGCTGGGGAAAAGCACAAGTACTGAAGCAAACTCTACTAAGGAAACACTATACGGCAAAAGGCTGCTGCTGATGAGGGTTTGGGAGAGGGAGGGAGGGAGGAGGGATTTGGGAGATAATTGGGAATGTAATGCAGAGCTGGAAAACCCAAGTTTAAGATACTGTATTGTCAACAATCATAACCTACATGTATTAATTTAAACACTAAATGGGAGCTCATGAATGTGCTTACAGACTGCTAATATGTAACAGCCAATACCACAAACCTCTTGATCTTGCACACTAGTATCCAGACGAACCTAATTACGATGTATTAAAACAGCCTTTTTGAAGAGGGGTAGTTTCATTAAACTTTCAGCATTAGAAACACTGTACTGTTAAATTATTGTATTACTAAATTTCTTATCTTACACCTCAAATACACACTGTACTGGGGCTTCCAATCATCTACATATATTTCTCCTATGTATATAACCACTAAGACACACACTATACCCAATGTAAAACCTCCTGAAGCAGTGACATACAAATGATCTAATCAATACAACTGACAAAAAGAGAGTTTCACCATAACTGTGCTGATTTCCCCAAGCAGAGAAAAGAAAGTGCTAGGATGCACTTAGGCTCACTCACACACAGAAAGAGAAGATTGCTTGGTACAAAAAAGTGTATTTCTTTCTAAGACATATCTAATGTCCCATAATGAGTGGGAATGCTGGCTTCAAAGATGTTAGGTCTTCAAAATCTGGGACTGGAAAGAAGAATAATGGTAAAAAGAAACGAGTAGGATATGATTTGTGTTAAGGATTGGGTTAAGGACAATGCAGGATTTTAAGGAAAAGGAGGAACTTTGAAAAAGGTTGACCAAGTTGGAGAAGCACACTCCCAACTATGGTTAACCCTATAGGGTATTAAAATCAATCTTGAGCTGCAGGGGAACTTAAAATGCGCCAACTTCGGACACCGAACACCAACTAAGGTTCAACAGAAATTGCAGCCTTAATCTAAGACCACATAGAAATATACAGAAAACTATATTTAAAAATTAAAAGAATAAACCTACCTATTCAAATTTCTTATTATTTACCAATATCAATAATAAATACACAACAAATGATGTAATGGAACTTTTCCAACACAAGGCGTGTGATGAAAATGTCGAAACTTAAAGACGAAGGATTGGAATGATGGTGCCTTATCCTTTCCCATCCTCACAGTGGAGCTTCTGTCCATAACAAAGTCCCTGCACAGATTATGAGGAGGAGAAAGACTCTTCAAAAAGTCCATAGCCTTAACTTGAGGATTAAAAGTTCTACCCTGGATGCAAATACATCTAAATATACAACTGCTTAACATTTCAAAGGTTAAAGCCTCAAAATTTACACGCAATATACCTCACTAGTCAGCAGCAACCACTGGCATAAGTAGTTTAGAACTAATGAATATACACAAATTAAAAAAAAATAATAATTCTGCCCTTCCCTTTAGAATATTTTACAAGGAGGGAAAACAATGACAAGGGATTATGAGCCTCAAAGGAGCGCCAGACAATTTTACCTCTTGCTCCTTCAGTCTCTATCTACCCTTTGCAAATCATGTCTTTAATAATGCAAAAGACAACTCTGGCAGTGCTGGAGAGAAGCCTTTGGTATTGAAGAGCTCCACTGTGGGAAGGGGGTGGTTGGTTGTGGTGGTAGTGGAGGTGGAGGTGGTGTGGCGGTAGCAATATGGTGGTGGTGGTGGTGGCGGGATGTGAAAGAACCACCAGATAACCACTACCACATTAGCTCACATCTTGATCCTCCACATCCTGAACCTGTTCCTTCTGTTCACCTTCTCCTGCTGAAGAACATTTTAAAATGAAATATTTCAGCTAGATATTCCTGACCTCAAGTAGAGATTACTTCACTGAGATTCAAAGTTTGTTTCAAAACATGTTCAATTTCAGAAATATAACAATGGTCAATGTTGAAAATGCAATGCACATTTCAGCAACTAATGCTGACTGATCAAACATATACAATGTAGCATTAAAAATTTTTTGGTTATGTTCAAGCACAAAGCAAATGTTACCATTGGCACCTACCTTCACCCTGCATATCTGAAGTCCATAACGTTAAGTTATCCCGCAAGAGCTGCATTATCAACGTTGAATCTTTGTAGCTTTCTTCTGATAAAGTATCTAGCTCTGCAATCGCATCGTCAAAAGCTGCCTTGGCAAGACGACATGCCCGCTCTGGACTATTCAGAATTTCATAATAGAACACCGAGAAGTTCAGCGCCAAACCAAGCCTGTCGAAAAAAAGAGAAATAAAAAAATAAAAAAATTAATAAATAACAACATTACATTAAAAACAAAAGTTCAGTTTTCCGAGTAATACTGCACAAAACATTCTCTTCCCCTCATTAATCTCATGAAATGACTAAGCCAAGGTCATGACTTTAGCAAAAGTGTAAATACAAATATGGATTTAGTTGCCAGATATCCCATCACAAACTCACGACACATTCATTATAGTTATTGTCTCTTCGTTTCCCTTTTTCATACGTTTCTACATTGATGACATTAATTTTTCTACCACTTTCAAAACTGCTCTAGATCAACATAAAAGTAATTTGTATTTTTCCTATGTATAAAATTCTAAAAGCATGTATGGTCCTTTTATTTATTTCTGCCTGTATATTGATCCAATACAATATTGTCAATTAAAATTTGTCAAAACTTCCATCAAATTCATAAACAAAAACCTTTCCTTTGCTTCCTTCTTTTCAATTACCTTGCAAAGATAAATTAGTTCAGGACCTCGTCATACTTATTTGATATATTTAAAGGTTGTAATCTTTATGCTAGCCTCTTATTCAACTTGACACTTACGCATACAACAGTATACTACAAAACCGGTTTGACAAATGTGATACGAATGAATGAATAAAAAAATAAAAAAAATAAATAAATAAATAGTAGACTAGTGGAATGTTTGCAAACAACTAAGTCTGAGGATGCTACAAGAGAGTACATACCGAATAGGATGCGTAGGAGGCAGTTCTGTCATTGCAATGTCACTAGCAGCTTTGTAAGCAACAAGAGAATTTTCAGCTGCTGCTTTCCTGTCATTTGCAGTGGCAAACTCGGCAAGATACCTGTGGAGAGAATAGGGCAATTAAGACATATCATCTACTTTTGCTTACTCTTGTCCCTGGAAATATCAGGTGACAACTTGGAAGCAGCTTGAAGTTCTAACACATCTTTATCATCTTAAAACATCCCAAAATCAATCTTAGTTTTCCTTGGTTGCTAACCAATCAAAACACCCCAGTGATGTTTTCAAAACAATTTCCTTCTCTAACACGCAGTTCTTAATGTGTGAGAAAATAACTGGAATAAAAAGACACTATCCCTCCCACACACCCCCCCCCACAACAAAATAGCAAAAGTTCAATGATAAAAACAGCTCAATCTTGAACTGAAATTACTTTGCCATACTATTTAGTATATGGGTAAGAAAATATGTACCAAAAAGATCCTTACTTATTGATGGAAGGCATATGACAAAACGTTTTACCCTCTGAAACGATTTCCAAGTATCAAGCATTTTTCACTGCTACATTTCCTTTCTCCAATACTTAAGGAAGGTATCCAAAACTACAAAGTGCAAAACAATATCAAGTGCATATGTGTGGTAGGAACCCAATATCCAACTACACACACAGAGAGAGAGAGAGAGAGAGAGAGAGAGAGAGAGAGAGAGAGAGAGAGAGAGAGAGAGAGAGAGAGAGAGAGAGAGAGAGACTGGTATGCTCATCCCAAGAGACTCATCAAACTAGTAAACATTACGATATGCTTCTACATTAAAATCCTGACTGCTAATTCACACCAGAATTGGAAAAAAATTAAAAGGAAATAAAACACTACACAATAAAATCTTACTAAAAGGTAAAATTTAAACTATTAGCTAATTTCCTCTTCAATTTCATGTTGGGACAATTTTTTTTTTAATTTAGAAAGGGATGGAATACGGAATTTCTGGGACCTAAATTATAATTAATTACAGTTCCCTTTCAGAACTCTAGGAACTAGTTGGCATTACAGTGGCACAAGTTCATGTCTGTCTATGCCAGGCATGCTCATGCAGTTCACAAGGTTAAGGTTACTAATGCAGAATTTTTTTCCCTAAAGAAAAACCTCTGGGGGTAACAAGGTGGGCTAACTTGTGCATGTATATATATTTAAAAAAAACCTTGACTAACACCTTCAATCTCATTACAAGAAATACCTTTCAGATATTTTATTTAATAATAATTACCCCTTATGAACATATACCAACAAACGATCTCTCAAAACAACAATCAGTCCTGACCATTCTCAGCTCCTAGTATACTAAACCAAACCATAGACAAATTAATAAAACAGCAGCAGAACATCAACTCAAGTTGAATGATGTTGAGGCATTTGGGTCAACTTATCAAGAGCTTAAAACACTTTCCCAAAGACTACTACTAATCATTTTAAATTTGAAATCCATAGGTGTCCTTGCTATTAAAGGATTTAAACTACGCACGTTAAGGAGTGACTAGCTACCTTGGGATTTTCTTAAAACCAATTATGAAACATGGAACACCACATCAGTTTGTGGGCTGTGAGGGTGTAAGGAGCAGCCAGCCAACTGCGCAGCAAAAACTGTCCCTATTCACTCGACCATAATGCTCATTTTACCCAGTCAAAATAAGTGATCACATACGGAACCAGCATTTTTGGCAACAGATTATGATGATGACGATTGTAGGTAAAGTATACATACAGGCATCTACTCGGTAATTGAGACTTCAGATGCTTCCAGAAAGAGAAAAGGGTAGAATATGGCTCCGACTTGCTCTATGCCAAGCCCTATTCAAGTACGAATATCTCTAGTGATTTTTACACCTTCAAATAGTCATAGAAAACCCAATATGCGTTCTATTTTCTTGAAACTTTGGCATTCTGTTGAAATAGCTCACGCAATGGAATGGTCACATTCAGATATTTCCAAATATAAAAAGATGAATATAAATGCAATGTATCTGAATACCTTATTACGTCATTCTGGCTTTTTTAATGACGTTGGCTACAATTTATTGCATTTACCTGAACACGGAAAATTTTTTGCAGCACCTAGACATTTTTGAACTACAGTATTCACACAAAACAAATTCACTTATATTGATTAAATATTGAGGCTGCTGCACAAAAATAGTTAACACAATGTTATAAAAACACTAGTATGTAGTATTTATATATGAAGTTTCAACCCTTAATGTCTCCCCCCCTCCCCACCAAAGTAACTGGTCACCTCTTAAGAATCTCAATTTCAACTAAGGAGGTTAAGAATCAGACAACTCTTACATTTAAATTAACACATTAAGTGCTCAAACACTAACTGGTAAATTTGTAAGATTATACAAATGAAAAGTATCAGCTAACTCCAAGTTAAAACAATGTTAATGTTCTACATCTAAGATTGCAGCATCAAAATATCTTTCAAAATTACAATGAACACAACAGAATTGCTTACATCAGTGTATCTGATGAAAAATATTTCCAAGTAAAAAACATTCACTGTAGTTCTGTGATAGAATTTCTTTTCCCTGCTCAAATACTTGAAAAGAACTGGAGGTACCAGTTGATGCAGCAAAGGGAACTTCTGAAGTGAAAGAATTTTGAATATTTTCTACTTTTACCCAAGGACGAATGCAGCATCACTTGCTGTTTTCTATCCTGATTTTGCCTTTGCTAGGTACTATTTCCTTTCTGAACAATTTACTAGCTTAGTCCAAGCATTATATCTATAGCAAGGCAAGGCCAACAAATACTGAACTTAAAATGACTTGGTGAAACCATATCTTTTAAGACAAGACCCCATTTTTCTATTCTCCTTCATGCATGGAATCTTCCATGGAACTGTGTCATCTACCCTAGTGCTAATAGTAAATGTATGAAACAACAAAGATAACCAGGCAGTCTAATGAAATGTTTTAAAACGTACACACTTACGCACGCCAGTAAATGCACACAAAAGAATGTGAAACACTTCATGCCTCAAAGAACATATAAAACAAGACCACCTATTTATATTCAAACCAAGAACCTAGTTCTATTAATATCAAAAGAACTTACCTTCACCTATACTTCAGGACATAATGCGGACTAATGTGACATACAGTTTACAGATATACACCACTTACTGCAGAAGTGCTGAAAAATTTTGTGGTAACTTTTTCAGTTTGGCCCACATCTTAGCACAAAAAGCTAATGCCTACTTTTACTTTAACAAAAACCTAATTTTTCATTAACAAGGAAACATTTCTTAGAAAGGGATTTTCTTTTATATTACTCAATTTTTTTCATGTAAAAGAGGGAACCATACAATTTTCCACAAATATGCACTACCAATCTAATGCAGCTGCACTAATAGCAACTACAAAAAACCACACACATTTATATATAAGCAAATTTTTTGTGCTGAACACAGTTGTTCTTGCATGAATGCTTAGCACTTAATCAAGACCTGTTGCACTGTCAAATGAATTCCAACAATTGTGCTGTAGTATCATTAAAACTCTCAATGAGCTTTAATATTTTAGCATGTGCACAGACCACCATAAATATCATAAAGGAGTTAAACCAATGCAACTGCAAGCCACAGGGGCAAAACAAAACAAATAAATCCCCAAACCATTATAAGAAAAAAAAAAATTCCAATAGCATCATGGAAAAAATCTTACTCTGACAGTTTGTAAATTCTTTATACAATGTGCAACTCTAAAATAGACCCATCAATAAAATTGTGCTCAAATGTGCAGTCTTAATGTATAAACAATTTTTGTCTTCAGACAAAATGAGCAACTTTTGATACATGCACCCCATGGATCAATCGGTAGATACTATCTACCCTCATCATAGTTTGTGCAGGCTACATGCAAAATCAGTGATATATGAAGGGATGGGAGTTAGGCACTGATGTCTGACAGATGGGTTTACATGAAATATAAGTTAACTAGATTAAAACTTCAATTGTTTCACATATGCATAAGCCTATTGCTTTTCTGACAGGAAATGGGAATTGTGTTCAACACTGCATCATACTTTACAATATTTTTAAAAGTAAGTTTAAAAATCGAAGAAGTGGATAGATAGACAATGACAAATACTGTAAAAAAAACCAACATATTCATTGTTGGTTGTGAACAGAGCCATCCATGCTAAATATAACATTTGTTCTGCATTCTCCGACTGGGTCATCATGGCTATTCAGCAATTGAGCACCACAATCTACAAGCAAGCTCAAACTGTTCAAATTTTAGTTATCAAGTTCATTTCCTTCATCAAGCATAATTATTATTAATCAATCTTTTGTATTGCATAATCATTATAATTAATCTTATAAGATTTATAAAGTTCCTAAGTTTACGTTCCTAACTCACAGGAATGGCATAAATGGTTGTTCCTGATGAGCTTTAAGATCTTATTTAACATTTTGACTCCTTAAAAACTGCACTAATTGGATAAGCTGAAAACTTTGAAGAAACTGAATTTCTTTAAAATATTTCTTTCCAATAAATGACATATGTTGTTGGTTCAAAGCTGGTCAATCAATGAATCTTATAAATATTGTTTGGCATTTGGCTTCATTTAGTTATTCATCCAATAACAATGGGTCACATGAATGAGACTAATTCGAATACAGAATATTACCTGATGTGGAGTAGTTTTGGAATGGACACCACAATCTATCATTTAATGTTATTTGTACAATTACTCAATAATAATACATGCCATTTATTGATCATGAAGGAATTCCGAGGCAATGAATCACTGACAGAAAATATAATATTTCATCTGGTCAGTGACCTTAAATGGCTATATTATATACAGAACCAACATGCTTCAACATTTATCCCACTTCAGTACATTTTTGGAATGGACACTTACAAATTGGTTGAACAAATATTTCTAGAATAAACTTGATGCTTATTAAATCCAAACTATCTAGTAACTATATTCAAGTTTTGGATTTTACTTCTCTTTTTTGACAAACAGTGGAAGGAAAATCAGCACGTCATAAAGATGAGGCTGCCAAGTTATTGCAAAAATCCTTCATAAATTTTGAGCCTCAGATGGTCATTGTATCAGGCAAATCGACAGCTGCTTAAAAAAATTTCCTGTTGACTCCACTTTCAAACATCAAAATAAATAGTTGCCTCGTACACTATTATTATACAAATGATTCAGGATATTATCATCAACATGTGCACTCAAAAGGCTAACTGTATGCACCGGTAAAATATTCATTCCATATTTTAATCTTAACAAGAAACCACCGACACACTTCTAAAATTAAATGCAAAGGTTAAGTAATAATTAAAAGTCCAACAAACAAAACCCTACTTTCACCCATCATGCCAAAATGTAAAAAAATAGGCCTTTCAGCAAAAATATTCAATTCACTGTGACAGATATCAACAACCATAATCATGCACTTTCGTGAGTATGCTTAACATGCAGCAGATACAAACTGTGGGAAACTACAATCTGAACGACTTCACCATTACTCAACTTTTCACAGTTCCAGTATAAAAATGAAGAAAAATGTAAATACACTAAGAAGAAAAAGACCAAATATATAATAACTATGGAAAAAAGTAGAAAAATACCTTACCCTCTCCATTTTTGTAGTGCAGTATCTGTATGGACCCCAATACCCTTTGACAAATTTACTGTTCACATATCACATACATGGATTTGGAATTATTGCTTCGTAGTCAAGCAATGTTATTAATCCTAAACACAAGAGATCACTGTAAAACAGGTAACCAAATACCAAACCAGTTGAGAATCCCTCTATGTATGCCTATATACAATGGACTTGAAAATGACCCATCATAATTATTTCATACCCAGGGCAAGGAAGGACAAAAGAGGTAACCGCAAATACATCTACTTCGTGAAGTCTGATAATAAACTATACAACTAATAGAAATCTTGGTAACCAGTGACTTGGCTTAACAGTACAACACCTAAAAAGTGATTCTACAAACTGTACGTTGGGAAAGAAAACAAATAAAAGCTCTCTAAAGGAGGGGCAGAAGGGAAGGGGGGGAGGGGAGGGGGTTGAAGGAAATGAGGACTACCGTAGAAACAATATTTACCCCTCTTCATTCTTCTTGTCGTTGCCAGTGGCAGACTCAGCAAGATACCTGTAGGCAGAGACGTTGGGACTACTTAGAGATTGTACTGTACGTACCACACTCCTCGGTGCGGAATTTATGTCTCTGATTTCCTTTCAATATTAGTAAGCCAAATACAATTCTAACTGTAATACTGTACTTCTGGAAATAAAAAATAAAAAATAAAATGGAAAAAAGAAGAGGCACAGGCAAAACAAAGAGTGCAGTACACCATAGCAATGTTAAAAGCTAGGAGTGCATGAACAATGAAGATGTAAAATACTACAAAGAAAACTGGCAAAGCAATAAAGAAACACAATTCCACAAAATTCTTGGCCAGGGACGATACATAAAAATCAACCACCAATCACAAAAGCATACCATGAAAAACAATCTCAAAATACCATCATACATAAAGCTTTAAAAACTTGAAAATTTACTTCAACTTAAAATGTACAAGAGCACATCTAAAAAAAATTGAAGAAATACCCTCCATACAGTACAAAAATGTGCTTACAGCTATATCAAGAACTACATGGGATATTACCACCAAATGAAAGGTTAGAGTAAACATCTTTGTTTGCAAGAATTACATTTAAAAATCAAGGGGAAAAAAGGTAAAAAGGTGCACAAAAATTTACTTAAGAATCAAATAAATTTAGTTAGTTCAAACAGCCCACAGGTTTTGAATCCCGTATGCCTGGCTTAAAAAAAAATCCACACCTCTGCAGGTTCACTATAAGACAATTGTAGTGAAGGTAGGAACTCCCAGTGTCTTTATTATCAATACTCTTCAGGTTTTCATTTCAATACTCTAAAACTCATAGCACTTCCCAAAGGTTTTGTTTCAAGTTCAAAACTGTACTAAGGCATACTAAAGAAGCTGTACACTTAGCACAGACAGATAAAGAGCAACAAATCAGAAGTAAACTAAAGACAACACAGCAATGGGGTGATGCAAGATACCTTTATAACCATTTTCAGTGTCCCATCAAAGGCAAACCTTAGGCAGTACCTTTACATTATTACCATTTTCAAAGACTGCACCAATACTGTGCGCAATACAGTAGTACCTCAGATCTCGAACTTACTCTGTTCCAGAAGGCTGGTTGAAAGGTGATTTGTTCGAAACATGAAACAAACCCCCCCACAAGAAAGAAAGGGAATCAGAATACAGTCGACTCCCACTATTTGCAGACTCACAATTCACAGAAAATTTGCGGTATTTTTCACAGAAATATTAATGAATTAATATATTTTCGTATCATTGTCTGGTACACATCCCTGCAAATATGGGAGAGTCTTCTGTAATTTGTTCCAGCCAACCCAAAAAAGTCCCCCTTTCAAATTATTTCCAAAAATTAAATTAAGAGTGTAATATACGAAGTAAAATTTTCAAAAAATTTTGTGTTCAGTAAGCAAAGGTTGATATCAATTAAACAGGGTAAACTTTGAGTTCGAAGAAATAAAAAAAATCTCACCAATGGAAAGAGGATATACAAATGCACATGGTGTAAGAAAAATAATTCTAAAACAATCCCCCTGCCTTCCATGAGAAGTTGAAAATGACTACTGACACCCAATTTTGGGGCCTCTTTTAACCCTCTTACGCCGGAGCGGTAAAAAAAAAAATTGTCTCCCGTGTGCCGGAGGGGTTTCGGAGTGAGCGCGGAAGCGGAAAAAATATTTTTTTCAAAAAATCACAGCGCGCTTAGTTTTCAAGATTAAGAGTTCATTTTTGGCTCCTTTTTTTATCATTGCCTGAAGTTTAGTAAGCAACCATCAAAAATGAAAAAAATTATCATTATCATATATAAATAATGCGATATATGATAGAGCAAAAACGAAATTTCATATATAATTGTATTCAAATCCGCTGTCTGCAAAATGGTTAAAGGTAACAAGTTACTTTTTTTTCATTGTAATGTACACTAAATTGCGATCATTTTGGTATTTAACACATTGTAAAACGATAAAAGCAACACAGAAAAAATATTATCACAAAATAATGCATGAATTTGTAACGCGCGGACGTAAACAAATATTTTTTTCAAAAATTCACCATAAATCTAAATATTGTCCTAGAGACTTCCAATTTCTTTCAAAATGAAGACAAATGATTGAATATTACTATACTGTAAGAGTATTAGCTTACAATTGCAGTTTTCGACCATATCTGACGAGTTAAAGTTGACCGAATGTCGATTTTTTTTATATATATATTTTTTATATGCAATTATTTCGGAAATAAGAAAAGCTACAACCTTCAAATATTTTTAGTTTTATTCTACATGAAATTGAGCATATTTTCATATATAAAACTCTATGAAATGCCTAATATGAAACGGAGCAAATATTCTGAGAATGGGACGTACGTATTTCAGAGATTTGTGGCGGAGAATCCGCGCGCTGAGGAAGGAAAGTTTTTTTTTTTTTTTTTTTTTTTTTTTTAATTAACCATAAATCTAAATATTTTGCTAGAGACTTCGAATTTGTTTCAAGATGAAGATAAATGACTGAATATTACTAGACTGTAGGAGTTTTAGCTTACAATTGCGTTTTTTGACCATTTCGGTAAAGTCAAAGTTGACCGAACGTGGTTTTTTTCTATTTATCGTGATTTATATGCATATATTTCAAAAATGAGAAAAGCTACAACCTTCAATTATTTTTTGTTGTATTCTACATGAAATTGCGTACATTTTCATATATAAACTTTATGTAACGGCTAATTTAAAATGGTGCAAACATTACCACAATCGCACGTATGATTTTTTTCGGAAGTTACCGCGGGGACGTAAAGAAAATTTTATTTTTTTCATAAATTCACCATAAATCGAAATATTGTGCTAGAGACTTCCAATTTGTTGCAAAATGAAGGTAAATGCTTGAATATTACTAGAATATAAGCGTTTTAGCTTACAATTGCGTTTTTCGACCATTTCGGTAGAGTCAAAGTTGACCAAAGGTTGAAATTTTGGCAATTATCGTTATTTATATGAAAATATCTCAAAACTGATAAAAGCTACAACCATGGGTTGTTTTTAGTTGTATTGTGCATGAAATTGCGCACATTTCCATATATAAAACTTTATATAACGGCTAATTTTAAAATGGTGCAAACATTACCACAATTGCATGTATGATTGTTTTCGGAAGAGTTACCGCACGTGACGTAAGGAAAAAGTTTTTTCATAAATTCACCATAAATCGAAATATTGTGCTAGAGACTTCCAATTAGTTGCAAAATTAAGGTAAATGATTGAATATTACTAGAATATAAGCGTTTTAGCTTACAATTGCGTTTTTTTACCATTTCGGCAGAGTCAAAGTTGACCGAAGGTTGAAATTTTGGCAATTATCGTTATTTATATGAAAATATCTTAAAGCTGATAAAAGCTACAATGAGTATTTTTTTGTTGTAGTCTACATAAAAATGCGCACATTTTCATATATAATACTTCATGTAACGGCTAATTTACAATGGTACAAAAATTATGTCAAAGTGACAAAATAATTTCCGAGATGTGTCACAGATACTTTTCAGTGCGGCAAGAAAGAAATTTGCGCTTGCGCACCTGCGTATCGATTGTAAACAAAAAAACACCTTGATCCGTGAATTCCCAGCATCCCCCAAGGCGCGTGATTCAAAAGTTTTAGGCTGGTAGGCCTAGAAGTATTTTTCCGCGAATTTTTAAAAAAACTTTTGTAAGTAGACGTAAAATACGTTGAGTTGGCACATGGGAGACAAAAAATGTCGACGTAAAATATGTCCAGTCGGCGTAATAGGGTTAAAAAAAAAGACAATAAGAAATTTTAAGTAATACATGATTTTTCTAATAAATGAATTCATTATGATTTTTCTAATAAATGAATTCATTATATTATGTAAAATAATAATTACAGATCACACAATATCAAAACATATAAATAAAAATTAGTAACAAATTCTGACCAAAACATATAAATAAAATTAGTAACAAATTCTGACCAAATTTCCTGCAAATTATTTAGTGTGAACAACCCCCCCCCCAAACAATTCACAGCTTTCACTCTGGAACATAACGCCCCCTATTTAAGGAAATTTTGCCTATTCATGGTATTTTTCTATGAGACATTACCAAAGATTCCGGTTTTTTATCAATTTCCTCATAAAATGAACTTTTTGTGATAAGACTTAAAAGAAACCAGGTAGAAACATTTTTAGTGGAATTTTTTTTTTTAAGTTTTACCTAACAAAATAGGCAGTTTTAAGACTTTTTATAGGGGGTTTCAACTATTTGCAAGATCTGGTAACTATCCCCCTGAACATGGGGGGACCCTGCATGTAGATTTATAGAGAACGGAGATGCAGTAGCTTTATTGGATTTATACATTTTTTTTTCTAATAGTTCTTTGCAAAATCACATTTATAACTGACATACTATCATAATGATAAGAACTAAACCCACAGCGACCCCTTCTCTCTTCAACAACATCACAATGCCTGATAACTTTAAATTATTCATTCATTATTCCTCAACAAAATACACTCCCTCCATCACAACTTACATGTGTGTCACCACAAAAATGTACGAGGTTGTTCATCATTTAAGCTAAATTTCATTGTGAAAAGCTTAATTCTTTCATTCATTTTGTTAGTTACAGTTATCATTCAACAATACAGTCTCACTCAGCACACAAAATACTGGCTCAATTAAGACCTTTTTTATTGTTACTGTATTGCATTTAATTCCTATATTTTATCATTGTTAAATTTATGAAATTATTTATGAAATTCTTTTATTTTTGTGTGAACAATTATTGTTTTTACCTACATACAGTAATATTTTAACATTCTCCTCCTTATATGGGAATGTTCGACAAATGAGGTACCACTGTATTCGACATTCAATCAAAACGCAAACCCTGTTCCCTTGACTCAATCAAATCAGCAACAAAAAATTATTTGAAAAGCAGGACACAGGGATAAGATGCAAGTACAATATAGGAGCAAAGATTCTGAATTAAAAGAAGTATTCTACTAGAACTACTTAAATACCAACTTTGTAATTTCAAGAAAGCTATCTCCTAAGAAAAGAATTCATGGTAAAATTGAAAACCAAATTACTGTTTATGTACATGCAATATAAAAACCACTTTCAGTTTCATTAAGGAATTTCAACTTACTAATGCTTATTAAACCAAGCTATCTAGGGCATAACCAGCAGTGCTCTCAACTCCTTAAAAAGCAAAAATAATTGCCCACTCAAAACTGCATATGACTGGTGCTCAGTGAAAGCAAATGAAAACATACCAGTAAAATCACAACGGAAAAAAAAAAAAAAAAACATGAGGCTAGGGGGAGGGGACAAAACTGCAACTTGTACAGTATTACAGTCCTCCCATAAACTACTGTAAATAGTGATCGCGATTAGTTCTTGGCCCACATATAGAAAAGTTAGGTATCTGCTTCCTAAGTTTCAAGTCATTTAAGACTTGTGATGAACTAGAAACAATAAGCTGTAACCTATACCTGTAAGAATTTCTTCCCTACCTTTAAATGTCAAATCCTTACAGACTGGATTACAGGACACTTATGTTTGACCATCAAAATTTATGAACCGTCAGACTATTACAATTATTATCAGCAATAAGTCCATTGCTACAACAGCTCCCATGGTTCTGGTCTGAAGAGTGCTCTTACAAATAACATAAATCTTATTCAATACATAAGAGAAAAATAAGGTTCAACTGAAAAGGTTTGAATTTTTTTTTTTTTTTTTTTTTAACACATTTCCTAAAGGAACATGTCTTAGGGTTGACATACGCTCTTTGCTGAAATTCAGCCGAGCCATAACCTTATTCAATCAACAAAGGACAATGCTTCATGCATTACAATATAACACAATTTAACAAAACCAAGGCAAACAACTCTGCCATAAGTGATGTATGTACTTGACACCAGAACATCTAGTGGATGGTAGAATAAATCTAGTACTCTAACAACTCATTACACTTGTACAGAGTCAGTTACCAAATCTACCTATCTAACTCTAGGCACTGTTTTAGGAGCATGCAATTCAATGTTAAAAACAAGGTACACACTTTACTATTAATGCAAGTTACATAAGCAATCAAAATTTTACTGTAAGTTACATAAGCAATGTAAATCAAAATTTTACTGTAATGTCAATCCAAGTGTTTATTTGAATGCATGCAACATACACGCTGAAGACTGTCAATAACTAATGCCCATCTTTAAATGAATATACTGTACTACTACAGGCACATACCAACACTCAATATCATGTCAATTCTAATGAGAATGGAGGGCATAAAATCTGCATAACTCACAGCGGCCGCAGAAAGCCAGCAAACAACAGATACAATGAACTACACATATTAGCAAGCTAAAGCTAATAGAGGATACAAGTTCACTTATATGTAACTCAGATCATTTATCACGTGACCAAAAACCCAGTGTGTCACATGTATATATATATATATAAAAAAAAAGATACACAGATACACCATAGAGTGCCATGACGAAACATGGACTCTATCCTACTTTGAAGTAGAACATCCTGTAAGTGTTCACCTCATAAGTCACATATTCTGCATTCCAAATGCAGCAAGGTCTGCTCCACTAAAGGAGTAATGGGGTTACCAAAGTCACCAAAAAGAGTACTGTACTCCGGTAGATCACAAAATTTTACAACATAATTGACTGTAAGGATACAACAGGTTACCAAGTAGCTGCTTAAGTCTACCTTACTGTTAAATGTGATCAATGCAATGAAGGACTAAACACTAAATTAAAAAGTGCTATATCGCTTTTCACAAAAATGAGTACATACATACTATGATAAAATCAATGCTTACCCTTGTCCTTGAATGAGTCTAACAGCAAGGACTTCACACTCATTACTACTTACACACACAAGAAAAACACGAGATGACATTAAAAAACCCACACATACACACCAAATTAAGAGGACATATGCCTGTCCAAACTGTTTTGTAGGATTTACTCACCACAACTAAAAAACATGAATTTAGCATGACTGCAGGCAGCTTCAACTATTTACTCACCTGTGGTAATCACCTTTCATCTTGTAAAAGAATACTCTGCTTTCTCCAGCTGATGCTGTTGGTATAAGGTGCTTGTCTAACAACCCAAGGATGTCAGAACAGATGTCCTTCAGCTCCTTTTCCACCTATCAGCAAAATTTTAGATTAAAGTTTAGCAAAATGTGATGAACTATTTCAACCTAACTATGAAGTAGAAAATTGTTAAAATGCACACATGAATATTCTTTTTACTTAAAATGCACATATGAATTTTTTCACCATGCTACACCGTTTAGTAAAAAACTAATAAACAGCTTCCAGACACACAATCAAATTAGTCTTCCCCATTATAGTATAATATTTTAAGATTGGGTAAAGATGTAAACAATGTTGTATGTATTTTGTAAATGTAGCACCATTTTTTTTTTTTTTTTTTTTGAGCTGTTCCCAGCTTTCTTAAAGGATTGACTTCCCAGCTAAGCTTCTCTTGGGGCAAGTAGAGGTTGAATTCAGATAGAAGATTACAGGTTGACTGAAACCAAGAGCCTATGCCAGCACAAGGCTGGCGCAATCTAAGACGATGACACTAGAAGAAAATGATGGATATGAAAAAGTCTATAAAATAAAACACGGTATAGTGTAGGCTATTTTAAACTACAAAGCATATGGAGAACAAACTGTGGATATTTATTATTGCATAAGAGAAAATTATGTTTTCATATATAGTAAGTGTAAGGCAAAAATTCATCTACATATACCCAACCAGAGAATTTTCCCAAGAGACAATATCACGTATGTGTTTGTGTGTATACTGTAGCCCCCGATTACCGGCACTTTGGTTTTATGGCGATTCTTCAATATATTCATAACTGGGTTTTACCCTCTATAGGGCTTATAGCACCATTGCCTGGTTCTGGTTATCATTGGCTTAGGTTAAATGCCAAGACTGACTCATAAAATACCAATATGACAAATATGTCTTTTCCTTTGCTCTTTTAAAAAGTTATCCTTCACTTCGCTGTATCCAATAATACTGTACATAGTCTTGTATCACTATTGTATTATAAAATACAGATAAACCGATCATGATTTGGTTTGGAAAAATCAGCTGAGGGCAGAGGTAAGACTATTTCACCGTACGTAACTCAATTCAGAGCGATTTCCGTAATTCTATTCAGTGTAAATTATTTTCTAGAAACTATTTATATGGGACAAGGTTATTTTTAGTTATATGAAGTGCTTTTTAGTTGAAATATGACTGAAATATATCTTGTTGTAAACTAGATTTAGTTTTTTTTTTTTGTTAATAGATGGCGCCATTGTCTGGTTATCGGTACTTAGCCTAAGCCCAAAGAAACACTCATAAAATACAAGCATAACGAATAAGATACCTTAGCCCTTAAAAAAAAAAGTTATGCTTTACTTCACTGGATCCAATAGTACTGTATATAAACTCATATTACTATAATATAAAATATGAACAAAATTATCAATGTTTTGCTTTGGAAAAATTAGCCGAGGGCAGAAGCAGGTTTATTTTGTCCTATTTAACTCAATTCAAAGCGGTTTTCTTGCTTCTATTTAGTGTAAATCGATCTCTAGAAACTATTTATGTGGGACAAGGTTATTTTCTGTTATATGAAATACTTTGCAATTGAAATATGACTAATAATACATCTTGTTGTGAACTAGATTTTTTCTTTTATGTAATATATGGGGTTGGGAGCATGTTTTGCAGAAAAAAAAAAAAAAAAAATCCATTTGCTATTTTCAGCCTATCCCAAACAACACAAGACTTACATATTTATCTTTTGTCAACGTGAAAACAACAGTAAAATGTGTTCTTTAATGGCCAGTATTTTCCATTTCCTCCACTATTATTTGCAGTAGAGTAACATTCCTGTTTCTGATGCATGATAATTTATAGTCATTAGCAGTGTGAGCATTTTTCTCACATTCAGCTACAACTACTGCTCAAATTTAGCAGTACATATACCATATTTCCTTACCAATATTTTTCTACATAACAAATAAAGGTATAAGTTCTGTTCTATTTAATTACCATCATTTGTAGCATAACTAAGCTTTTTTTTTTTTTTTTTTTTTTCTATCGTACGATTGCTGAAATGCAAGCAAAACAGATTTAGTTCAGTTTTGGTAGAAAAAATGTTTTCGTTCAGTTGCTTATGGCCGTAGTGTTCAAGCAACCAGTTATTATTCTGAAAAATGTAGCGCTTTCTCTCTCTCTCTCTCTGCTACATTACCAGTAAGTTCATAGAATCTGACATTTAAAAGATCTTCACACCAATTATGATTACCTTCAACTTACTCTGCTGTTTGAAACTTTTTAAGGAGCAGTTCACTTCCCTTGGTCCCTCAAGCCAGTGCGGCTAGAAAAACACTACAAAATGCAACATGGTCCTAAGTCCAATACCTTAAAAACTAAAACGTTCTTGTTTCTGAAATTTGTAAAGGAGGAGGTGGTGTGGTTACCAACTCTTGGTAAAACTAACCTGTGTCCTGTATGTTCGAATCATTTCCAATTTCTCTTCACCACCTTTGTTTTCTTCTTTCTGTTCTATGGAAGAGATGATCCTCCAAGATGCACGTCTGGCACCAATGACATTTTTGTAAGCGACTGATAAAAGGTTTCGCTCCTCAACAGTGAGTTCAACATCCATAGATGCAACCATCTTCATGGCCTCGACCATCTCTGTTGGAAAAAATCATAATGTTTAATCAGTAATAATAAAAAACATTGTACTGAACTACTGGAGTAAAAAAACCTTGAGACAATACAAAATAAGCTGCACCGCACTACTGCATATAAAAAATAATTAAGTGTAATATACATATTCCTTGAATTAAAAAATTCAGCCTTACATGTTCTTAATGTTATGCCATTTATCTTTTGATAAAAAGTGCTCTGGGCTGTGTACCACAAACAAATGATAAAAAAAAAAGAGCACCAGACTTTAGCTGATGTTAGTTTGTTTTTCAAAACAGCGGTTCGGCAGTGATTAATATACGTTAACTTTTAATAAGGCTGAAGATTGACAAAGCAATACTACACACACACACCACAGCAAATACAACTGGCCACTAACTGTATAATCCTGGTAAAAAATCTCACAATAATCCCCACTTTTCCTAACATAGTTTTTACATTAATATACTTTTGGAACTAAATGAAAATAAATCCATAAGCAAAGACTTGAGTGAGTAATCTCAGTAGTACATGCAAGGTACTGCTGTTATTCATTGATTTACGAGGCACAAAGAACACTAGCCAAAAATCAAATTGAAATTTGTAATTACCCTGGGAAAAAAGTTATGACTTTCTACCTCCTGTCATAAATCTAATAAACAATAGGTTACCACTATTGCAATAGTGTCTTTTACTGCTTTGTGACAGTACAGTATTTGGGAGGTGTGGATGTTTACCAGGATTTCATCATTTGTGCCTGGAATAATGTATGTATATATAGCATGTATTTTCCCATAATATGGGCTTGAATAGTTCCTGATGTAGTACCAAAGTAGTACATACATTCTACCTTTTAAAATTCTATCAAGAATTCAGTTAAAAATCTGCTTTTAAAATATGTAGTAACTTAAAAAACAAAAGAAAAAAGAAAATTAAGTTTATATTTTTAATGATTGAAGGCTATGTCTAATGCAAAGTATGGGTAATTGAATGTAACCCAAACCTGGCCAACTCAAACCTTGATGCAGTTGGTTAACTATACAGCAATTAGTAAGATTTGTGAAAAATAACAGGAATAGGTTTATTTCCATGAACAATGTGTATACTACATATATGTTCCAGAGAAACATCACCAAACAGGCGAGCCTGCGAATCTGGAACCAATAATAGGTTGGGGTTGACTGTAATGGAAAGTAATTCATACTGTAATTCACAAGTCACTACATACAAGCAAAAGATAGCAATCTGCTATACTAGTCAACCCAAAATGACATCAGAAATATAAAGCTTATAATTATTTTGCTACATTTTAAGGAAGTACTGCACAGCTTCTAAATGTAAACCTTCATGATTCTCATAGAAACCTGTCAAATCAAAATAACTTACATGGCACAAAACATTTCCAACAAAGCCATTTGCAATGGTGAAATTCAAGAAGGAAATGTTAAGCAATGTTGTTTCAAGAAAATCCTTGACGTAATTTTGATTAATTTTGTAGTTTATACTGCATATAATTAGCAGTGGCAATTTGATGCATTTGCCACAACAGTTTATGGCACAGTTAAGTTTCCAAAATTTTGTTTAACCCAAGTACACTGGCACTGGTTTTGAACTGAAGACAAAATGGTGAGAATTTCACTTCCACAAAATGAAATAAATTTTTGTATGTGGTTAAAATGATACTGCTTTAATAATGTTGCAACTTTAAGGTAACCTATTTCACTAACAACAGCCAACACACTAGTTTGAAGGCAAGGTTTTGGGCTAGTGATTGACAACAAAACCAGCTTTGTCAAATTCTTGAACATGGTATCCCTGGCACTGACTGTAGCCTCAGGTACTATTGCTAAACAAGCATCTCCTATACTGATATACAGAAAACTTAATATGAAAATATACTAATAGACTATTACAATGTTGATTAACAATGAATCATCATTATAACGTAACAATAATCAATGGAAATAGCAGTATGACATATATTTACTGTACTAACAGCTCAACTCCCTGGTATTCAGGTAGGTTACCACCAACTCAGGACAACTGTTCAGTTGAACCACAGCCAACTGTGCATTACATTCACATAAAATGATATATATCCAATATAAGTATAATAGCACAATGTATAGCCATGATGAACTCATTGTCTTCCACTCTCAAACCCCAGTTTAGTGCAGAAGATGCTCATGCTTTTGTTTGTGTGGTGTTTTTACGTTAAATGGAACCTGTGGTATTCAGCAACAGGACCAAAGGCTTTACGTGACTTCCGAACCACATCGAGAGTGAACTTCTATCACCAGAAATACACATCTCTGACCCCTCAGTGGAATGCCTGAGATCCGAACTCATGCACATTGGCCATTACATTGAGTGTACCCAACAAAATATGCGATCTTCAGCTTGGTGGCTGCTCAAGTCAAGTGTGAGCACATGTCGGTTATTGAAAAACAATTTCAAATTAATACCAAGTCAAGTGAATTGAGCTTCTTTCCACAGACGATGTCAAGTGAATCTAGCTTCTCTAGAGATTCTATTATGGCACAGCTAACAAGCTTGGGACACTTACAGGACTACAGCTTGCCTCAACAAAATAGGAACAGCTGGATTATCTCCTGTGAAAAACAATAGTTTAAAAGTTAAGGTAAGGAAACTCCACACCTGAAGGTGACGGCCTGAAAGAGCATTCGGAATATTTTTCCTTCTGGTGGGAAATGCCACAAGGGCCTAGCAAAAATTTTACGAGTTACCATCTATATCTAGGATCTTTCAAAATGAGCTATAAAAGTGAATGTAAAAATAACGAACTAGTTTAGGATACATCATAAACCTCAAAAACCACCCTCCAATGTTTCATTACCAAATTTTTCCTATCTAGTCAACTGAACAAATTTAAAATTAAGAGCATCTTACACAAGTGATACTTTGTAGCCTATGTATACAGTTTAGGGTAAAAAACCACATGGTACAGGGGTGGACCATGTACGATCAATGTGTACAACCCCAAAAAAAGTACATTATAACGCGTCCTGACATCGGAGATGGGCATCAGACGCGACTTCTTGTTGGTGAGGAACGGAGCTAAAGACCCCTACTCCGGTGTCAGGACGCACTATAATGTACTTTTCTTGGGGTTGTACACATTGATCGTACATGGTCCACCCCTGTACCATGCGGTTTTTTACCCTGTATATTAGGAAACTATGGCAAGAAAGATTTTATGCCTTTGGGAGAAATGTTCTTTTGCATGTGCAAGTCTACTTGAACAGTAACCCACATCTTTTAACCAATAGGGTAAAATACCGAATGGCCGGCCTCTACCATAGCGCAACCACCTTCCCGAAAATTGGGAATTATGGACTTAATGTGTGAGTTGGGAGAAAAAACTGAGAGGAAAATAGCGGTCTCGAGGTGTTGCTTCGACGGACGCTGGCTCTTTACTAGTGTCTATCCTGGGTTACAGGACGTGTTAAAGTACTTTTTTGGGAAGGTGGTCACGCTATGGTAGAGGCTGGCCATTTGGTATTTTACTCTACTATTCCACAGCTTTGCATAAAACAATAAAGTTGTCAGTACAAATTAACTATTTTTCATATGCTTTTTTATTGTTTACATTAATAGTTTTTACATATGTTTAGAGCTCTGTCTACCTCAATTTTATTGGGTGCTACATAACTTACCCTTGGCCATTAGGAAATCAATCCTGCCCTCTCTTATCCTAAGAGAGCAAATTAATGGCAGATCATTTAATGCATCCTACGCTACATATTTTGGAAATGTACAATACTGCACTAAAAAGCCATAGCCAGAGGGTTTACCTACTCTGAGTGCCACAGTTTTGCTAATTTTACTTCAAGTTATAACGACAAAAGCAGATTTGAGATAAAATACTTAATTCTTTTGTAATTGGTAACATTGAAAAGACAGAAAAATTCATGCTTACTGCATTGCCTATAACCTAACTTGAGAGAAAGAGGGTAAACCTAGACTAAGTCTTAAATGGCAAAATGGTTTGAGATTGAATCTTAAGTGTGATGAAGCTGGTTACAATTTTAAGCTCAGTCAAATATAAAATAACCAAAGGTTACAGTAGCCAAAGTTCATTGGAATACCTTCCTTTCAAACAACAAAAATGAAGAATGCAGATCCATGTGCCTAACCATATTTATTCCTGGAGCCTAACTTAGTTTCATAGGGATTAAATAAGAGCTATTAAGCTTTGGCATTGATCTACGACCAACCAACTGTTAAAAGCATTATGGCAGCTTCCTTAAACATAAAAGCATTATGGCAGCTTCCCTAAATACAGGTGTAGTCTAAGCTATATCAAAACCGAAATATAGGACGGGTCAACCTCTTGGGGTCCTATTCGCAGTTTTACCTCCCTCATCAAAAAGCAGCGACACGCCTGGCCCTAGAATAGCTCAAGAGGCCCTTGAGAGGAACACAATGCCCCCACAAAGGATTTCCGAGCACATGCTGAGGTTTTAAAGCAGCCATTTGGCGAATCTTCCGCGAAGAGAAAGTCCCTTGGACCTAGATCTAACAGGGTGTTTTTTCAGACCTTAAACCTGACTGGATAGGCGATTTGCTGAAGTCTAGAGTAAAATAAAAAATAAAAACTATAAAAAAAAGTAAACCGCCATTGTGAGTTGGTCTTTTGAATACCGGCCGTTGGGACAAGCCCTTGAGATTTGGACCCTGCATTTTTCCCATGAAATTTTTTTTATAATTTTTTCGGCAGAACGTCATCACGGCAACAGGACGTTGCCCATGGCAATTTCTGCTCTTGGTGGTGGAAAAGAGGGGCATAACCAAAATGATCGATAATCGGCCACCCCAGTCTCTCTCCCTCTCTCTCTCACGCGGTCACAAATGTCAAAAAACTGTGGGCGGCCAAACCGCCTACACCCACCCCGCCCATCGTGTCAGGACAATTTTAGGATACATATGACGCTTCCCAGGTCAGCCCAAGCCAGATCCTTCATTTAAGTGGGTCAATAACAAACAGAAAAAGGCCCTAGGAGGAATAGAAAGAGTCGAAGGAACCATCACTTTCGGCCCAAACAGCGTCGTCGGCTGTCAACGAAGCCGAGGTTGGGTCTCTTGGATCGGCGCAAAACTCACTCACAATCCTAAACAAAAATCCCCTTCATCTGCAACTCTTACCGTCATATCTCTCTGCCTGTTCGGCCAGTTTGGCCCGGTAGACGTTATCCTCCCTTTCCGTCATGGTGTAGAGCCGCTTGGGAGGCCGATGTTACACGATATAAAACGAAGATACTCTCCCACGACACAGAATGAGGCTACACACACAATATGGCCGCGCCCGACACAGCTGTGTCTTTCGGCCCAGTTGTGTATTCCTCCGCGCCCACACCTGCTGCCTCCCCTGGATTCCTGGGCCCGCTACCTTTGAATTTTGCTTGGCTCCCAAAGCCTTTTTCTCAAGGGTGGCCCAATTTAATAAAGTCCTTTAAACAGTTCACCTTCGTTGAAAAATTAGCAATGAGAGCTATATCCCCCTGGTAAAATTCCAGCTCTGAACTGGTTACGTCCGCTTCACAAAACGAGGACTTTCTAAATCAGGTTCTTTTACTGAAAGGCAAATTTGAACTTTAGAAACGTCTACGTATATTAAAGAGGTACAAACTCCAAGCATTTATTTACTATAATAATTATTATAATGCACTTGTTCACTCGAAGGTCTTTAGTTCAGGAGTAAGGCCATGGTTATTGAAAACTGGACCTTCTGAAAGGCAGGATAAGAGGATCACGATTCTAGAAACAAGGTAGTGCCAACTGCAAGCGACTTTTCAAGTTTGTGTGCGTCTACTGGGTGCTTTTTTCTTTTCACATCGGGATACAGACAGATAACGATATGGGATTCGCACGCAAGCACGCCTACATTTTATATATATATATATATATATATATATATATATATATATATATATATATATATATAGCAGAAACAATTGATGCAAACATGGACTGAAACCTTAACAAAGTAAAGAAAGCTGAACAAAACAAGGAATTAGGAAAGAAAATTACTAACAACGTAAACAACAATACTACTCACTTTAAAGGGAAATTTATGTGGGTTTTGTCATATAGCATTATTCATACAATCACAAGTATTAATTTCTGTCCATATATATATATATATATATATATATATCATATATATATATATATGTACATATATACATAATATCTATATATATAATATAATAATATATTATGTACATTATATATTATATATATATATATATATATACATATATATATATATATATATATATATATATAATATAAATTTGTTGATGCCACACCAATAAAAGAACACTTAAAAGACCATTCTATCGTATCTTTTTTCACTCGGCGAAATTTTGTTTTACTTACATGGTTAAATAACTTAAAAACTCTCAGGGACAATTTTGTCAAAATATCTCAACCTAAAATCTCAAATATCTTTGTAAGAATATATTTTTTATATTCTCAGAGAATGATAACTAGGCCATAGTCAATTATTTATAATAGCAGTCATGAGGACACATACATTATGAATAGGCCCATGGATATCCACTGAATATAAGACCCAAACGCTAATACAGAAAACTGAAGTTTACTTAAAATTTTGAAAAGAAACTAATTTTTATGTAGAATCTTCAAATCAGACCATAGGAAAAAAAACCGTTTTCTCTAAAATTCAAATTCGAAGATACTAAAACCAACGCGAATTTCTCCCAAGACCAAACTCCGACATTTTGCAAGTCTCACACAGAATCTTCAGAATCTGTTTCACGGCAAGCTTGAAATTGTAAATTACTACATACCCTTAAAAGAATAAAAAGCATAGAAAACGTAAGAGGTCCTATTTTAGGACTCAGAATCCAATGGGTGCTCATAAGGCGAAAAGAAGCTTACGTGAACTTCAAATGGCCAGAGACAGTAGTGAGACTGAGGATGCGCTCAGAATTTCATTAGCTGAGAGAGGACGGGTCTCACTTGTGACTGGGTGTTGTGCGCGGAATTAAGTACATAACGGAGGGTCGACTAGTACAAGATCTGAATGAAACACGAGGAAAAAATCCTCAGTGTAGAAGAAATGGTAGTAAAAAAAAAAAAAAAAAAAATTCCAAACTGCGCAGCAACAAAAAATGGAGTACTGTCCAAAAGGTCTCAAAAGGAACACAAAGTGGAATATACTATATATATATATATATAATATATATATATATAGTATATATATATATATATACATGATGTTATTGCAAAAATTGTGATAAAAGGAAAATTTCGTAAATTAAATACACTGCAACAGACTAAAAAAAAGTTGAGCTTGTGATAAATACCTGTCAATAAAAAACAGATAACAACTAAGGACCTATCGAGTATGATTTGAATATGTTTCCTCTTATTGAGTTCATATCTGAATAAAAAATAGTGATTTCAAGGGAACTTCTCATGGTAGTGAAAATCCACACCCAAATACTGTTCGGTTAGGTTAGGTTAGCTTAGTTACGTGATGCAGCTGCTCCATTTTCATCCTTCTTTCTGGACTGCATTTGGCCCTCTCCCTGCAAAATATTTTGCCATGCCACCTAAACTAAATCAAAATAAGGACTGTTTTCGTTAAGAAAAGTACAACCACATCTGTTGGTCCAGAAACATTTGCCAAAATGCATCGCACGAGGCCGGAACGCTATTTGGGTCCGGAGTAGCCTCGAGATTTGATATATTGGGCTCTGGGCTCTGAAACAACTTCCTCAAATTTCCATGACAATCCTACCAGAACGTTCTGGGTGAAACTGTTAACGAGCAGGCAGGAAAACGGTAAAGCAACCAAAATACCGCCTTGGTTATTCCGGCAACAGAAAAAATTGACAAGTAAATGTATATAATGAAAATAAATCTATTAATGAAAATATTCAAGTTAGGATCTTTTCTTCGACGGTCCCATGTAATCTCTGCAGGATAAGAAAGATTAAAAAAAAAATCTGCAAGACCAAAGAAAAAATCCATTCAGCCTTCAAGAAGTAGATCCTAATAATAATAATAATAATAATATAATAATAATAATAATAATAATAATAATAATAATTAATGGGTGGGAAATATAAATGAAAACATAAGTGACGATATAGACGAAATATAGCAATACTACCCACTCTCTCTCTCTCTCTCTCTCTCTCTCTCTCTCTCTCTCTCTCTCTCTCTCTCTCTCTCATAAGATTCAAATTCTAGGGTTAAATTTTAGATGGATATTATTTCTATTGTAACTTTCCACTGACGTTTAATACAAAGAATGTTTAAAATATGTACTACATAGAAGGACTGATCGATTGACGGGCTCAATACCACATGGCGCTGCAACGGTATTTTTTTATCTTTATTTTGATCAGTTTAAAAAAAACAACATTCACTCAATCTACGCAGGGTTTAAAAATACGACAGGTTCATTACATGTTCTGATGTTTTGTTTTTCTTTCGACTGTGTTTCCCGATGCTCTCATTAATGAGATCATTAATCGAGACCATTAGGCGTTGTTCTTTCTCTGGACAGAATGATTTCGGATTTACAGAGAACCGAGAAGGGAGAAGGAATACGGTTACTCTGGGATATTATAAGAGATAATTGTAGTTAGTATACAGTTGGTTGAGCTCTGGGTACACGGGAGTAGGTAGAGATAACCTGCTTTAATTAAAACATAGATGATTGAAGACTTGGATGGTTTAAAGCATGGATGATTTAGAACCTGGATGATTCAAGACATGGATGATTGAAGACTTGGATGATTTAGAACTTGGATGATTCAAATCATGGATAGATTAAGATATAAATAACATAACGCATGAATGATTTAGAACCCGGATAATTTAAAGTATGGGTGTTTGAAAACATGGATGATATATGGATGATTTTGAAACATGGATAATCTATATCATGAATGACTTAGAGCATGTATGATTAAAATATGGATGATTCAAAGCATGGATGATTTAAAATACAGGTTTTTTGAAACATGGGTGATTTAAAGGATGAGCGATTTACAAAATGAATGATTTCACATATGGATTTTCGAAACATGGGTGATTCAACGCAGAAATTATTTTAAGCATGGATGATTTGAAACATGGATGATTTATAATAGAAATTGAGGTAATGCAACTTATATAAGAACCAAAAAAATGATGGAATATGGCATTTTATCAAAATCGCTTTAAACTATGATTGCAGCGTTAATATCTGATAACGATATACAACAACATGAGGAAACAACTAGATCACAATAACAAGAATCATCACCAGAGGAAAACAAAAACTGAAACAACACAATAAAAGAACAACTCAAACATAATAACAGACGACACTTGAAAACAACAATCACAACCGGGGACAAATTAAAACAACACAATAAAAACAATCGTAACCAGAGCAAAACAAACTGAAACAACACAACAATAAAAAACAACTCACACATATTAACAGGCACTTGAAAACAACAACCATACCCAGAGACAAGCTGAAAAAAACACAATAAAAAACAATCATAACCAGATAAAAACAAACTGAAATAACACAGTAATAAAAAACAATTCAAACATAATAACAGGCACTTGAAAACAATAACTATAACCAGAGAAAGACAAACTGAAACAACACAATTAAAAACAACCATAACCAGTGAAAAATAAACTGAAACAACACCATACAAAAATCACAACCAGTGGAAAAACAAACTGAAACAACAACAACAACAACAAAACTCAAACATAATAACAGACGACACTTGAAAACAACCACAAAAGCAACGATATTAAGCAACCACTCAAGCGTACAAAAAAAAAAAAATCAACAACACAGGAAAACAACAACTACAGCAGCAACAACAACTAGATGCAAATGACAGGTTTCGCGCCACAGGATGCACGGAACTGCAACAATTTTTTTTTCTAAGTTTTTTTTCTCTCTCTCTCTCTGTTCCGCTTGTTTTGTTAACAGGTAGACGTAACCTTCACTCCTCCCTCCCCCTTCCTCCTACCTCCTCCTCCCACCTCCTTCCTTCTCTCTCTATGTTCCGCTTGTTTTGTTAACAGGTAGACGTAACCTTCACTCCTCCTCCTCCTCCTCCTCCTCCTCCTTCTCTTCTTCTTCCTCTTCTTCTTCGTGAATGGAGAAGAGGTCCTTTCATCGCCCAAATTAATGACGTATTATTCCACGCTTAAAATGGCAGGGCTGTTTACGTACGAACAGGTTACTAAATAATTAGGCAATTATAATCCTATGAATTACACAGGCTGTTTAATCTACAGGGTGTCCATAAAGTCCCAGGTCCATTACAAGCAATAAATATTTGTAATGGTACTGGGACTTTATGGACACGCTGTACCTCCGTGCTATTCACATAACATATACCGTTTAACCACTTTTGGTTGTATTTATGAGTTATAGATATACTAATTAGCTCTCATTATTTCTACGACAGATATCGACTACTTAATTAAATCAGTTGATTAAAAAGCCAATGTTAATCAGAAATAAATTGGTTATCAGTTATTTTTCCAAAAACTATTTGATATAATTTCTTATATATATATATATATAATATATAGATATATATATATATATTATATATATAAGATTTTTTTTTATATATAATATATATTTTACCCTAAATTTAAGTTATCCCAAATTGGCTTTGGCCTATAGGGGCCTGTGAGCGGTGGGAAAGGCAGACAAGACCGGCATACCTTGCTGAGGTATGACCTCACTACAAGGGGGGGGGGGGGCGGGGAGGAGGGTAGGGTAGGGATTGGGAGGGAGGGGGTTGGTGGAGGGAGTGGTTTCCGGTCTGACTCGACAAGCAGCGATGCAGCAGAATTTGTTTCTTTTTTTTTTCCTTTGTTGCTGTTGAATACAACTTCCGATGTATTTGTTGTATAAATGTTAACTGTTATTTTATTTTATTTTGTTTTATTTAGATAATTTTCATTTGGGAAAGAATTCAGACTGTAATGTCCCCATTAGCGTCTAATTTTTTCCACCGATGGATGGAGAAAAATTGCTGTTTTCATCGTCGGAAAAGTTAGTAATTACTCAAGCAATTTATCTTCCATAAACTGTCTACGACATAAAGAATCTTCCAATTCAAATATAATTTACTCATTGTCATTTTCTTTCTATACGTCAAATAAAAGCAAACAATTTCCTTCCTGTAAATGAAGGGGGGAAAAAAGTTTCCTTTTTATACCGCACGAGTATCCGAACTGTCACGCTCAAGGGAGCCCATAATATCTCCACGAGCGTTGGTTCCCTTAGACTCAGTTACTGTTCTCTGCACCAGCCACTCTCACGGAACTGTGCGTCGTCGATTCAGTCGCTTCTCTTGAATAAAGAAGGACGGCGCAGTCTTATTCATTTTTCATTTATTTCCGGGACAGTTACCGTGATTTGCTGCGTCTTGGTCTTCAGACATTGCGATCCAAGTATTCTCTAGTTTAGCATCATTCAGTTCTCAAGTTAATTTGCTGAAACGAAAGGGTAACTTCGCAGGTTCTGATCAAGAAGGGGGCAACAGATAAGAGGTGACGAACTTCCTTGCAAAATTTGAATTTCGTAGGAACGTTAGTTTTGGAGATACACCGGTGTATATATATATGTATATATATATATATATATATATATATATATATATATATATATATATATATATATATGAAAGGAGTAAATTTTCCTCAAAAATCTAGATTTTCTGGGAAAAGACTCCACTTGGTCATTTCGCGAAAACCTGCAGTCATTCCCATTCATTACACGACCATTTCCCTTTACTCGAACTGCAACTGACATCGTTTGCAGTGGCTCCAATTACACGGACATCGGTTGGAGCAGTTGCACCACGGTGGCATAAACAGACGGCGTGAGAGAAGACGGCATCTCCAGGTATAAATGACGCGGGTTTTCATGCAGAGCTCGCGGTAGATTTACTGGTGCCGAAAGAACTTGGGATTAGAGAGGATAAAGGTTTGGTTTCTTTCTTGTGCTTATGACACTGAAGAACAATTTTTTTTTTTCACCTTAGTGAACAAAATTTTTGTTCGTGAACCAGAGACGGCAATTTTTGTTCTTGAACCTAAGGCATAAAATAAGGTTTTTGTTCTTGAACCTAAGACATTGAATAACGTTTTTTTTTTCTTGAACCTAAGACAATGAATGAGTTTTTTTTCTTGAACCCAAGGCACTGATTAAGGTTTTTGTTCTTGAACCTAAGACATTGAATAAGGTTTTTTCTTGAACCTAAAACATTGAATAAGGTTTTAGTTCTTGAACCTAAGCTATTGAATAGTTTTTTCTTGAATGTAAGACATGAGTAATATTCTTTCTTGAACCTAAGACACTGAAAAAATGTTTTTTTCTTGTACCTATGATATTGAATAATGTTTTTTTTTTCCATGAAACTAAGGCACAGAAGAAGGTTTTTCGTTTTTTTTTTACAATGAGATCATGCAAATTTTTTTTCGTTTTTTCTTGAACCTAAGATATTGAATAATTTTTTTTCTTTGATATTAAAGTATCGAATAAAAAATAATTTTTGTTTTCTTTTTTACCTAAGACATAGAATAATGTTTTTTCCCTTGAACCTAAGACACGAATAATTTTTGTTTATTTTTTTTTGGTAACAGGGTATCCACAATTTCTTGACGTCTGTCTTTTTCATCTGTTGTCCAAACACATTCTCTCTCTCTCTCTCTCTCTCTCTCTCTCTCTCTCTCTCTCTCTCTCTCTCTCTCTCTCTCTCTCTCTCTCTCTCTGTACCTTTTATGCAAAAGCACAGGTGTGGTATTGCCGATCAGAGCACCCATATACACACACACACACACACACACACACACATATATATATATCTATATGTATGTATGTATATATATATATATATATATATATGTATATATAATATATATAATATACCCATTATGCAAAAGCACAGGTGTGCTATTTCAGATCAGAGCAACACCCCCCCCCCCGCTGTCCCCCCAGCCCCCTTCCCCCCCCCTTCTCCTCCCCCCCTTCCTTCCCCTTCTCCCCTCCCCCCTCTCTCTCTCTCTCGCTCTCATCTCTCTCTCTATCTCTCTCTCTACATTCGCTTTAATTTCCACGAAACCAGATCATCAAACGTCCACCCCAGTTTCGCGGTTAATTGCAAGATTTACTGAAATGATCAACGTGCTTTCATAGGCTTCATCAGATACCCGTCTATAAAAAGCTTTATTTAGAAATACCACCGGATGTTCAAAGCAAATTCGATCTCGCATTTGTGAGATAAGAGTTAACAGCATTTGCCCGAGAGCGACTCGTCTGGTGTGCTTACATTAAAATGTGATGAATGTATGAATAAGTAATTTAAAAAAACGCATATGTATCAATTACAAGCGTGGAAAGGCTTCGCAGCTCTTACGTAGAACGAGTTCTTGTGAGGGTCAGTGGTCTTGGCGTGTGCTTGCATGTGCGCGTGTTTGTGTGTGTGTGTGTGTGTGTGTACACGCACACACACCCATGTACGACTGGGCCCGTTTCCTGCAAAAACTCACTGAGCCTTAGTTAACCTAATCAGTGGATCCGTGGATTATATATCTGGTAGTAAGTCGACTGTGATGCGTAGCAAAATACACACACACACACACACACACTATATATATATATATATATATATATATATATATATATATATATATATATATATATATATATAACACGTCTGTGTACCCGTTTGTCCGTATATACAAAGGGGCAGAGTACCAGAAATATCAAAATAAATAAATCCTTCCTCGATCAAAGGGGATAAATATATGACAGACTGACTTATTTATTTATTTTCTTTTTTATAGCCGCTCTCGTTAGGTTAAATGTTTTATTGTTTAAAGACGTATATATAGATAGATCATAACGTGTGCCTTGAGAGAGGACAGAGAAGTAGAGAGAGAAGAGAGAGAAGCGAGAGAGAGAGAGAGAGAGAAGAGAGACCAGGTCTCATCTTACCGGATACCACCAGATGGCGCTCGCCGTTCTGGTCAAGACACGGTTCTCGCACACCCACAAAAAGTCGGTTGTTTTGGAAGAATAAATCTCACACACATATATATATATATATATATATATATATATATATATATATATATATATATATATATATAATGTTGGAGTTGTTCTTTAATTCCGAAAAACAAGAAAAAATTGAGATTGCTCAAACGACCCACTCTAGTCATTTACACAGTAAACATATATTGGCCGGAAGATGAAAAATAGAATATTTACAAAAGCGAGAGAGAGAGAGAGAGAGAGAGAGAGAGAGAGAGAGAGAGAGAGAGATTCCGATATCGCACGCAAGGAGGCCAATTGGCCACGAAGTAGCGACATCAATCGATAATAATTGCAACGATACGCATGAGCATCCGGAATTTAAGTGTCATCAGTCGTCGGCGGGCGGGGGGGAGGGGGGGGGGGGGGGGGCCGGTTGGCGTTTGTTGAAACGAGTTGACGAGGACGCTTGCCGCCAGGGGGAGATTTTGCCTGCGTAAATGCTCACTTTGGGAGTCTGAAAGGAGCGGCAATTAAAAAAAAAAGAAAAAAAAAGGGCACACATAAGTTCCACCCTCCTATTTTATCTGGGAATGAAAAAAAAAAATGTTGAAATGAAGTTTGATTTCGCAATAAGTTAACTAAACGGACGTGTCTGGGCCAAATCAAAGAGCTGAAAATACAGACAGGCGCCAACAGCAACTGTTGAATATATAAATAATTAACGAACTTATCAAATAAACAAAATTTATTCCGCAGACGATCTATACACTGCAATCGCCGTTTTTTTTTTTTTTTTGTTTCTGTGTAGCGTGCGCACGCACCCAAGCGCTGCATAGGAGAGCATAATTCCGTGTCACAGGGTCGCACAAATCTTCAGATTCATTTATTAAGTGGGACAATGGCCCGGCTGCCCCCGAACTTTCCAGGTAGAGTGAGCAAAAACAAGGCTGCTACAAACGCGCACGCGCACACACACACACACACACACACACACACACACATATATATATATAGATATAAATATATATATATATATATATATATATATATTAATATATCCCCATATTCCCCACACACACACACATATATATATATTAACCATAACAATAATAGCTTGAGAGAGAGAGAGAGAGAGAGAGAGAGAGAGAGAGAGAGAGAGAGAGAGACCCTCGGTCACTGCCACATTCATACTTTACCAACAGAATAAGTGATTAAACCGCTCTAAAAAAAATCAATAAATAAAACTCCTACAGTATTAACTGCTTCATCAACAGCGCGTCAAACACTTACTACTCACACTGCGCCACTTACCTTTATCTTACAAGAGCTCTCACGATTCCTGGAGAGAGAGAGAGAGAGAGAGAGAGAGAGAGAGAGAGAGAGAGAGAGAGAGAGGGGTGACCCAAATTCCTCACTACAAAATTCTTACATATTATTAGTTAAAAGATGGCGAAACTTCTTTGTAAAATATTCTAATCCTTGAAACCGTAAACGAAGTGACTATGGGCATTACAGCAAATTCCATGACAGATAAGAGGAAACTCCCAATACGAAGAGTTAACATTGCCCAATGCTCCTCAGCGAAAACAAAACCTATGATAAACGTGACATGGCGAAAGAGATTTGCATAATATCGTATCTCACTCAAAATCAGTCTTTTTCCCGAATGATTTTGGGATCTATCGCTGATTTTGGCGGTGCCTGCGAAACAAATAATTAGTCACTATAATAATAGACGCAGCAAGGGTCAGCTACGTTGGGCTAGGTCAGTGCTTGGATAGGTGGACATCCCGGCCCCACACCACTCACCAACCTCCTTCCAAATGTCAGGCTGTATATAGAGACATACTTCACAGCTGCTTGTTTATCGATCAGTGGAGTTTAGCAACAGTGCGACTGGCCAGAGCCCGAATGGGTGACCACTGCCGAAACCTTTCAACAGGATTTAGGAGGCCGTTGGAAAGGGCAATGGGTTACAATGAGGCTCAAAAGCCACCAGATGTGGATGCTTACTTTCCCTTCAATGAACCAATTTTAAATACAGATTTTAGCAGGTTTTCAACGCTCTTACATATTAATAAATAATAAAATAATAATAATAATAATAATAATGAAATAATAAATAATAATAATAATAATAACAATAATAATAATAATAATAAAATTGCCGAAATGAAGGAAATTTTATAATACTGGTACACTTGCGTCCGAATAATAGACTAGATTGTACTACATACATGCATACATACATACACACATATGTATGTATGTATATATATATATATATATATATATATATAATATATATATATATATATATATATATATATATATATATATATATATATACACACACACACACACACACACAGATATATTGCCTAAAGATATGAATTGACAATTGACACTTAAATTTCATGTCTAAAGGATAATAATAATAATAATAATAATAATAATAATAATAATAATAATAAAATAATAATAATAATATATAATAATAATAATAATAAAAATAAGATAAAACGTCGCACCGACATCATCTGCCGAATCATTCAGTCGATCGAGTAAAAACCGAATTGATCAGTCCGAATCGGTCGGCCACACTTTCGTCTGGTTTATCGAGGCCATTCGAGGGAGGCGGCACCTTTAGGTGATAATTTCTGTAATATCTCATCTCTTTCTTTCCTATTTAAGCGATTTTTTGAAAGTACATTTATCTTCATGTAATACCTTTTACAGCTAGGAGATACTTATTCCAGTATTGAGTTGAATATAGAATTCAGGCCAAAGGCCAAGCACTGGGACCCATGAGGTCATTCAGCGCTGAAATGGAACTTGACAGTAAAAGGTTTGGAAGGTGTAACAGGAGGGAAACCTCGCAGTTGCACTATGACTCAAGTGTTAGGGGAGGGTGGAGAGTAAGATGGAAGAAAGAGAATATGAAAGGAGGTACAGTAAAAAGAACGAAAATGGTTGCAGCTAGGGGCCGGAGGCGTGCTGCAAAGAACCTCAAGTAATGCTTACAGTGCACTGCATGAGGTCCACTGACGGCACTACCCCCGCCCCCCCCTCCACCCTACAGAGCTTATTCCAGTATTGTTGAACAGTTACTTCATATTTTACCAAGGAAGTTAGTATGTAAGTATATATATATAATATATATATATATATAATATATAATATATATCTTATATTATATATATATATCCATATATATATTACCATGATATAAACTCAGTATACTTAACATATACAACTATGAAATTCATGTACGTACTACCCCCGCCCCCCTACGGAGCTTATTCCAGTATTGTTGAATAGTTACTTCATATTCTACGGAGGAAGTTAGTATGTAAGTATATATATATATATATATATATATATCTATATATATATAAAATAATATATATATATATATATATAGATACACATATATATATACATATATAAACTCAGTATACGTACATATACACATATGAAATTCATGTACGTACTACGTACGTATCTAAAATGCTGATGACGTCCACAACAACACGTCACCCATACTAAACCTGAGGGGATGATCCATTAGAAGCGAAAGACCACCACAACACACACAGCATCTATATAGGCTCCTTAAAACTCGTGAATATTTTACTGTAAGACTCCTGCCACCGACCAATAATAAAACCACTTCCGTATCTTTCGGTTTTTCTTATAGGTCTTCATTTCCAGTTTTCTGTAAAAGAAAGTCTTCATTACTAGTTTTCTGTTTAAGAAAGTCTTCCTTTACAGTTTTCTGTAAAAGAAAGTCCTCATTCATACTTGTCTGTAAAAGAAAGTCTTCATTTACAGTTTTCTGTAAAAGAAAGTCTTCATTTCTAGTTTTCTGTAAAAGAAAGACACTGTGCCGGCTTTGTCTGTCCGTCCGTCCTCAGATCTTGAAAAACTACTGAGGCTAGAGGGCTGCAAACTGGTATGTTGATCATTCACCCTCTAATCATCAAACATACCAAATTGCAGCCATCTAGCCTCGGTAGCTTTTATTTCATTTAAGGTTACAGTTAACCATAATCGTACTTCTGGCAATGCTATAGGTAACCAACAACATAGACCACCACAGGACCGTGGCTGAGTTTCATGGGCCTCGGCTAATATTTTTATGGGCAGCGTCTGGTCTGAGGCCATTACTGGACAGAAAACGCGATGACACCGAAGAACCTTTGGGCGTCTTTTTTGCTTGTTAGGCTGCAAGGAGCGGGAACAACATTTTCTTAAAAAGAAGTCATAGTTTTTGTTTTTATTTGCACAGCAGCAATAATGACTACCTCATCCTTATCAGCGCCAAGACCAAGCCGACCACGCCACTGAGGCGCTTTGCCCGCTTATGAGACCTTGGACGTGAATCTCATTTATTTTTGTCACATTCCTTGAAGGAGTTGACGTAGCAGTCGCTAGTTACGGACACACACACACACACACACACACACACACACACACACACACACTTAAGGAGCCCTACTGTTTAGCCTGAACGTGGAACCACGTCCCTGTCAAGATATAATACAAATCCATTCTTTGACTGAAGTTAAACTCTTCGCAACGAAAATCTTATTTACGGAGGCCGTTGGGGGCGGCCGTTTGAAAAACGCAAAATGGAAAAGGATACAAGTTTCGTGGGAAAGCAGAGGCAGAAATAGATTTTCTAGAAAACATATAATTAGCCAACACATGTTTAGGCTGCTTTCAGTAATCAGTCGTAATTATCACTGCGTTTGGTTTTACAGAGTTTCGTGCGGTCACCGCCGAAGAGAGAGAGAGAGAGAGAGAGAGAGAGAGAGAGAGAGAGAGAGAGAGGGAGAGAGAGTAGAATAAGCAACATAATTAAAGGCGCCTTTTACAGTTAACTGTGGCGTCTTGCAAATCTACACGAATAAGCTTACGAAGAACTTAATTACTTATAATGCACACGCGTACGCACACACACGCACGCGCACACACACACACATATATAAAAATGTAGAGGTATGAATGTGACAGTGACCTCACTTTGATTTTCGAAATCAAAACCAACACTCATCTACTTTCCTCCATATTATTGCTTCGTTCTTAAAAAATTCAAATTCAAATTAAAAAAGTTTATTGATATACATCAAATGGAGTGCAACAGCATGCTGTTACACCCAACAAAATTCAAAAGAGTCTAGGCAAAAAGTTGTAATGAAAAGCCAATGTTTTACACGAGAAGAATTTTAAACTAATGTATACAAAAGCAAATGCCAAACTATTTCGTCCTTAAAAAGTCTATTTAACCGTATAAAAGTACATAAGATATATGCGCTGTTTATGAGTTAACAAGTTTTTATGAAAGCTCATTATCATATTTGTTGAAAATAAAGACTATAACCGGTTTGTCTTGCCACATTCTCTCTCTCTCTCTCTCTCTCTCTCTCTCTCTCTCTCTCTCTCTCTCTCTATGCCATCGTCAAAATAATTTCTTCATGAAACTTACCCTCTTTTAGCTTTTTAAGATTGACTCCTTTAGGTTTTGGACCCCCAAAGCAATGTTGCTTGCGCCATACCGTTTACGTTTGTTGCAAGGTTCAGTCCCGCTTGCAAGCACCTTCAGGTTTTGCTAACTGACTGTTACTCATCCATCCCCAGAACCTGTTCAAACCATCTCAGTTGATTAGACCTCAGCACAGCTTGGTTGTTTTACTCTGACAATGAAAATTTCGCGGTTCAGAAAATTTTAAAATTGTCCGAGTTATATTCATTCTGTTTCAGGAACTTTTACAAGCACTCCAGGATGCGAGGTTAAGGTCGGAGGTTTTCCTCCAGAGTGCTTCTAAAAGCAGTTCATTCAGAGTAGCTCATGATGACCTAAGATCATAAGCTACTCTTTCAGCGGCTCAAGGTGACCTCAGATAATGTCAGTTTCTCTGCCCAAGACAGACTCTACCCAAGGTGCAGGTTGTCAAGATCCCATTCGTTTGCAAGTCGACTGACTATACTCGGTTTTTTTCCATCTGTCCACCCGCCTTTGATGTTTGCGTATGGTAACACTGCGTCCCGGGGTTTAGATAATTACATTCAGCTTACATTCAACAATTATAATAATATCCTATTTCGAATATTAACGGTGTAATTCGCATCCAGTAAATTATTAAAACACTTTTCAGTTGCAAATGAACACCCAGATATCCTTTTATTTACCTAAAACTTACACAGCGTAACTATCTAAAGCCGGGACGCAGTGTTACCATACGCAAACACCACAGGCGGGTCGACAGATGGAAAAAAACAGAATATATACTTTAGAATGCTGCCTTCAACCTTTCTCTCGTTCTTCCAGAAGTACACCGAATTATCTTTAGATTTCTTCGTTGTTGGTTTATGCGTTTGGCCGTGGTTCAGTCGCTCAGCAATCATCTTGGTCAGGCAGTTCGCCTTTACTAATGATAGGCCTAACGCAGCTTGGCTAAGCCACCCTCCAGTGTATTCATTAAGTAGGTTTTCTTTGCTCCCATTGTTAACTATAATAAATCACATTTTCATTTCGTATGTCTACTAATCGATACAGGGTAATTATTCCTATTCTTTAAAATTATTCCTTTGTTTATTGTTAATTTTTTGTTGCTTGCCTTGCCTTTCTAGACTTACTTTCTTATATATTTTATAGATAAAATTTTCTTACTACTGACAAGTAATGATTGCCTATTCATCTCAATGTTAACTCTATATATATATATATATAATATATATAATATATATATATATCAGTAACCTTCCATAAAAGCTATAGAGGTCAATAGTCACATATAAAACTAAGAGAGCATTAAAAATTTCTGGAAAAATTCATGCCTGGATCTTCCGGGGAACCAAAACTTTCGAAGCTCGTCTGACTGCAACCAGCGAACCATCGAAGACCCGTAGGTATTGTTTCAAAACAATGGTGACAGGCAAGGACCCACGGGAGTGATTGAGTGACTGATTTAGAAGTGAGACTAGCAAGAGCAACTGATTTAGAAGTGAGACTAGCAAGAGCGACTGATTTAGAAGTGAGACTAGCAAGAGCAACTGATTTAGAAGTGACGACTAGCCAAGAGGGACGATTTAGAGTGAGATAGGAAGCACAATGATTTAGAAGTGAGACTACGAGTGTGACTGATTTAGAAGTGCGACCAGCAAGAGCAACTTATTTAAAAGTGAGACTGCGAGGGTGAATGAACTATACTCTGTTTTTTTCCATCTGTCCATCCGCCTGTGGTGTTTTTGTATGGTAACACTGCGTCCCGGGCTTTAGATAGTTACGCTATTTGTAAGTTTTAGGTAAATAAAAGGATATCTGGGTGTACATTTGCAACTGAAAAGTGTTTTCATAATTTACTGTATGCGAATTACACCGTTAATATTCGAAATAGGATATTATTATAATCGTTGAATGTAAGCTGAATGTAACTGTCTAAAGCCCGGGACGCAGTGTTACCATACAAAAACACCACAGGCGGATGGACAGATGGAAAAAAACAGAGTATAGAAGTGAAGCTACAAAAGAGCAACTGATTTAAAAGTGAGACTAGCGAGAAGGACTGATTTAGAATGGAGACTAGCAAGAGTGAATGACTGAATAGTGTTACTAGCAGGAGTGACTGATTTAGAAGTGAACCAAGCTAGAGTGAATGATTTAGAAGTGAAAGTAGCTAGAGTGACTGAGTTAGAAGTGATACTAGCAAAAGTGATTAATTTAGAAGTGCTATTAGCAAGAGTGACTGATTTAGAAGTGAAACTAGCAAGAGTGGGTGACTAGCAAGAGATGCTGATTTACAAGAGAGACTAGCAAAAGGGAATGACTCAGAAGTGAGCCAGGCGTCATAACGCAAAGGTGTATAGACTATAAATGGACCGGTTTCTAACTGAAATCCAGTTAAACATGAATAATGAATAAAACTTTTAAAAGCTGTGAAGTGATGAATAAAAATGCATATGAATTATAATTCACTTTCCCCTAAGACAGACGAAACTTTTTAAAAAATCAGAGAAAATTAACACGAATAAGGGAAAAATTCAAGAGAGAGAGAGAGAGAGAGAAGAGAGAGAGAGAGAGAGAGAGAGTCTTACGAAATACGCCTTTCTAAGGATACTACCTAGGTTTCCCAAATATTATTGCACAACGTTTGGTGTCCTCATAGCAGCGCTTATACCAGTTGCAGTGATAATCAATATGAGAGAGAGAGAGAGAGAGAGAGAGAGAGAGAGAGAGAGAGAGAGAGAGAGAGAGAGAGAGAGAGAGAGCCCTATTGTACTAAAGTATCCTTCTTCGTCTCCAGAGAGACTCTGACAGACAAGATAGACAGACAAACCACGACTGTCTACTCGTCTTCGTATATAATGAAATGATAAAGATAAACTTGACGATTACAAAACCTCGGTCACAGATAAACAAATCTATCAATCAACCGATCAAAGAGTCAGTATTGCGCGCGTATTAGCAAGGAGTACAAAGCAGCTGAATAAATGACATATCGGTTAATATTTATAAACACACTGAAGATAAAACGGCCGTTTGACCTTTGAAACTGGCGAAGTTCGGACTAATGCTTCGTCTCATTATTAGGGTAAGTTTAAATTGGAATGAAGCCGAAGCCGAATTATTTATGTGTGTGTGTGTGTATGTATGTATGTATATATATATATATATATATATATATATATATATATATATATATATTTATACACATATTAAACTGTTTCCCCCTATCAGGGTGTGGCTCCCAAATAAAGAAAGGACAATTATCATAATTAATCTGTTGAATTATGGATGAATCTCTGGGCAAAAATCGACAGAACCAACACAGGAATCTCACCAGCAACGAGTTGAAACCCCACCGTACACTGCGCCACTCACCTCTGTCTTAAACGCACCTTCTAAATCTTATAGGATGGTGTGGGTTGAATATTAATTAGTCCCAACCGTCTTACATTACTCTTAAAGTTTTATAAGCTAAAAATAATGCAAGTGGAAAGTTTTAATGAAACACTAATAAAGAGAGACAAATACAGAAAGCAACACATTTCAAGACTAGAAACCTTTCCCGCAAAGTTCGAATTTGGAGCCACTGAGGGAAGGGAAGGAGGGGAGGGGGGGGAGGGGGGAAGGAGCCCCGATCCATAGGCTGCGACTGATCAACGGAAAATCGGATTTGCGATTAGAGTCTATTGAGAGAGAATTTTGCGACGCATCATTGTGCAAAATCCGGGCGGCAGTTGCATTGTTGATTTAAGAAGATTATGGGCTCCCGACGTCCCGCCATTTAACTGGGCTTTGCAGTTGTTTCGGCGGGAGGGGAAGGGTTTACTAAATGGGACTCCCTGAAACACTGACAGAGCCAATCTGTGAATGCCGTTTCGCCATGTTGCTTTGGTGTCACGGTTATTCATCTCGAATGAGCAGTTATATCCACTTCTGTGTTGTGACCGGTTTCTTGCGTGACATGATACATAATTAAACTGCGGTTATTCACAGCGACTAACGAGCGAGAGAAAATTTATTCCACTGCCATAATAATCAATCCGATTTCCTTAACTTTCTGCTCGCTATCGCGTGCTCTTTGCTCTGTAAGTGTCAGCAAATCTTCTAGTGTCTGAAATAGAACTTTATCTATTTTCAAATAAAAATAAGTAATAAATTGCGCCGAAGAAACAATTGAGTGTTCTGAATAGCGTATTATCAAGGCCACCGAAAATAGATGTATCTTTCGGTGGCCTCGGTACAATGCTGAATAAGCCGCGGCCCATGAACTTTAACTATGACCCAGTGATGGCCTGTCCTATATAGCTGCCAAACGCACGATTACCGCTAACTTTAACCTTAACTGAAATATTGATTACTGAGGCTAGAGGGCTGCAATTGGCTATGTTTGTTGACTGGAGGGTGGATGATCAACATAACAATGTGCAGCCGTCTAGCCTCGGCAGTTTTTAAGATTTGAGGGCGGAAAGAAAAAGTGCGGACGGACACACAAAGCTATCTCAATAGTTTTTTTTTCAGAAAACTAAAAACTGCAATTAAACACGTATAAATGTACCATTTTAAGATCACCTCAAGAACAGTTATACACACAAGGGTATTTTTCAAAGCAGTTGGATAAACAGCAAAAATGCTCACGACAGTAAACCGGGAAGAATATAGGCCTAAGGCAGGAGATGATCTGGATCTAGGCCCATATATCATAGCTCAGTTATCTCCTTGAAGTTCTCTTTGTGTACCTTTTTGTTTTCAGCAGGAAAATGGAGCTGTGTTGACAGAGCTCAAGCCTCGCACTCCTCTTCCACTCGTCTTTTTATTCCCGGTCTTCAAAATGGAGCGAATGAAGAAAAAAGAGCAGATATGAAGAGTATGAAAGGGCCACAACTACATTCGCTCTCCTATGGTCAAATACACACGAATGAACAATTC
>NC_087221.1:21789034-21794034 GCF_015104395.2 Macrobrachium nipponense
GGCTCCCCCAACAACAACATACTATAAGTTTTTTATAGTTGTTTGTGGGCTTACTCCCTGCGTAAGCGAAAATGCTAAATATGAAATTAGTACATGCTCAGGCCTTTTTCTTTCACTAATACTTCTGTTAGTACTACTACTTATATATATATATATATATATATATCTATATATATATATATATATATATATATATATGTTACAACCTCCCAGGTTGCAGTACAGGTTCTTTTAAGGTCTTTATATTTTCAAGGATTGCAGTCAGTATATGTACCTCAGTGACAAGGAAGGACGGAAACAGAAACTCAAGAAAACTTAACAATATTTATTACAAACTAGAAAGTCACTTAAATCAACCTTGCGAGATTAAATACACTTAATTATATAGATATATCAACAAGAGAACAAATACCTGGTTCTCTGGATCTCACAAAATAACCTAAAGCTACTACACTAAACCCTATCAAGAGAAAATTTCAAGAGAGAAAACATACTTAATATATAACAAGTTGGATCCAAAATAAGGCTAGCCAAAATCACCAATAACCTAATAATAATAAGATAGAAAGAAGTAGGAGATGAAAAACAAGGAAAACTTAATATTCCTACCTATAACCCCAAGCTAAGCAATGTGGAACTCAGTCCACTAAATACCAACATACAATCAACTATGACAATATATACATGTAAACATACATATATATACTTATAAATAACGAAAATTGGCAAATATATATATAATTTCACCTCAGTGAAATTCCAGAAGAGGAGTTGAACTCAGGGCCGTGATCAGTCCATCAAGCTGCTAACGGAAGGGCAAATACTGTACGCCAGGTACTGAAGGGCAACACACTTCCCGATGCAAGAGGAACGATAATACGTCTTACCTGGCGACAGACTCCCTACTAGCCACCTCACGAGTCAAGTAGCTCTCACTCCCGTATAACAGCTGGACGAGGATGACACGGCAGGTAAAATCCAGAATCCAGTGCCGGGATACAGCGACGACAATGGTTTTCCCGTCAAAATCCTCAGACGGGAAAAGGGGCAGAAACAGCGGTCGCAGATGACAGAATGTCTGCTAAACTCTCAACAGCAGTGTGAGGTCGCAGGTGACAACAACACCTGCGCGAGAAAAAAGCCGTGATCCAGGGACACACACACAACAGACGTATATGCGTCTTCAAAATCCGTGAGCGAAATATCCAAGTGCGTGGTCCAAAAGGCAGTATCCAAAGTCGTCCTCCAAATCAAAATATATGCTACGACAGGAAACAGTACTGGTGAGAGCTTGTCAAGACCCGAACTCGCGTTGACCGGTCGACCATGTCCACTCATCACCTTCCCAGTGTTTATAAACACTCAAAGCAAAAAGAATAACAATCGTTAAAACGATAGTTCACTAATACACAAAAAAGGAGGAGGAGGCGCAAAAACACTGAAACAATCGTAAAGCCACTTAACTTACGGAAACACAAGAGTAAACATACTCAGCAAAAATTTAACTTAAAAGTAAACAAAAAAGTAAACAAGGCTGATTTAAATCAACAAAAGAAATAATAATAATTTACGTTTTAACCTAATAATAATATATATATATATATATATATATATATATATATATATATATATATATATATATATAAGATCCAGTATTCGATTCCTGACCGAGCAGTGACCTAACCGATGAATAATCTATTTGGCATTGAGTTAGCTGAAGTGGAGAAAAGAAAGAGACTTAGCAATTTCTTCAAAACTACCCGAGAACCAAACCTAACTTAGGTCTAGGGAACTCATTCTAAAACAAAGCTAAGAATCTATCAACAGTTCTCCTTAGTCTAGTTAGTGTACGAGTATATGTTAGAGAGAATAATAATGATAATAATCACAATGGTAATAAAAATGATAAATCAAAGCCACACCTGCGATCTCTCTAAACCGCGTTCTTAACCTCTCACAGGCAGCCTAAGGAACGTTCCATCTCCATAACTTTCATCCCCAACGCTCAAACGAGCAGCTCGCATACCCTCAAGGTGCTAGAAAACGGCCGTTTTCTTAAACTCCTCTTAGCCGAGAATCACGTTCACTTTTTAATATATCGTAAAAAGCAAGTGGAAGGTGCTTCATCTCGTTTTCTAGAAGGGAATACGACGTTTCCTGATAAAATCGGCGGCGAATGGTTTTCAACCTTCAAAATCCATTTACTGAACGGCGCTCAACTGGTATTTCAAAACTTCCTCGGTTCAACTTTCTATCTGAGCTTGCAAGAAGAACGAGACGTCGTTAGTTTTTTTCTCATCATTATCAGCATCATCCTCATCTTCACAACCAGCTACATCATTATTTATGTATTGTTCACAGAAAGGAAACAAGTTGCACGCATGTTTTTTAATTAACAGAACTTTCGGATCTTTAAAAGTTTGAGTGTCAATATAATATTTAACTTCTCTACCAATGTTTAGCGCAAAATATTCCATAATTTCTGAACAATCCTTAACAAATAATTCCAGATATAAGCACACAGCAACAGAAGCACAAACAAACAAAATCAGAGAAACAGGACACAATAAACAACAGCCCCATGCACCCAGAGAACACGCAAAGAAAACCATACAACACAATAGGCCTATTTCTGCCTTGTAGACAACCTATCTGAAACAGTCGCTCCAGCCCTCGTCTCTCCTTAGTTTTTGCTTATTCTTTCGCGTGCAGAGTATTTGCTGTGTATATACTCTGGAGAGAGAGAGAGAGAGAGAGAGAGAGAGAGAGAGAGAGAGAGAGAGAGAGAGACTGATATATATGCGTGTGAGCATTCAGGTGTACCTAAGCGGTCACATACGGAAACTTAATTATTTACTCTCTTGCAAAACGTATCAACATATACGTATGTGTAACTACGTATTTAGAAATCGGCTACATATATACTCCAAGAGCCGTCTCCTCTCTCTCTCTCTCTCTCTCTCTCTCTCTCTCTCTCTCTCTCTCTCTCTCAGGCAGCAATAACGTCGAGACGAGACACACGCCGAAGGTGATAGCTCTCTCTTTAAAAGTCTATAGATCCTTCTCTTTCTCTTCCTTGTTTGCTGCTTTCTACAATTAAAGAGAAACGAATAGCGAGTCCACCAGACGGCCAAGTGAAGAAGAAAAAAAAGATAGTTCAATATTACTATATAGGAAAATATTGACAACATCCAAGGACGTTTTATACATATATGTACACATTCGTTATAAAATTAGTCACGTCTTAACTACAAATTATAGATATATTCTATTTTTGTGTATGTGTGTGCGCATGTGTTTTATATTTATTCTTCTTTCATTACTTTTACTTTGAATAATTGATTGATTTTCCTTTTAACCTCTATTGTTATTTTCACCGTAACCTCCTACCGTTGACTGCTTAATTCAAGTAAACTAGCGTTGCAACGCACAAAAAAAAAAAAAAAAAAATAACCCTGTAAACATTTCAAAGAGAATTTTTCTTGGAACCCTCAATCGCTTTAAAAATATTTACGCACTTTGTATCCGAAAAATTATATGTAAACACTGTAGAAAAGGAGTAAATTATTGTAAAATTGATATCTTATCAGTTACCTACTAATTTCCTCTTTCTCTTTCTCTCTCACTCTCTCTCTCACTTATTTATATTTTTTATTTCCTTAACGGCAGCCTTTCTTCACCTTGGACTGACGGAAAGATAAAAATAAAATATGCAACGAGGCAGCTCTCTCTCTCTTTCTCTCTATCTATCTATCTATCTCTCTCTCTCAAGACTTGCCCAGAGTGCGAAATGACTTGCACGGGGTGACGATCAGCACTTACGTACCAAAAGAGTCATGGATCCGTGATTCATCGTTCTGCTACGACTTGTCCACCATTCCTGGTTTTGTAACGTCGAGGAAATTAACTACTAATAGTTAGGGTCATAAAATCCCTCAGAAGAAGTTACAAAATACACAAAGACTCATTCATCTGTCATTTTCCTCTAGCGAAGGAGAAGTGACAAAGAATTTTTTTTGTAAAAAAAAAAAAATTCCACATTTGGGGCTAATGTATTTTATACCTCTTGCCGTGTGGATGAATTATGTATCCAGCTAAGAAGTTATTTTAGACGAGAGAGAGAGAGAGAGAGAGAGAGAGAGAGAGAGAGAGAGAGAGAGAGAGAGAGAGAGAGAGAGAGAGAGGATGCCTCGTTGCATATTTTATTTTTATCTTTCCGTCAGTCCAAGGTGAGGAAAAGCTGCCGTTAAGGAAATAAAAAATATAAGTCAGAGAGAGAGAGAGAGAGAGAGAAGAGAGAGAGAGAGAGAGAGAGCAGTTTTTAGAGTCAGAAAAACTTTGTAATTGTTGCTTACAGAACTTTATCACAAGTTGATATGTCAGAGGTGAACTCCCATAATATCTCAGGTTTAAGAAACGATAGTAAAAATGTTATGTGAAAATTGTTTGCGTCGTAAGATATTGTAACTTTATTACGTTAATTTAATACAAATGTAAAAACTGAGAATCTTATGAAGTAAGAACTAGAAAAATAATATTTCTTACAATACGACTTTCTCTACGAAACTTTTTAATTAAATTTCTAATATTTCTCTCTCACAGTGCTTTTGACCAAGAGAATTGATTATTTCGATGGTTTCTGCGTACACTCAGACACACAGAGCTTAAGTTTCTATGTGAAAGATTAGTAAATAGCACTTACATACAATGTCACAGAACCACATCTGGCACTGGGATCAGTAAGGCCATTCGAAGTTGGATTCTTCAGTACGTGCAACCGAGTGCCACTCATTTTAGTTTCTAAAGGCACCCAATAATGCCACAAATATAGGTTTTCCGTCTTTATACATCCTTAGCTAAGCACACATACCTTTGGTTTACATGTTCAAGACCATAAAACCTTTTTTTTCTGCTATGCACATTGCCAAAATAATTTTTGGCCTCTATGTAATCATACGTACGAGTCTTTGGTTTCAGTGACCACTCAGGGTTCCTTTACG
>NC_087221.1:21804034-21824034 GCF_015104395.2 Macrobrachium nipponense
TTTAAGAAACAAGTTCAGTTTCCTAAGTAAAAGAATTACCTTAGAGAGACAAGATCAGATTTCATAGGTAAAAGATTTACCCTAAAGAAATAAGATCAGTTTTCCTAAGGAAACAATACCAGTTGCCTATGAAGCACTAGTTCCCTACAAGACAGGAGAGATCCAATACACAAAGAAATTATAAAAAGACGATTTGACTTATAAATTAAAAAAAAAAACTTGAAATTACAAGTATTTTTCCCATAAGAACAATATTCTTTTTATTTTCTACGAAAATCTTGGACTGATTTTCCTTAGGAATCACAGGAATTCGTTTTGTTTAAGAAACAATTTTATGGGAGAACGATGAGTTCGTAACAAAGTATCTTTGTTGTACAAGCATACATAAATCTTGCTATAGAAGTAACATCATTTTTTTGTAGGCCTAAGAATTTTTTTCTATAAGGGAGGCATTGGTCCATGAAGCTCTAACTAACATAACTGACGAAACTGAAAATCACCATTTAAGGAAAATCAAATCAAATCTATAGGTTATTTGTAAGTAAAACAAAAATTAGCATATAAAAAAAGGAGCAACAACATAATGAATGCCTTAGTTTACATTTTGAAAATGCAGACATATATACCAACTTTTTCATTTTGACTTCCTTTACCTTTTTTGTATGTAAATATTGGTTTGCTGAAATTGCCCTAATTCTCTGTCTGTTTTTCAGGGACTTTTTCCAAAAAAGGCATCTTCTTGTGCAGAATTTTGCTTTGGAAGTTACTGGCAATTTAGGCCTATATCCAATGAAAGTTGAATTAGTTTGAAGATATACAAATGAGATGATAAAAAAAGGTACGAGCTGAACAAAGATGAAAATAAAGCTTAGTTTGAAAAAAGATATATATATATATATATATATATATATATATATATATATATATATATAAAGTAAATATTAGAAAAATCACAAAATTAACAATCTAAAAACCAACGAATTAATACATATAGAAATAAAATAAAAAATAGAGGGGGGAGGAGGGAACTCGCGTAATGGCGAACGTAGAGGGAAGGACATGATGCCGACTTTATCCCTGAGTCACGAGTCCTTGAATTCATCGCCGTAATGCGATGAGTAACCGCGAGCGAATTCAGATGATGTGTCTCTTTTGCACCTCTCTCGTCATCACTGCTGGCGGTGGGGGAATCGAACGCACTCCTCAAAGTGTGCGTGATACGAGATATTGGCCATTCTCTCTCACAACGAAAATGTCAGAATCAGCCTACGAAATTAAACGTATCTTAGAGGAATAAATAAATAAAAAAAAAGGGATACAGAAAAATGACCACAAAATCCATAAAGTTGCATACATATAACGACACCACTATAAAAAAATAGAAAACAGGAAATGCCAAAAATCAATCAAATACATAGCATACACACCCGGTAATATGAATCTGTACGTAAATAAGCGTTAAGATAAAAATGAGGAACACAAATAATAATTTTGACAGAACTGATAATTTTAATAAGTGGTCAACGCATTCTGGAAACATTTATGTGTGCAATGAGTGTTTCAGTTATAAGCTTATGAAAACCCAAGATAGGTCTTTAGTGGTAAATGGTAAATGGTAACTAATTATTATATAATGATAATAAAAATAATAGGCCTAACACAGTTAATGATGAAAGCTGAATTAAAATAATAATTAGGATAATAACAATAATAATAGGCCTAATGCAGCTAATGGCAAAAAATGATTTCAAATAATAATAATAATAATAATAATGATAATAATAATATTACCATGGCAGTTAATAAAAGGAAAACCACTAGCAATAATGATAACCAAGGTTTAATATATCTATTATTATTATCATTATTATTATTATTATTGCAACCTCTTTCAATCCGACCAAAGGATGTTAATCTTTAGAAAGTATTCACACAACACGTATCAGTCAGCCTAGGTTCGTAGATGCTACACGTTTTTGAAATGGACGAAGTAACCAAGCTAGTTTCTCTACCGCTCTCTCTCTGTTCTACCCTTACTCAGTAACCTTCGTCTCTCTCTGTTCTAAACCCTTACTCAGTAACCTTCTGTCTCTCTCCTTTCCTTTCATTCAGTCTTTATAAAACACTTTCTCTTTCAATCTGTTACCTCTCTCTCTCTGTTTGTCTGTCTCTCCATTGCTCCTAGACTTGCGATCTTTAGCCACTTTATTTATCACGTGTAATCAATACAAAATCTTCGACACACACACACACACACACACACACACACACATATATATATATATATATATATATATATATATATATATATATATATATATATATATATATATATATATAGAGAGAGGGAGAGAGAGAGAGTTAAGCCTAGGAACAGCAAGCAATCACGTGGGAAGGTCCGCCTACTCAACCTTTTGCCTCCTAACCTCGTTTCGAGGATTCCATATCAATCCTTCGAAGTGTTCCCCTCAGGTTACCCTCCGAGGGGAGAAGTGGGAGGGAGGAAGAGTAGTAGCAGCAGCCCATGATGAGGGAAATAGGATATTCCTTAACCCGCTTCTCATTCATCACTTCCCACTTACGCCGAGGACCACCTCAACGGATTATCAATATTTCGGGGATTCGTGACGCCTCTCCTAAGATGGCCGGGGAGATAGAGGGGTGGGAGGGTGCGGGGGTTGGGGGGTGGGGGTCCAATTTCTTCAGGACGGGGGTTCGGTTTTTGGAGGGTTTTCTGACCTGATGGATTTGTGGGCCTTTCGCCCGGATAGGGCTTGAGGCTTAGAAACGAGTTGGGGGATTTAGGTTTCTGGAGCATATTTAATTTCATTTTATTTGGTTAATTATTTATTTAATCTTTTATAAATGTATTTATTTATTTATGTTTTGGTGCGCGATAATTTCATTTGGGGATGAAATTGTCGAAGAGACATAGTCATTCTGGAGTCATTTAGATTACAAACGGGCCGAGATTGGCCTTATATATATACGTATATATTTAGCTATGTAAGAATGATTTTTTCAGAAGTTTTTTATTTTTTTTTTTTTTTTTTTTACGAATTTTCAACAGGGCTTTTAGGTCTACATACGAATCGGGCTTCAGGCTTTTAATAAGAATTTGTCATCTGTTTTTCACGATTTACTCAGAAGTCACCTTCTATGAATGATTTCCAAGGCGGTTGGAGTTTTGAAACTTTCTTATCCTTTGAACGTTTCAAGCTTTCTGTAACAACAACAACAACAACAACAACAATAATAATAATAATATAGTATCTCTGCTTATCTTACACCAACTGCCAGCCATAAGACATCCGGGAAATAAGAATCGAATTACGTAGCTCTTGTTTCGTTACAGAAGCATCTCCTCTATGAAACAAGATTATAGGCTAACGGAATTGACTACCCAGCTTTCGATGTGTTTGTTCCGGAGGCGACATCACTAGGAAGACAAGGAACTGAGGTAGTCATAATGAAAAAAACAATGATTATTATTTTTTTTTTACGTCATCAGGCTCAACGAAGCCCCCGCACGTTTGACCAAATAGGATTGCACCGCCTCCCACAATCCAATCAACATACGCTTATCTCTGCTTGTTGCATTCGATATCAAAACCTACGCGGAGATATTTATTTGGAGAACAACAGGCAACACTAGATACGTTCCCCCAACTCCCTACCCATTCTCTCTCTCTCTCTCCATGTCTGTATATTCCTTTTTTTTTTGGAGGAGACAGAAATTGTCCGTAAATCACACTAAGAGATTTCCACGCAGTCTATAGAATATCATTGACGTGAAATACGATATATTTGTTATCAAAGAATGTTATGAAGAGAGAGAGAGAGAGAGAGAGAGAGAGAGAGAGAGAGAGAGAGAGTTTTAAGCGACAATATTTTGCAATCCCGTATCATGCATTCCAAGAAATACAGCTAAATTATAATCTCGCCAAAATCCACATTTTCTTTCTCGGCGCTGCGATAAACATACACTACTCTTATCTCTCTTGCGGGGGAGGGGAATTGGGGTGGGGGTGAGGTTGAGGGGAGAGGATGAAAGAAGTGGAGGGGGACGACTGTTATTTATCACATGGAGAAGGAAAAATGAAACGGGTTTCAACTGAGAGAGAGAGAGAGAGAGAGAGAGAGAGAGACAGAAGCCACATTCATGTAATTTATAACAAGGTAATCGTCTGCTTTGTCGGTGTGATCTTTCGACAAATAAATCCTGTCTGATACCTGTCCTGAAACGAAGTCGTCGGTGATTTGGGAGAGGATTTCAAAGTATTGTTTCTCACGCTACCCCAAGGTTTCGTAAGGACCATCTTCAGGAAACTCCATTGTATTTCGACTGTGGCATCTCAGAGTCTGAGATAATAAAAGATATTCAAATTACTTGCCTGTGGAATTAAAAAAAATCGTAAATCAAGACCTGAAAACATACGGTATCTATCTTTGCATATATTTACATATTTATTTGTTTGTCTTTAAATTGTGGCCTGAGGGTAATCAGATTTTTCTTCATATTTAATATCCATCCTACAATAATGTCCTGGGAAGAAAACTTTCGATCCTAAAAATTCCCACAGGAACCCTGCTCAAGTTTTACTCGGTAGTTCCTTCTTATAGGACGCCCTATAAGGCTCACCCCCGGGGATCCTAATCACTCCGGGGATACCTTCAGATCACTGTACCCTGAGCCCTCAATTGATTGATTGGTATACAATACCAATCAATCAATGCAATGAGGACAAGCGCATAAGTATTCCACTCCCGCTGCCGATGTATTTACCTGGCCCCGCGTCGACGATGTATTTACCTGGCGCCAATGTTTTTCATTACCCCGATTGCATTATGCAGGATATTTGTTCATGGCAGTTCATGTTGCGGGACTGCTAGGATCCGTATCAAGGCGATTATCCTACACGTTAGTTTGATTGATCTTATTATGGGATATCAATATTTTAGCTCTCATATCTGTACCCTTCACACATGACAAGGCATTGGTTTTAACGCACTGCTTTTTTTATTAGTATTCATTTGCGCTTTATTTTTCTTGTCTTTAAATCATCTTTCATTTCCTTTATGTAGCCTATTAAGAATCTAGGCGATTTGCCCGTCTCGGATTCTTCGACAAAATAATGAATGAATATATTGACTTGTCATGAAAATTCTCTTCAACGTTTGTTAACAGAAATTTTCGGCTGATCACAGACGCTGCCTACGGTACTCTCCCAGAATTGAAGTTTTTTTTTCCCGTCTCGATGCCCTGATCATAGAAAAAAAGGTCTTTCTTTAAGCAACAGGACTCCTAATTGGTTAACAGGGTGCTTGCACTAACGAGTGACCTGCTACCATTGCATAACGTTGGTATTCCGAGCCTCGTATCCTGAAGGACGTCTATCCTTACCTAATAAGCTTCCCTCGCCTGGTTCCTTAATATTCATTCGTGGTCTTGCAACGAAAGGATAATCGGATCTGGCCTCCATCTCATTTAAAATTGCTCCTGTTTTTCTTATAGAAGAGGAACAGAAGCAAAGTTTTTAAATGCTTTCTTCAGAAGGAGTTTACACTGGTCAATTGTCTTGATTTTCATCACGCAACTTTTGTCTTATAACTGAGAAACAGGAGTGTTGCTCCACCTCCTCTCTCTCTCTCTCTCTCTCCCATTCTTCACAAGCCATTGGAAATCAGCAATTTACCTTGATTTTTTTTTATCAAAGAATTTGCCTTGATTTTTTTTATTAAACCACAAGAATGACTTTTGTCTTATAACAGAGAAAAAGAGGTATTGCTTCTCTCTCTCTCCAAACTCTTCACAAGCCACTTAAAATGAAGAATTTACCTTGATTCTTCAGACCACAGCATGGCTTTTGTCTTATAACAGAGAAATTGAAGTCCTCCTTCTCTTTTAACAAGACATTTAAATGGAATTATTCCATTTATTTTTCATCAGACCACAGGAATAAAATTTGACTTGTATCTGAGAAGCACAAGTATTGCCTCTCTCTCTCCCTGTTCTTCCTTCACAAGACATTGAAATGGAAGAATTTTCCTTTGTTATTTTATTAGACTATAAGAATGAATTTTGCCTTACAACTGAGGAGCAGAAGTATTCCTTCTCTCTCTATCTCTCTCTGTTCATTTTTTCAGAAGCCACTGAAACTGAAGAATTTCCCTTGACTTTTGTTTTTGTTTATCAGACCACAGAAATGTACTTTGTCTTACAGCAGAGAAACCGAAGTATTGCTTCTCTCTCCCTGTATTTTAGTTTTTTTTTTTTTTTTTTTTTTATCAGACCACAATAATGAATTTTGACTTGCAACAGAGAGAAACTGAAGTATTGCTTCTCTTTCCTTCCCTTTCCCATCATTCTCCCCCTTCCGCCCCCCACCCACATCTCTCTCTGTGTCTAAAGTGGGCAAATTTACGCGACGTTTCTCTCTCATCGATTCTACGGAAGTTTTGATTTCCGAAATTGATGTGTCCGAGTGCAAATGACCTTCGTGGCCGTGACTTCGATATTCGAGTCCGAATCCGTCGCTTGACCCACACGATTGACTGATTTGTTTGTTTCTTGCGTTGCTGATTACGCACTTAGTCTAGACGAGGCGTTGTTTTTGTTCATTTCCGTTTGTTATTTGTTGTGCTTTCTGTATTTGTTCTATTTGGATATAATTATTATTCTCATTAGTATCATTAAAAGTTTCAAGAAGGATAATAAAAAAGACGAAGGATTGAATAAGTAAACAAGAAACAAAGAAGGAGCGAAAGAAAACAAAAGAGCTACTTCCAGGAAGGAATGAATTGAATAATAGCGGTGCGCGACCTCTAAGAGTTTCGATGTCACTTAGGAATGAGATCAATGCAAGATTGGGAAAAGGAGGAAGGTTGTATAGTTCCGTTTTCCGTTGTCGTTAATGGTTACGATGAACACCGACCATAATAATAATAATATTAGTAGTAGCATGAGTCTTAAAATGGAGAAACAAATCCACAGTTATGTATACGTTACATATATTTTAAGATAAAACCGTGCAGTTTTGTCTTTAAATATATGTACATATACATATCATCAGTAATAATAATAATGGTAAAAACAATTTTGACAGGATGAAAAAATACTAACATCAACATATTTAACAATAATCAATCATAACTATAATAATAATACTACTAATAATAAATCTATTCGATAATTAATATTAATAAAATGAAAATGCCATAAATATAGTAATGATGACAATTCTCATGTTGATGATATGCAATAAATTTAACAGAAAGTCAAGCGTGTTATATGTATAAAAAAATTGAACGAAATAACCTGATACAAAACGAATATATTTCTTTTTAATAAAAGTACTTTCTAAACAAAAAAAATTCCACCCGCAAACACTGTCTTAAAATTATCAAGTCAATAAAGTAAACAAAAAAAAGTTAAGTTTGTTATGATACGGATTTGAATTACTATAAACTGATGTGGCATCTTTTATTTAATCCCTTTTCTATATATCTCTTTCTGCTGCAGCCTACATCCCTTTCTTCATTTCTTACATTTTTTCTTTTTCTTCCTGTGTTATTAATTCGCCTGTATACCGAAGTACAAACCGTTTTTCAGCAAAAGGATGAAATACTCTTAAAAGTGTACAACTAATATCTTTCTCCCTCATACAGCTCTTTAAGAGATTTTTATTTTTTTCGATATTTTCAGCCTTTGCGGCTGTCTGGAATATAACGAACTCGTCCAAGAACCCCTCTACATTTGGGGAAATCACCATGACTGGGCCAAAATGAGTGAGTCACGGGGGAGACAGTTGCTTGAAAATCCTCAGGAACAATACACGCTTCTCTTCCAGCACAAACACATGCATACATACATACATATATAGATATATATACACATATATATTATATGGGGTCATAGTTTATTATCATGGCGGGCAAGGAAGAAGACGTTGCCTTTATTGACACGAGCAGAAAATTTTGCTAGTGGTAGTTCTACGACTGAGTTGGGTCGCAGCGCAGCAAGGGTTGGAAGGGGTGGGGTGTGGAAGAAAAGGCGTGCTGTTAACACCCTCTTGCTGTATACCAGAAACAGCAACTCTTGCAGTACCACCCCCTTACACTATGGGGAAAAGTGTAAAGGAGATGATATACTGTGTATATGTATACATATATATATATATATAATATATATATATATATATATATATATATATATATATATATATATATATATATTATATAGTCGTGTGCATGTGATTGTTTTAATATAGTTTTCCTTAAGTTCAATGGAAAACTACCTAGTAGCGCATGCTTACCCACCCTGTTTTATTGAACTTGAACAATGCTGAATGGAAAATAAAGAGCTGATTGGCAATGTAATATATATATATATATATATATATATATATATATATATATATAATATATATATATATATATATATATATCTTTATGTGTGTGTGTGTGTGTGTGTGAATTACTCAAAATACATAATTATTCTTTACACATTTCAACTGCTTTATACCTCAATTTCCTTAACGCCTATTCAAAAGTGCTAGAATGCTATATGTTCTGTTACTGGATGTATCATCGTGATGAACATTTACCACACTTGCTATATGATATATCGATCGATAAACTCAAACTTTAGCAGCAATAATTCAAAACAACCAATCACATGGAAAACGGGTCAAACAGTCTGTCTTGAAACAAATATTCTATGAAAAACCGAAGGGCAAAATCCACGTGAAAGGGAAGGAGAATGCATTTTGTAAAGTTTAACACACCATGAACCTGAACAGACAATGGGAGTGTTGTTTTGATCACGGCGATATCCGGGACTAGTTTCCGTCGCGGATGTTTTTGTTACTGTATCGTCAATGACGTAAAGCACGCGGTTTCCATGACAACAGTCAATACTAACAGGCGTGCCAACAAGCACCGGCATCGCATTTTCACATGAAGTCGACTGTTAATGAGTACAAGGAAAAGAACTTCAATACATTACAGTATATTAATACAAATTTAATATTGTTCATTACTGTGATTTCAATTTAAATTTTACCAAATATAATATAAATACGGAAGCACCTGGGAGTTGGTAATATTACTCTGCAACCTGTCCATTGACTAGGCGGGAAGAATATTATTCGTTTACCGCTTGGATATTCCCTCTGAAGCAAATATAAAAATACAACTGACCAATCATAATTATGAGTACAAAATGTATCGCAAAGGTACGCATTTTAACTTTTAAACTCAAAGAGTTCTTCACTTTTCCACATTTTTCAATTGTCGTACCTCAGGCACCACCCACTCCCGGGTGACTCATAAAGACCCGTTGAATGGAATGTGTATATCAAAGTTTGAAATTAAAACTTCACACACGATATGCACAGATGTGCTATGTTTTATTTCTGCATTCGTGGAATTGGGTTAGAAAGAATACGTTACGAAACGGAATCACAGACGAAATAGTCCTTTGCTTTTACCACGGAGAGCGAGATTCAAAAACATTTGGTGCACTGTCCCAAAAAGAGGACAATACCGAGTGGCGCCTACGTGCATTCTGGTGATTTTGTGAATGCGGCAGTTACTCTGAAATAATCATAAACCAATGGGCGAAGGTTTCAGTTTTGTTTGCAAAGCGTAACAACAAATTTAAACTCAATTTTAACGGTTTCGAAGGGATATCCGGTTACCACAACAATCTCTGACACGCCTATGTGACGTTACATTGTGAAGAAATCGAAATTAAAAACATACCAGAAACAATTTCTGTGCCAAATTTCCTTTGTTTATTCTCATCATCCTTAAAAATACCGAACAAAAACCAGCGATCAGTACCGATTCATTCTTGCGCAGTAACCATAAAGACTATGGTCCCTTAACGTATCCCCCCACCCCACCGCCATTCCCCAGGGGATCACCCCGTCCCCCAACAAGTACGACTGACTTCGGAATGTCTGTTTGCCACGATGCTGGTTGTCTCTGGTCGTGCGTCTTTAAAAACGCTGTGATTATCTTGAAGTTGACGCGACTGCCTAGATCAAAACTTAGTGAGTAGCGAAAATAATAATAAAGGAAATAAACAACACGCAATCACGTGATTTGGTAATTTGTAATTACAGTAATGGTAAGCCTACCGGTCCCTTATTATAGGAAGGAAATTTTATTGTTTGAAATGAGCGTGAAAATTACCCCCAATACAACCGTGGCCACCGAGAGAAGTACTCTCGGTGGCCACGATACAACACTGAACAATTGTGTGTGCGTGAGAGAGAGAGAGAGAGAGAGAGAGAGAGAGAGCAACTAGGTAATCAATAGATGTTTAATAACTAGACAGACAAAAAGGAAGCAGGAATTACAAAGAGACGCCGGGAAGTTGGCGGGAGGGGAGAGGGGGAGGCGGCGGGGAAACGTGCTCAGAGTCCCATTAGTTATAGGTCTAACGGAGGGCTGCAGGACGGGGGAGCGAAACTGACAGACAGACGGGCGGCCTGGCAGGCATACTGAAAGACGTATGACAGACAGAACGACAGCAGATCTTCGGAGGGGTCTATCACCTCTTGAAGTTCACGGCCGATGTAATGGGAACTTCCACTACGGTTAAGGCTGCCGACGGGTGTGTGTGAGCGTGTGTATGTGTGTTTGTGGCTGTGACGACGTAGGGATCCTACTATACCTTCCCTTCTACAACCAGTCAACCACCACATTTCGCAGTGCTACCCCTCCACCCAACGGCGTCTCTCCCCTCCCCCTAAGGTCTCCACCAACGTACATTTAGAATACCGGATCGTTGGGGTGGGGCTCCTGTGGGTGGGGAGGTTGGAGAGGGTTGGGAAGACCCACCATGTACAGAGTTTATTGACTAAGATTTTCCCTGAGATTTGGCCGTGTGGGTGCCTTTTTTTTTTTTTTTTTTTTCTTATTCGTAACTGAATTCCTTTTAGTACGGGGAAAATGATGATAATGGATTTTAAAAAACTCACATAAATATTGTATATGAAAATCATGCATTTGCGTTAACAGTAGGCCAAGCCCATTCTCTTGATCTGAGTATGTGTGTGTGTGTGCTGAGTCCATGCCTACCCAAATCTTCAAAACAAGACATATCTCTCTCTTTGTAAATGTGCCATCGAAACCCAAATTTCATCTCAAAACTCTCTCTCTCTCTCTCTCTCTCTCTCTCTCTCTCTCTCTCTCTCAATGAACTTGAACCGAACGATCTTAAAATTACAATGTCTTGAAGAATCAGCTCAATTCCAGGCTGACGCCTCCATCATTTCATCTAAATGAAATTAAGAAAAAACAGACGAACTAATTAATTACAATAAAAGGAACTAACAAAGGCTAAAGTAAATAAAGAAAAAGATGCAAGAACTTAGAATAAAAATCGAACACAATGGAAAGTTACCAAACCAAGTCAAGGAATTAATTAACCTGGCTAATGGAAAAATTACGTTTGGAGGTGTCGAGCAGGCGTGTGTGCGTATAGATGTCAGAGAGAGAGAGAGAGAGAGAGAGAGAGAGACGAGAGAGAGAGAGAGAGAGAGAGCAATCTGAGATAGAGAGAGGAGGAGAGAGAGAGAGAGAGTATTATTGGTCTCACAGCTGCGGGGCATATCGAAAATTTTCAAGGGTAAACAAGGTTCTGGGTGTCACAAACTGCTCGCCCAATTAGAATATTTCCCTGGGTCACATTCAAGCAAAACTTCACTTTACGACAATTCGAGCACAGTTGTACTCGTACTGTCATTACATATACGAGTGAAGATAAAACATATTAATGTTTTATCTGTTAATATTATGAAGTTAATGAGAATTTTCTTTTGGAAAAGAAGGTTATGAAGTCAACATAAATGTTATGATTTTAACATAAATGTTGGCGTTTTGACAAACGAACATGACCCCTAGAAATGTGTCATAATATAAAGACAAAAATTATAATAGTACACTACGTGATACTATATTTTTAAGGTGCATCTTTATGCTCTCATACATGGTTCATCCATACTACTTCACCTCGGTACATTTTTCTAAAAAAGAAAAAAAAATACTTATTCACGGCTTTAAATACTTTCTGATACTTCAAGAATGGCTTTACTAGATATATTTCCTGGTTCACTTTCCGTTATTGCTACCTTATTTGTTTCTCATTTTTTTTAGACCAGCTCCTCGTCTGCTTCTAACCTTGCAATTAGTGATTTCAAGATTTCAAGCGTGATCCCTCATTTCTCGTTACGACGAAGCCTTGGGGCAATTTCTAATGTCTCCCAAAACATTGAGCCCTTAGCCATCGCCCCCACAGCCCCGCATAGGCGTTTCCCGTGCCTTACTTCATTACAGTGTTTCAATTCCTTCTTCCGGAAAAAAAATAATGGAATTACATTCCTTTCTCTAAAACAGGGAGCGAGCAACTTACCCTTTTCATGTATTATGTTGTGAGGCAGGTAAGATAAATGAAGCAAATCGTCAATTTAATCAAATCAAGAATATTCTTAAGTGTGTCCGAGAGACAAGTCTTCCTTTAAGAAACAATTCTTACGTAAGTCACAAGAGGGTATTTATAACTATATGTCATGATTGAAAGACTGCATAGCTATAGAAAAAAAATTCGTATCAAGCAATTACTATTTCCGTCGTTCAAGATCAGAAGCAGTTTCATCCCAATCGACAGAATGAAATCAATCAATGAATCTCCGACGTCCAATAATTAAATACAATCTATTGTGGCTTCTGAATAATTGTATTTGCTATCTCCAATGTACGTTGGCTTCTCTCTGATACCTTTTAAGGTCAGCTTCTTAACATCTCAACTCCAAATGAGGTTGAGAGATAAGTGATGTCATCATTTCCCGTTAATTCAGGATCAAAAACTATATCTCAGACAAACTGAAAATATACTTCAATCGACGTCGCCTTATTTCTTTTTTTTCTGCAGAGTTCCTGCGGCCTCACTTGCTTTGTTTCACATTAGAAATGATTAATCTATGGGCGCCCAATACTATTGAATGTGAAAAATATTTAGCGGAGACCTTTAAGGGAAAAGAAAAATATTGATGGGAAAAAAAAGTGCAAGAACACTGGAGGATAAGACAGAGAATGATGGCTGAAGGAAACCTCTAATCACCCCCATTTCTCCTAATTATTCAGATTTCCATTTACTCCTATGACCCTAGTCGTTTTTATGTATTTATTCATTATTTTTTTACATTTAGTAGTACTTTTTGGAGTATGTTTTCTATGATTAATTGGCCTTTTCCATATGGAATTATGTTTAATAATAATAATAATAATATGTGGCGCCGCGGCAGAGTGGGCTAGGTCGTCAATGGACTGGTTAAGCAACATTGGGGCTGGTTGGTGGTTGGATGGGTGACCGCTCTCCTCGGCGTTGATTCCTTAGGAAAGGATCTTTACCATAATTTCCTCAGTCTACTCAGCTGTAAAATGAGTACCTATCCCTGATGGGGTAGGGTCCAGCAATGATGTTAGGAAATGAAGGAATAAACGGCAACAGAGAAGCTTCGTCCGGCAGCCAGGTATTCAACCCAACTGAAGGGGAAGACGGTCAGGTACTTGGAGGTCGTCATCCAGCAACTGACCACCACAACGACAGTAGCCAACAGCCTGAGATTGGAGCTACAGAAGCAAACCAAAGGAAGAAATGGACAAGAGAAGAAAATATGGAAATATGGAGATGCTACATCAGAAGCAACCCGACGGAGAGAGGATATAGAAGAAGGTTGGTCAACATCTGGAATGAGAGGAATAACACCCCCCAAACAGAGCAGAGGCTGGCAGACCAAGTAAGGAACATAAAGAAAAAGAACTGGCTCTCCCCAACAGAAAGAGAAGAACTGGAAAGGGAAATATCACACGAAAACGAATTACACGAAGACGAACTGAGAGACGATGCCACAGAAGACGACAGGGATGATGAGGTAAACAACGACACACGAAGAAACACCGACGAAGTAACAGAGAGGACGTAATGGGTAGAAAAGATTAGACAATGGATGGAGCCAGATACAGAGAGAACAAAGATCCCCTCCATGAAAGCCTACAACACCAAGAAATTAAGGGAGAAAACAAGCGAGGTCACTGAAATAATGGGCATAATACACACCACCAGTATCACAGAAACAAATAACTTGGCATATGCAGGAGCAAGATTAGTAGCAGAACTGATGGGGATTCGAACACCAACACCACCAGCACAACCAACTCAACAGAAACTAAAACAGCAACCTCCTTGGAAAAGGCGGCTGGAAAAGCAAATCATGGTGATGAGATCTGACTTGAGTAAAATGAAAGAGATGGCAGAAAAAAGGCTAAGAAGCAAGAAAACAAGGGAGGAACTCAACGAGAAATACAAAGTACAAGAGAGGGGACTAAACAACACAATAGAAGATGTAAAACAGAGGCTTAAGGCCAAAGCACATAAGATCCAACGGTACATGAACAGGAATAAGGGATACCAACAGAACAAACTGTTCGGAACCAACCAGAAAAGACTATACAGCCAACTAAGAAGGGAAGACAACCACCCAGAAATTCCTGACGCCGAACCAAGTAAGAGACTCTGGGAAAACATATGGAGCAATCCGGTATCACACAACAAAAATGCAACATGGCTCCAGGAAGTCAAGGAAGAAGATACAGGGAGAATAAAACAAAGATTCACAGAGACCACGACAGACACAGTCAGACACCAACTAAAGAAAATGCCAAACTGGAAAGCCCCAGGTCCCGATGAAGTCCATGGATACTGGCTCAAAAACTTCAAGGCCCTACACCCACGAATAGCAGAACAACTCCAGCATTGTATCTCAAATCACCATGCACCCAAATGGATGACCACAGGAAGAACATCCTTAGTACAAAAAGACAAGAGTAAGGGAAATATAGCCAGTAACTACAGGCCTATCACCTGCCTACCAATAATGTGGAAGTTACTAACAGGTATCATCAGTGAAAGGCTATACAATTACCTAGAGGAGACAAACACCATCCCCCACCAACAGAAAGGCTGCAGAAGGAAGTGTAGGGGCACAAAAGACCAGCTCCTGATAGACAAAATGATAATGAAGAACAGTCGGAGAAGGAAAACCAACCTAAGCATGGCATGAATAGACTATAAGAAAGCCCTCGACATGATACCACACACATGGCTAATAGAATGCCTGAAAATATATGGGGCAGAGGAAAACACCATCAGCTTCCACAAAAATACAATGCGCAACTGGAATACAATACTTACAAGCTCTGGAATAAGACTAGCAGAGGTTAATATCAGGAGATGGATCTTCCAGGGCGAATCACTGTCCCCACTACTCTTCGTAGTAGCCATGATTCCTATGACGACAAAAGTACTACAGAAGATGGATGCCGGGTACCAACTCAAGAAAAGAGGCAACAGAATCAACCATCTGATGTTCATGGACGACATCAAGCTGTATGGTAAGAGCATCAAGGAAATAGATACCCTAATCCAGACTGTAAGGATTGTATCTGGGGACATCAGGATGGAGTTTGGAATAGAAAAATACGCCTTAGTCAACATACAAAAAGGCAAAGTAACAAGAACTGAAGGGATAAAGCTACCAGATGGGAGCAACATCAAACACATAGATGAGACAGGATACAAATACCTGGGAATAATGGAAGGAGGGGATATAAAACACCAAGAGATGAAGGACACGGTCAGGAAAGAATATATGCAGAGACTCAAGGCGATACTCAAGTCAAAACTCAACACCGGAAATATGATAAAAGCCATAAACACATGGGCAGTGCCAATAATCAGATACAGCGCAGGAATAGTGGAATGGACGAAGGCAGAACTCTGCAGCATAGATCAGAAAACCAGGAAACATATGACAATACACAAAGCACTACACCCGAGAGCAAATACGGACAGACTATACATAACACGAAAGGAAGGAGGGAGAGGACTACTAAGTATAGAGGACTGCGTCAACATCGAGAACAGAGCACTGGGGCAATATCTGAAAACCAGTGAAGACGAGTGGCTAAAGAGTGCATGGGAAGAGGGACTAATAAAAGTAGACGAAGACCCAGAAATATACAGAGACAGGAGAATGACAGACAGAACAGAGGACTGGCACAACAAACCAATGCACGGACAATACATGAGACAGACTAAAGAACTAGCCAGCGATGACATATGGCAATGGCTACAGAGGGGAGAGCTAAAGAAGGAAACTGAAGGAATGATAACAGCGGTACAAGATCAGGCCCTAAGAACCAGATATGTTCAAAGAACGATAGACGGAAATAACATCTCTCCCATATGTAGGAAGTGCAATACGAAAAATGAAACCATAAACCACATAGCAAGCGAATGCCCGGCACTTGCACAGAACCAGTACAAAAAGAGGCATGATCAGTGGCAAAAGCCCTCCACTGGCGCCTGTGCAAAAAACGTCAGCTACCTTGCAGTAATAAGTGGTACGAGCACCAACCAGAGGGAGTGATAGAAAACGATCAGGCAAAGATCCTCTGGGACTATGGTATCAGAACGGATAGGGTGATACGTGCAAATAGACCAGACGTGACGTTGATTGACAAAGTCAAGAAGAAAGTATCACTCATTGATGTCGCAATACCATTGGACACCAGAGTTGAAGAGAAAGAGAGGGAAAAAAATGGATAAGTATCAAGATCTGAAAATAGAAATAAGAAGGATATGGGATATGCCAGTGGAAATCGTACCCATAATCATAGGAGCACTAGGCACGATCCCAAGATCCCTGAAAAGGAATCTAAAAAAACTAGACGATGAAGTAGCTCCAAGACTCATGCAGAAGTGTGATCCTAGAAACGGCGCACATAGTAAGAAAAGTGATGGACTCCTAAGGAGGCAGGATGCAACCCGGAACCCCACACTATAAATACCACCCAGTCGAATTGGAGGATTGTGATAGAGCAAAAAAAAAGAAAAAAAAATAATAATGATATCCTAGAAGACTTCACAAAGTATTTTATCTTACAATGCTGTTCACAAAACTCATTATCGATCAGCGTTTCAATTCCAAAAAACCAGACTCTTATTCTATAATGTCTCAGGAATTCATTTATTTTTCTTACATTCCCATTAATGTTTATGATGGGGTTTAAAACCAACACTATTTCCTGTTCTCTGCTATATTATTTAAACTATATTGCCATTATTAGATGGCCCTCCCAACATTCAGTTACTGACAAATACATGACAATTTTATCTCCATAACAGATACACACATTTGATATATAATTCTTTCTCTCTCTCTCTCTCTCTCTCTCTCTCTCATCTCTCTCATCATTCTCTCTCTCTCTCTTTATTATATATATATATATATATATATATATATATATATATATATATATATTTACAACGCAATCACATTCTATGCCATTATCATATTTACTTAGTCGCACAACCTATCACTTACGCTCTTGTTACTAAATCACTCCACTCCACTACGACTCCTTTTCTGCTTCTTCCCAGCACCGTAAAGATAATCGTTACCTCTATCTTTCTTCCATCTTTCCTCAGGAACCCGGAACATCTATTCTTAGTCATTGGTCCATCGATTAAACTGTTGGTCTAACTTACTATCGTATTCACGTCATCGCTAAACGAGAGTACCATTTCTATCTATATATTTCTAATTGTGAAGTAACCGATCGTCTTATTAGACAAGAGTCCTCTTGTTCCAGCTGGGTCCTCAACTGACATAATGTCAGCATCTTTTTTCCGAGGTGTCAGCACTATTATGATCTCCATCGGCAGCGATGTGCCTCGAGCTGACCAAGCGTCAGCCGTTTTGATTAAACCAAGGCAACGCCATCAAAATTCATTGGGCTGACTTCAATGTCAGCAACATCAAGATAACTGTGTCATTGTGGGCAACATTCTCTCACGAGGCGACTAAGCGTCAGCAACGATCTCCCAAGTAAATGACTGTCAGAAACATTGTCGACCTAAATGCCATTAAAACATTCTCGAATCGGCTGTCTGTCAGCAATATTCCTCCACCTGACGCAATGTCAGCAACATCCCTTGAACTGAGGCGGCGTCAGCGATACTTTCCTTTTAAACGACTCTCCTTCCTGACGCTGTTCGAGTGAATTTCTTTCCTTAAGGTCGAGTTTCTCAAACGACAGCCATCTTGGCTACGTTGCTCGTTTTCCCTTAAGAGAGAACTAAGGGGATCCTGACTGTTTTCTTTATCTTCTTCAATAAAACGTACAGTAATTGTGGCCGGGAGCCGTATTCACTTGGAATGGACAGTCCACATGTATTTTACATATATATTATATATATATATATATATATATATATATATATATCCTTAAATCCACGGTAGAAAGTGAAACGGGGACGTGGAACAAGTACTTTCGTAGCATATTCTACATTTTCAATGTGTGAACTTGAAAATGTAGAATATACTACTAAGTATTTGTTCCAATTCCCTGTTTCACTTACCTTTCTACCGTGGATTTAAGGATATTCTCAAGTACGTGTTCCTTCGTGCTACATTGGATATATATACTTGTATATATTTATACGCAAAGAACTATTACCTCTGCTAACGTTTAGTAGCAGAATTTATCATCTTTATTCATTCATTTCCACCGGAGGCCGACCCTACCTCTTTAAAAACAACATATATTAATAATACTGTCCGATATATTTCAAGAGCTTGTTGCCCCGCCGCAATCATTTTCCAATCTCCGCCCCCCCCACCCCCCCAAACGCCCCACCCCCCTCACGGAGCCCTAGCAACAAGTCGCTTTGACATTTGCTCTTTCAGAATTAATCTGTTGGAAATAACGTCCTAAAGAGGAGAGATCGGCTGACTTCCGAGACGGGGAGATACACCGACAGTGTAATTGCGCGCGCGCGCGTGTCGGCGTGTGTGTGCGTGTGAGTGTGTGCTACTACTGTTTTGACAAGTTAGTTTCCGGGACTCATGGCTCCGATATTTTCATTCAGAACTTGGGATAATTCGTGGCAGAGGTCCAACAGTGTCACCAAGATCTAGAGATTGGATATGAAAAAACGAACCATTTGCCTAAACAACAACAAATGGTCTAAATGGTCGCTGCAGATAGCAAAATTATTATAACGAATATTGCTAAACAGGACACCAAGACATTAATATTAAACACGGACATGAAATTAAAAGGTATTCGGAGCATGGTCACATTCAAGGTCGTACGAACATCCTAGACTCACAAAATACCAACAAAGCTATAAAAACAAATCAACAAAGCTATCAAAACCAATCTTAAGGTTCTAAAGAGGCTGAGTAATGCTACGATGAACTGCGATAGTTATTGGCCACAGCAGCGAGATAATTTTAGATCCAAGAGACCATTTAGATCCAAGGTGCCATCTAGACACAAGTTGGAAGAACTTTGCTACTAGAACGACAGCATCTTTTGTTCTAGGCGTTAGCCACTAGAATCAAACCAACTTTGTAGCCTAGGACTCACAAGTCAGCAACTGGCCATTAATGCAAATGTCCAACCAGAGCTTTTGAAAACAATCCTCTTTCTGATAAGGTTTTATAATGTTCAACATATTCCACTCGTTTCGCTAAATAAAGCGTTGGCCATTTCTCTTCAACTAATTCTGTTTCTTTCTTATTTAACCGACTTCTAAAAAAGGCAGAAAGAAGCACAAACAAAATGATTTAGACCCCTTGAGCTAGACTATGGTCACACAAGAGTCAACTTTAAAGTTACAATATTTCCGGGTATTCGGAGAGTAAAGTTCTAGAAATGGCCACGGAAAACGTTATGCTTTTTAACAAATGCCAAAATGCAATTCAGAGACTTGAATTGTATTTCAAAAGGTTACGCTACACACACAGAATTCCCACATGACTCTTTTATTGCCATTCATGAATCAATGAAACAAATGACTGAAGTTGCTATATTTTTTTTTTACTTAGGTGCACCTTTCTGTCTCTGGAATTTCTCGT
>NC_087221.1:21831534-21839034 GCF_015104395.2 Macrobrachium nipponense
AAGACGCCGAGGAAGGTACCTAGGTGGTATTTTCGGTAAAACTAAACAACTGCTACCCCGGTCTGGTTCCCGCCGACCTACATATACCGAATTTTATTTATGTTTTTGTCTATGTTGATATCCCTTGTTTGAGTTAATACATTTTACCGTCTTTTGTGTATGTTTTTACGTTCATCCATTAGGGGCCGATACTAAATACGGCGCCCATTTTGTACGTAAACTGGTAGTTAGGTACCGAACCAGGCGCGGTAACGATATAGAGTAACTACCGTAGTAGTCTTCAGTTTTACTGGTATTTAAAACCAAAACCCCATTGGGTGAAATATACGAACAACGTCGGATGATCTCTAAACATAGAGAATTTGTCATGAAATTAGATTTTCTTCAAAATATATTGCAGCGAGCCTTAAAAATTCCGTTTTCTCTCGACTCAAAACAAAGAAAACGGTAAACATCGCGCAATTAATCCTAAGCTACTGAAAAATTACAGGCGGTTTCTATGACAATGAATTTTGACTTGAAGCTCTTCCCATCAATTTCTTTCTTCATAATTAATGGTTTCCATGTTGCTAATAAATAAATAATAGTTAATTACGTACACAACTTGGATTTTAGTGCAATGTCTCTGTCTCCTGACTCTACAAGTTCGACAATTACAACAGCAGTTTTGATGTAGATCCAGATTAATAAAGTTGACATAAAAGCATCTAGAACATTTGCAGACTTTAAAATTAATCTGATGTTTAAGAGATTTATATAATAGACCAATAAAACATGAGCAATTAACGTCCTTTTTTACCAGTGGGATAGAGCAGTGTTGTCCAAACCTTCTACTGTTACGTACCCCCCCACCACCCCTCGCCCACCATGGCTGACCAAACTCAGCTTTATTTAGGATAATCATGCAAATAGTATATTAATTATGAAAAGATTGCGTTATAGGAGTGTTGGTCAATAATTTCAAATTTATTACACAAATTAAAATGATGATTTAATAACAAAATGCTTGAAAATTACTTACACAACTTAATGTGAGATGTTAGGCTGATGTTCACTGATGGGATGTTTCTGTTGTGTGCGAGTGTGTGTGTGTTCCTTGTTTGTTCACGTACCCTCATGATTATGTTGCGTACCCCCAGGGGTACGCGGACCCCAATTTGGACAACACTGAGATAGAGGGTACCATAAATTTGAGGTCCAATGGCCATGTATACTACGACCAAGAATGCCATTCAGCAGTTTAAAGTAAAATCGAGTAATGATAGACAGTAAATATCGCAGTTACAGCCTTACTAAAGTCTCTTGGCTGTGTAGTAAATATTACTGATATGTTTCGACGTGATGTTGGAAATTAGGGGTAAAATAAGTTACAAAGATGAAGAAAATCTCTATTTCCACGATGAAACTGGCAGTTAGAACCTAATCGTACTTGTGTGCTTTAACAATGAGGTAAAAATATCAAATACAGAGGAGCTATTGATTCCATTTAGACCATGAAGAAAAAATATGAAAACAGAAGAATTACATTTATCTATTTAGTTTCGGAAATTCCCCCAGGAGCCATGAAAAGTTTAAAACAAATACACCGAAAACTTTAGGTCTAGTGATATGAATAAGTTAATCTCTCTCTCTCTCTCTCTTAAAACCAAGTTTGTAAATGCCATTGTTCATCGTGACCGTATTCGTAGTTTACAAAGAGTTTAATTATTTAGAAGGCAACTGCACTATCTGGTCTCTGGTCAGAGCTACTGATTTTGACCGATTACTAATAACCTAAAGAAAGAGATTCATCATTCAATCCCATTTAGGATATTTTGTAAGGAACCAAGACGATTTGATCTGTCATTTTTGATACTGTATTTCTTAAGGCAATGATTACGGATTATTTTTCATTTCATCTTAGAACTCTCATGATAAACAAGTAACCGTTTTTCTTAGTTAAGGGCCAAACATCGTGTACAAGAATCCTTATTTTTTAGTACTCTGTTGAAGGAAAAAGTAATTCACCTCAAAATGTAAAAACTTGTCCAGGAGCCATCCAGTATCTTGCTTGCAATAACATATATCAGAGAAAGGTATCGGCTCATGTTTCAAAGAAACTGCCTAATGAGGGAAAAAAAATTATAGAGGTTTTGAAAACGCAAGTCATTCGTTTTCTGTACCATTCGCAATTTCTCAAAATATGAAGGACAAATCTTTTTATAACAACTAAATTCCTTCATTTTCTCCCTCTCTCATTTTACGTATACAAGTCTCTCTCTCTCTCTCTCTCTCTCTCTCTCTCAAAATCATGTGATGATAAAAGAAAGCGACGACGAAAGAATGACATGAAATAGAACAACACATGTCCCATTTTCTTTGATGGTTCCTGCTATTCTGATGTTCTTTTGATACTGGCTGCAATTGAGAGCGTGCCTTCGAACACTGGAAATTATATTAAACTCTTTTTTTCGTTTTCAATTAATCCAGTTCAGTCGAGCAATCCTTTTGATAGTGGACTCCAGGCTTCTTGGAAAACATCGCCTTTTGTAGAGACAGAAGATAAAAAAAAATATTGAAGGATTCAGAATTCCAGCAGATGAACCGTCCAATATCAGTAAATAAATTAACAAACTGGCCAGTCACTCTACACTAAAAAAACAAATCGACTAGCAACGTCACTCTCAAGGATGACGTTCCGGTGCGGAAAACTTCCAGAGCACCAGCCGCGTCGTATCCACAAACGGAAGGATCATCAGCAGCGCGTCGAACCTAATCCCACCCTGTAAATCAGCCACTAGCAACCTGCTCTTGCAATGTACCTCTACAGCTACAAAAGAGGAACATCTTCGTAAGCTACTCCCTCTAAAATTGACTGACTTATTTATCAATATAAGTAATTGGCGTCATATCGCACTCCCTCTACAAAAGAAAGGGGGTAGGCACAAAGCTCTCTCTCTCTCTCCACAGGTTATTAGTAAGTGATAAGCGGATAACCTCAATCTCTCTCTCTCTCTCTCTCTCTTCTCTCTCTCTCGTCTCTCTCTCTCTCCTCTCTCTCTCTCTCTCTCTCTCTCTCTCCTCCACAGGTTATTAGTAAGTGATAAACGGATAACCTCTCTCTGTCTCTCTCTCTCCAAAGGTTATTAGTAAGTGATAAACGGATAGCCTCTCTCTCTCTCTATAGGTTATTACTAAGTGATAAACGGAAAACCTTTCTTCTCTCTCTCTCTCTCTCTCCACAGGTTATTAGTAAGTGATAAACGGATAACCTCTCTCTCTATCTCTATCGGTTATTAGGAAGTGATAAACGGATAACCTCTCTCTCTCTCTCTATCGGTTATTAGGAAGTGATAAACGGATAACCTAGAAATCTGTCAAAAACAGCAGTTCTGACCAGACAGTGCAATTCCCGTCTAAATAATTAAGCTCTCTTCCTAAACTACGGATACGGCTAGGCTGCACAAAAGCATTTATAAACTTGGTTTTAAAGAGAGAGAGAGAGAGAGAGAGAGAGACCTCCAACTCTCCAATTAAAATCTAATTAACAATTCGCAGAATCAGTCTTAGTTTCTAGACGTCAACGGAACGAACAGTAAAATAATTAAAATGATAAATAAATAAATAAAATCCAATAGAAAAGGAATATTTTTCAATCTGATAATTTACGAGGTAGTTCGAGTTCGGGGTATCGAAAGAACTATCACAGTATTGATTTCCGATCCATCCGCAGCTCGTTCGTTAAATGTTTCATGATGTATCATAATTTTGAATCTATTTGTACGTTATTCGATGGGTTGTATACATATACACTCATATATATATATATATATATATATATATATATATATATCTGTAAATATAATCTTCATTACACGAAGATGAGATATGTCAATATAGTCCACAGGAGAAAAGAGAGATTAAAAGACTCTAGTAGCTCGATAATCTGGCCTTCCACCAGGCCTCTTCAAGAGCTTTATTTTAACTAAATAAAGCTATTGAAGAGGCCTGGTGGAAGGCCAAATTATCGAGCTACTAGAGTCTTTTATTCTCTCTTTTCTCCTGTGGACTATATTGACATATATATCTGTGTGTGTGTGTATTTCGGTCTATGGGCAGCACCGTTCAGTACCTGAAAAATTTTGCATCTTTAAGCGTTTTATTACAAAATCGTTCGCTGGTATCATGCAGTGAACGTGAGTTACGACGATGCGGTAATGACGACCGCCCCTTCCAGCAACTTTCTTGCTCGTCGATAATTAAGAAGAAGATTTATTGAGAGCAAATTCGCCTCTAGACGAATTTGCATGGGCGGAGCTGTGGGCCCCGTACTGACCAATACAGGGTACTGAGTCTAACTGAAACGCTACTTTTGAAATGTCCGCAATTCCGAGTATAAAGGTGACTTCCGGAACATTGCGAGAATTTTCGGGATATTTCGGTAACTCCGGAACAAATCCATGATTTTTAGGTGGAATTTGAGAGAACTTTCGGCCACTTCAAATAGCACTCCAGTATTTCAGATTTCAGTTTAAATACTTTCGATCTACTTTAAGCGAAGAGGGAGGATGGGAGGCTGAAGTTGACAGTAAGATGAAAGCTACATGGGGGAAGTGAAGAGATATAGCTGGAGTTGTATGTGATAAGAAAATGCCAATCAAGCTAAAAGTCAAGAGTTGTAGCACAGTGATAAGACCAGTGTTAATGTATGGAGCGGAAACATGGGTTCTAGGAAGAAATGAGGAAGCAAAGCTTGAGAGAACAGAGATGAGAATGCTGGGTTGGATTATGGGAATATCGCTGCTTGAGAGATTGGAAAATGACGAAATAAGAAGAAGGGCAGGCTAAGGAAAGATTACAGAGGCGATAAGAGAGTCACGACTGAGATGGTTTGGGCTTGTGTTGAGGATGGATGACGAGGAGGGAGTGAAGAGGGCTTGGGAGGAACCTCTTAGAGGAAGACAATCGAGAGGGAGACAGAGAATTAGATGGCGAGATAAAGTGAAGGAAAGTATGGAGAGAAGAGGTTTGGTGGAGGACGATGCCTTTGATAGAAGGCAGTGGAGAAGGAGCATCAGGAAACCGACCCCTTAACGTAGGGAAAACGGCGGGAAAGAAGAAAGAACTGCATTTCAGAGACTGTGAAGGGCATGTCCAAATTTCAAAGCGCCATATGGCTAATTTCGAGGGTAATTTCCAAAGGCATCCGGTTCATTTAGGGGTACCGGTCCATCTTTTCATCACGACGATGATCACAGACGCCCAGCGCCCCTGAGGTGATCAATATTTATCGGCGCTATCCGATTTTCAATTCCCTCTCGTAATTGCGCCCGTCGCCGTATATATACCGCCGCTGCTGCCATCATCGTCCAGGCAATGAACGCTGCCTCCCCTAAAAACGGAGGAGTATTCGGTATTAAGAGATGATTAAATCTCGTCGATAACTTTTTTTTTCTACCTAATGCGTCGAAAACAAAGCGCGATACGGAACTGGCAACTCTATCGGGAATATTCTCGTCCGAAGGATATTATTCCCGAAGATTAATGACCGAACGATGTTTATTCATGATGCGTCTACTTCCAATTAGCGAAGGTACGAGATGTAGTTTATTTTTGGCGTTCTCCTCCGGGTTATGGGCTTGCATTTAAATACAGCAGACGTACTGTTATTTATAACGCTGAATCAGCAATCCTTCACTGGAATAAAAATAAACCGAAATAAATAAAATAAAACAAGATGAAGTGGTAAGTGGAAGACCAGTTTTTTCTCAACGAACTTGAATCTTTTTCGCTACGACAAAAGTCTGTCGAAAAACTAGTTTTTTTTTTCTTTTTATATTCATAACTTCGCTGCAACGTTAATCCGAAAAGGGGGGTTGGGAGGGGGCGTGGGCGGGGGAGACTCATTATTTATCTCTCCTCTTTCAACCAGGGTTGATGAGAGACACCGAGAGACCGGGTTTAATGAACTTCGACACTAATTACAACGATAGTTGTGACGTCATATACTACTGCTACTACTACAACTATTACTTCTACTATTATAGGTTTCGTTTCACAAAAAAGGATGAAGAAGAAAGCGTGACCTGGACACAAGATGAAGGACTAATGGTTTTAAGAGTTCATAATCTCAAAAACATTATGCGATTAATGTTATTAAAACATACTTTCCACACACACACACACACACACACACAGAGAGAGAGAGAGAGAGAGAGAGAGAGAGAGAGAGAGAGAGATTGACGAATCCTCCCGTTGAGGGATAAGTTTCGTTATTTTTTCTCCTTTTCCTACCTACTCTATCTTATTACATGCATATAATCGCCAGATAAGCAGATGAATGGGTGAACAATTGAAACTGAGCCTATAGAGGTAAGCACTGGTAGTACCTTCGGCCATTCAGTGTTTAAGCCAATGAAAAGAGGGAGTTCGAGTGGTTGGACAGCAGGTAAAGGATTAAAAAAATAGATGAGATGGCGTACAAGATTCTGAAGGTAACAATTAGAGAAAACCTCACATTATTTTGTATTATGAAGTAACAGTTACGGGTGTTGGTAGCCAGATGGAAGAGAGGAAGCGTGTGCTGCAAACATCCTTCAGGAATGCCTACAGTAACTACGTGAGGCCAACTGACGCCAACTTCAGTCCTCTTCCTCCTCCAACCACCACAACTTCATAGCTTAGGACAAAAAAGGCATCGGGTGTTTAAGTGAACGTTCCTGCCTCGCCGGAAATCACACCCAGAACCTCTCTAGCGGTGTGTGTATGGTATGTGTGTTTAAGAGAGAGAGAGAGAGAGAGAGAGAGAGAGAGAGAGAGAGAGAGAGAGAGAGAGAGAGAGAATCATTTTATATTTATAAGGTCATTCTTGTAACCGCCTGAGAGCCTATTTCTGAAGGCACAAGATCTGACTAACGCACACAGCAATACGCAGGCCAGTGTACCTCCAAGGTCACCCCGCCCCCCCCCCCACCCCCCCCCCAAAAAAAAAAAAAAAAAAAAAAAAAAAAAAAAAAAAAAAAAAAAAACAATGCAGACACACACACACACAGAAAATAATAATCCACGAGTTTGCAGTAATAGTACGACTGTAGCAATAAGCGTTGTCTGCTGTTTTACTGCAAAGACCTGTTCGCAATTATAACACCCAATGACAACACGATTTACAGATGAGTTCCCTCAAAATTGATAATGATTCTTGAAGCTCTGACATAACGATTTGATCGTATTAAAAAAAACGTACATTGACCAAACCCAATAATATGGAGATTTAAGGGAGTGTTTGTGTGGTGTGTGTGTGTGTGTGTGCATGATGTTAGAAACAATTTAGCATTAACATACGCATGAAAAGCAAAAAAACAAAGCAAACTAGGGTGTAAAAATGCTGAAAATTGACAAATTTGCGGACACACCAGCTGATGAAAACTTTGCCTAGGTTTGAACATCATACCTAACGAACTAGTATGTATGATACTAAACTGATATAACAAATCAAAAGCATGAAATTGTTTACGAAAAATC
>NC_087221.1:21844034-21881534 GCF_015104395.2 Macrobrachium nipponense
ATCAAGGGACGGAGATGATAATGACATCATTACTGCCGCGACAGGGCGCATGCGCGACCCGGCCAGCAGCCACTCTCGTTGGAGTTGGAGAGCGTAATTTGGAGGCAATATTTTAAGGTCTGGCTTCCGTGACGCGAGGCGCGTCAGAGTGACCATTTCATCATGCAAATGGATGGAGAGAGAGAGAGAGAGAGAGAGAGAGAGAGAGAGAGAGAGAGAAGAGGGGGGGGGGGGGGGAGGGGCTGGGAGAGGGCTTCGCTTCACCATCTAGTTTTTTCAGACTTCACACAATATCTGGGCTCGTTTATTCGCAAGGATATAATAATAATAATAATAATAATAATAATAATAAATAATAATAATAATAATAATAATATAGTTAGTAGTAGTAGTAGTAGTAGTTGCATGAATTTTAAAATGAAGAAACAAATCCGCAGTTATGTATACGTACATATTTTTTTAAGAATAAATCTCTACAGAGAGTTTTCGGGAACCATTTCGATTCCCAATTTCGATCGAACAAATTCTTTAAAACTCTCTGTATAGATTTATTCTTAAATATATGGAAATATACATAAACTGTGGATTTTGTTTAACCCCAATAATAATAATAAAATAATAATAATAATAATAATAATAATAATAATAATAATAATAATAATCCGGGCTCATTTGTTCGCAACGATATTTATGCCTTCGCAAAATACTTGTTCACGGTTAACCCAGACGTATATAATAATAATAATAATAATAATAATAATAATAATAATAATAATAATAATAATAATAATAATAATAATAATAATAATAATAATTCACTGGACGTAACAGTCATCAACTAAAATAGAAGACTAGTGCATGTTCGCTCAACATTTCAGTTAATTAATGTGACAATCAAGTATAAGGTCCCATACAGGTACCAATCCCGGATAAAAGAGAATAGTGTTGGTAGTCAATGTCTTTTGGTTTTAATGAAAAAATAAGTAACAGCAGAGATATGCAACAAGGGTTACCGGTGGTGGGTTACAATGAGGCCCGGCAGGCAAAATGGAAAACAAAGTTCTTGAATGATGCTGACGTCATATAGAGAGAAATTAGGCATCACACCAAATGAAAGACAGAATGAAATGTTTACAGTTTAGTGTCTTTGTATTAGCTTGTATAAAAATATTTGTGCTTCAGTGTCTACAAGTGAACTAAGTTTGTTTCAAATGTTTGCATTTTAGCGTCTAGTAATGAAAAACGTTTGTTGAAAATTGTTGTATTTTAGCGTCTAATAGTGAACAATTTTGTTGAAAATGTTTGCATTTTAGCGTGTAAAAGTGAACAAAGTTTGTTGAAAATGTTTGCATTTTAGCGTGAAAAAGTGAACAAAGCTTGCTGAAAATGTTTGCATTTTTGCGTCTAATAGTGAACAAAGTTTGTTGAAAATGTTTGCATTTTACCGTCTAACACTGAATCAAATTTGTTGAAAAATAATTACTTTTAAGTGTCTAGAGTGAACAAAGTTTGTATAAGAATGTTTGCATTTTAGCGTGTAAAAGTGAACAGTTCACTTAAAAAACATCTATATAATTCGAGGAATCCAGAGGGCACTGTAGTTTATTGCACAATATTTAAATAGGTAAATACATATATATACATGCATACATATACACACATACACACACACACACACACACATATATATATATATATATATATATATATATATATATATATATATATATATATATAGTATATATGTAGTATGTAAACATATATTATTGTAGAAATTTATAAGAGAAAGATTTTTCATAATTGGCTTTACACATTAAGGGGGGAGGGGTGGGGGTACGAGCAGGTTCCGTTGGGGGAGAAATGGGGGGGGCCCGGTTTCGACGGGGGGAGGGGGTTAGAGTGATAGATACAGGCGATGAGGTTAATGGGACGTTAGTTTCTTCCGGGGTGAAGTGACGAAAGACGTTAGCCATTTTAGCAAATCTGGTCTGTCTGTCTCTCTGTTTTTAAAATTAACACTTCAATTTAAACAGATGTAAATAGGCAGTAGTAGGGAAGATAATGTAGAAAAGTGGAATACCAAAATAACTTTCAAACGTAGCTCCTAGCAGACAAATGAAGAAAGCCACAACCGCTTATATTAATCATAATCACACTGAAGTATCAGACACAAATCCGACACAGAATTATATTTAACAACTCAAGCCCAAACACAACATTCTAACAGACGTGCAACATCTGTTAACAGACAGCCCCTCAAAAAAGAAAAAAAAAGCCACCTAACAGACAGATGGAACAAATAATAAGCAAATATATCTCAGCTCAACTTAACCAACAGTGTACAAAAAGCTAACACCTTCCATATCCGACATAGGCCTAAATACGCCTTAGCATCTTCCAGTGGCCTAATCGGCAGTCAGGTTAGGAACAAAAAAAGTTGCCGAAAGTAGTATCTCAAGAGATAAAACATTACAACAAAACGAAATAGTTTTTCCTTAGACGCCTTACACAAAGGACAGGAAGATATTTTCATAAAAAATTGTACAAGATTTAATAATAATAACACTATGACAAACTATATGGAGACAAATATGTACAATCCGCACGCTCAAACCTGACCTGAGATAACCCTATTATGGGCGATTTAGATTCCCTAAGGGGCAGACTCTTGGATACTTGAGGCTTCCTTTGCAATGAAGAGCCGATAGACCTTATTCAGACTAAGTGGAGATCACCATCTAAGCACCTGGAACTTGTTTAGAGCGATTTACAGCTTAAGTGGAGAGAGAGAGAGAGAGAGAGAGAGAGAGAGAGAGAGAGAGAGAGAGAGAGAGAGATTTTAAGAAGCTGTAGACCGCAGCATCCTACTCTCACGGCCTTTTGATGCTGAAAGCCAGAAGGAATTTCTCGCTACTCCGTTCGATTTAAGCCCAGAAATAAAAATGTAGACCGATACTCCAGAAATAGGTCTGGGAAAAATGTTGCAGGAAAAGGCCCCCAAAAATAGCTTAAGAATTATGTTGCCAAGGAATCCTATATAAAATGGGAATCCTAAGATGTTATTCTCATCTCAAGAAGAGGCTCACCGTCGATAATCAAAGGTGGAGGTTTCCATCGTGTAAAATATTCCATGAAAGCTAAAGAAGGCTACCAATTTGCATAATCTAGAGAGAGGCGCCCCTTTGTGCCCCCAACCCTCCCCTGGGCCTACCCTCCTACCCTCTACTCTTCCTTACCAACCTGCTATTCTTTATATCCGGAAATTATAGAGGGCGATTATCCTTCTACGAAAGGATAAAATTGAAGTGAGATGGATCGCGAAGATGATTATTAGAACCAAGAAGGAGAAAAAATAGACGAGAGGGAGAAGAAACAACGATAGAAAAAAATGGGGGGTGGGGGGCTTAATACACAAAAGGGTAAATTGAATGAAGTTGAAAAAGAACGTTGAAAGGATTTCTCGTCAGAGGAGGAAAAAGGATAATTACAATTACACGGAAGAGTTCGCCCAGAGGAGCCGTTTCCTTCTTTCTGCCATCAACGACGATTGTTATTTACGCTACGTTCTCCGTCTTCATTGTTTCGATCGGAAAGAACGTTGTTGCAATTATCCTACTCCACTCGCTTTCTCCTTTTTGGCGGAGCTACCTAACCACAAGCCAATTATACACACACACACACACACACACACACACACCACACACATTTTAATTTTAATAATATACTATATATATATATATATATATATATATATACGTATATATACATGTCTATATACATATATAAAAGATATATATATATATAATATTATATTATTATATATATTATATATAATATATATATTTGTTTATATGCATGTATATACTTACGTATCCACATACAGACAGACAGACAGACACACACACACACACACACACACACATATATATATATATATATATATATATATATATATATATATATATATATATATATATAGATATTGATGTGTGTGTGTGTGTGTGTGTGTGTGTGTGTTTACGTCATATTTATTTGCTCGTCAGTGATAGACTGAGCGACTGTTTCACTTTCCTCTTATCTAATAGATTATTATCTTCAAATTGCATAAGTTTTAAGTGAAATCGAGAGCAATAAAGCGCATAATAAACAGAGTATAAAGGCAGAAATAGTGGAGGTAAAAAGTTATTGAATACAAACGCATCTTTCTTCCTTAAGGCAAAGAAGTCTGGATGGACAAGTTGGCAACATCATGTTTCTCTATCCGTCTCTAACCACTCTCTCATGTAAGGAAAGATATCACTACGCTCTCTCTCTCTCTCATGTAAGGAAAGATATCACTACGCTCTCTCTCTCTCTCATGTGAGGAAAGATATTACTAAGGTCCCTCTCTGTGAGTAAAGATACTAACCCACTCTCTCTGTAAGGAACGCTATTACCCCTCTCTCTCTCTCTCTCTCTCTCATGTGAGGAAAGGCATTACTACGGTCTCTCTGTGTGAGGTAAGATGTTACTTTACTTATTCTCTCTCTCTCTCTCGTGAGGAAAGGTGTGCACTAACTACATCATTGATGATGCATTAGGCACAAAAAAAAAAAAAATCTCTAATCCCAAGAATAAGCGGGTATCAATGAACCACAGAAACAACTTTCGCGGATCAGAATCTGTCGCGGTATACCGGCGGTTATCTGCGAAGTGAACGAGCCCAGTAAACACGAGTAATAAATTACGTTTGATTTACGATAATTTCATTTCCAGGGTCGTAAATGTAAACTTCCAGGCTGATTTATACGTCCTGCGGAGCGATTGCCATATAAATGCAGGTGCGTGAAGATGAAGAAGAAGAAGAAGTAGAAGAAGAAGAAGAAGAAGAAGAAGAAGAGGGAGAACAAAACAGAAGTTAGAGAAAAATCAACAGCTACAAAATCCCGAAAAATAACAGCATCCAAAACGCATACAACATCAACAAGAAAAGCTGGTGAAACAACAGCAGGTTCCCTGGCAGTAACGTCAATAACAGGAATATAATACGAAGAAACAACTTATCCACTAATATAATAATAATAATAATAATAATAATAATAATAATAATAATAATAATAATAATAATGATAATAATAATAATAATTAAGAAAACAAAATTAATTACAAGACGTGAAAAATTAATCACAAATAATAAAAAAGCAACGACTTTCTTGGAAACGAGAGAGAGAGAGAGAGAGAGTTCCAAAACTCCATTAAGATAGTGTCTTTAAAACATACTGTAAATTCACAGCAGCCGCTTCCAGAATATTTCTTTTGTTATGGATGAGACAGTTTTTGTTTATTTGTGTAATTTGTTTATATAAAGTTGTATATATGTATAATATTTGTATATATATATATATATATATATATATATATATATATATATATATATATATATATATATATATATAAATACGTATATGTAGGTATATATTTAAGAAATTTTATATTTTCATATTACAAAACTTACAATGATGTAACCACTTGATTTTCCGTTTAAACTGCAAATGCGTTGTAATTACGTAATCATTTTGTTTTGCCTGTTAATTACAGGTATACGCTATGCGGTCATTATCTTGTTTTGCCAATAAATCAGCAAAGGCGTTACAATACAAGCATTTTCATATAAATAACGAAAACACAACGTGCAGATTCCCCTTCCAATTTGTTTGTTTGTATGGTGTTTTTACATTCCATGGAACCAGTAGTTATTCAGCAACGGGACCGACGGCTTTACGTGACTTCCGAACCACGTCGAGAGTGAACTTCTATCACCAGAAATACACATCTCTCACAGCAACAGAGGTGGCAGGCCAAGACCATGCCGATCACGACACTGAGCCGCTTTCCCCTTCCAATTAAAATCTAAAATAGAATGAACGGCACAAAATAAAAATATATAGGAATGAAAGGGTTATTTCCCGTTTTCAAATTTTAGTTTATTAAACAGTATCATTTCAAAATTTCTGTACTTAAACTGCAAGAAAGATTCCGCTTATATAAATGATAGGCGGGGACAGGTGAAAAATAGAAACGACACGTGCGAAGCCCGAACAAAGTTTTTTTTTTTTTTGACTGAAAACTATTATTTGTAATAGACATATTACGTTTAAATCCCATTTGAGAAACACTGAAAGAAAACAAAATCTGAATTCTCCTACGCTTCTCTTTACTTAGAATGCATCGACCAAAGACGAACAGAACTCATATTATTGAATACAGTTTGCGTAATTTATGTATCCTGTCAAAATGCTTCGCCGCTGGAGTTTGGATACAACTTTGCACATCCGTTAACTTTACCATATAAAGATATCGAGAGAGAGAGAGAGAGAGAGAGAGAGAGAGAGAGAGAGAGAGAGAGAGAGAGAGAGAGAGAAGATATCTAAAGAACAGATTTTAGAGAGAGAGAGAGAGAGAGAGAGAGAGAGAGAGAGAGAGAGAGAGAGAGAGAGAGAGAGAGGATCTAAAGTTGAGAGAGAGAAGATCTAAAGTACAGGTTTTAGAGAGAGAGAGACCTTACAGACCTTACATCTTGTTCGGGTTGCCCCAGGTCCCTCAGTGTGAGCGGCACCTTCAAGTGATACCAGAGAGTTGCTAGTACATCTTCCGGTATATTGTGCATCTTCCAATCTTGGATGATCTGGGATGCAGCTTAAATATTTGTTGAGCTTATTTTTAAACACATCTACGCTCACTCCTGATATATTCCTCAGATGAGCTGGCAACGCATTGAATAGACGCTACATTATCGATTGCTGGTGCGTAGTGGATTAATGTCCTGTGTGCTTTCCTTATTTTTCCTGGTATAGTTTTGGGCACTATTAATCTACCTCTGCTTGCTCTTTCTGATATTTTTAGCTCCATGATGTTTTCGGCAATTCCTTCTATCTGTTTCCATGCCTGAAATATCATGTAACGTTCTCTTCTCCTTTCTAGATTTTATAATTTTAAGGATTGTAGTCTTTCCCAGTAGTCAAGATCCTTAACTTCTTCTATTCTAGCTGTAAGGTCTCTTTGTAGCGCGTTCCTATCTTCATCACAAGTAATTTCTCTACTTATTCTTGTGTCATCGGCGAAACTACTCACTACCGAGTCTTTAACATTACTGTCTATGTCTGCAATCATAATAACAAACAGTAATGCAGCTTACACCGTACCTTGTGGCACACCGGATATTACCTTAGCTTCATCCGATTTCTCATCGTTTGCAATAACTATCGTTCTCTGTTGTGTAAAAATTCTTTTAACCATCTTCCTACTTTATCCACTATATTATGTTTTCTCATTTTTTTTTCGCTAATATATTATGATCTACCTTGTCAAAAGCTTTTGCAAAGTCTAGATAAACCACATCTGTTTCATTTCCGCTTTTCATATTTTTGTATATGTTCTCACGGTGGACTAACAGTTGGGTTTGTGTACTTTTTCCAGGTGCAAAACCATATTGTCCTATATTAAGTAGTCTCCAGTTTGCACCAGTCTGTAGGGGTGCCGATCGTAAAAATATTTGCCAAAAATACACTAATCAAGACAGGCTAATGAAATTTCCAGGCATTATTAGCACTATAATAACGCATATTCTCTGTGAGTTTTATCATCCTACAGGGAAAATAAATGATTTTATGAAAAAAAATGTGAAATTCAGGGCCCCTTCTACTTAAGGTTATTTGGTGATCGGTGAGAAACTACAGTCTTGAATAGAAATTCGGTCTTACAGAATGTTGGTATATCCACCTGGAACATGCACATAAAGTATTATCAAAATAGAACAGTAAATAAGCACGTAATAACAAAAAAAAGAGCAACAACTTCAGGTAAGTTCAGCGAAAGCCCCGCCGAAAATTGAAACAATAGCTAGGAAGAAATATTCAGAAAAAATTCAAACCTCGATTTAGGGACAAAACCTTCTGAGAGTTTGTAGTTATTATGTCACTTGATAGCCTAAAACATCTAAAAATTATATTATTTAGGACAATCAAAGAAATCCCCCTCCCCCCTTCCCGAAAAAACCAAACCAGAGAAAAAGCGAAAAAGCAATTTTTTCTGAGGACAAGAAACTTGAAAAATTAGTTTAGATACCCCTAAAATGGTTTTCTGAGATGAAACTACTCGTAGGAAACGTAGAGAAAAACAACATTGACCAATTTAGAGAGATATACTATAATATTTGCGATTTCCATATTTATCGGCTGTGCTTTCGCTTCAGTTGTTGCTTTTTTTTTTTTTTTTTGTTATTACGTGCTTATTTACTGTTCTATTTTGATAATGATTTATGTGCATGTTCCAGGTGGATATACCAACATTCTGTAAGACCGAATTTCTATTCAAGACTGTAGTTTCTCACCGATCACCAAATAACCTTTAGTAGATGGGGCCCTAAATTTCACATTTTTTTTCATAAAATCATTTATTTTCCCTGTAGGATGATAAAACTCACAGAGAATATGCGTTATTATAGTGCTAATAATGCCTGATAAATTCATTAGCCTGTCTTGATTAGTGTATTTTTGGCAAATATTTTTACGATCGGCAACCCTCCAAACTGGAGCCTATCCTTAAACAAATAATTTGTTATTAAATGTTTCATAATATTTTTCTTCATTACCCTTTCATACACTTTCATAATATGTGATGTTAGACTCACAGGCCTATAATTACTTGCCTCTAGTCTTGATCCACTTTTGAAAGTAGGGGTATATAGCTAATTTGTGCTCATCATAAATCTTGCCTGTATCTACATTTTGTCTTAATTATATTGCAAGTGGCTTTGCGATAGAATGCACTACTTTCTTAAACAAAATAGCAGGGACACCATCAGGACTTGCTGCAGCTCCATTTTTAATTTCATTAATAGCCTGCACAACATCAGCTTCATTAATATCTATGTCTGATAAATATTCACTATTTTCGTCCCTTACTTCTATATCATTATCTTCATTATCAATTCTAGGGGTGAATTCTCTCTTATATCGTTCTGCCAATATGTTGCAAATTTCCTTTTTTTCATTCGTTAATCTCCCTTCAATTCTTAGAAGGGTTATTTCTATTCTTCTTTTATTCATCTTTTCCGCATATGAGAACTATAGTTTGGTGTTTTGCTTGATATTTACTAGGGTTTTTTCTTCCAAGTCCCGTTTTACATTTTCTTTTGATTGTATAGTCTTTTGTTCTGCATTTTCTATCTTACTTTTTAGTTCTATAAACTTTCATGCATTTTTTTTCTTTTGCAAGACCTTTTTTCCACTTTCTGATTTTCTGGAACAAGATCCTTCTGTCTATTGGTATGCATGACTGATGTTTTACTTTTCTTCTTCGTATATATTTATCCACTATTTTCTCTAATATTTTATATAATATCTCCGTATTAACTTTATATCATAACTTACGAAAATGTTATCCCAATCTTTGTTTAATTCTTCATTTATTTCTGACCATTTTATATTTTTACTGTAGAAGTTGTATTTTCCATATCCTTCCCCCTTTTTCATTTCTTGCTTATCTCTGTTTTCACTCGCTTTGGAATGAACTGTTAATTCTATGACATTATGGTCTGAAATACTCGCATTATAAACTATTATTTCTTTAACATAATTCACCTCGTTCACAAATACTAGGTCTAAAGTATTTTCCTTTCTTGTTGGCAGGTGATTTATTTGTTGAATGTTGTATTTTAGTAGCATATCTAATACCTTTTTGAATTGCCTCTTATCTTCTGCACTACTATTACTCTCTTTTTTATATGTATAAATACAACCACAATCTCCTATTGGTTCTTTCCAGTCTAAGAAAGGAAAGTTAAAGTCTCCGGATAGGAGAATAGTCCAGTCCTTGTGATTTCTACATATATCATCCAATTTTTCTCTTATTGTGTCAAACTCTTTAGTATTAGGGGGCTATATAGTACTAGTTTTCATTAATTTTTCAGATTCAAATTCTACCGCTATTAGTTTACATTCTGAGTTACTAAATTTCTCATATTTTTCCTTGTTTTTTGTCTTTCCCATATATCGCTGTTCCCCCTTGATTCCTATTTTTTTTCTATCTGATCTATAAGTTTGGAACCCCTTTATTTAATCATCATTACCAGTCTCTTGGGAATACCAGGTTTCATTATATCTATTTTCTTTTCAATTTGGGTTAGTTCTTTTTGACTTACTCGTAGTAAACCCGCGCATTCATCACTATGATGGTTTGCATGTTATCCCTTTCATTTAATGTGGGTATTAATATGGATTTTCCCATGTCATTTTCCTGTTCTGGTAAGTTGTTCTTTTCTTCATTTCCAAAAATTCTGACATTAAACAATCAAACTTTTCCAATATATTTGATCCTCCTTCATCATAATTATTCATTTTGTGTATAAATCCGCAATTTTCTCCGTATCTGCACCATTCCCTTGCATCGTATATATAGTACTTGTTTCTTGAAAGAGAGAGAGAGAGAGAGAGAGAGAGAGAGAAGAGAGAAGGAAAGATAGATAATGATAAAGAGAGGAAAGAAAGCTAAGGACTGAAAGGGAGGGGTGGGACCTCCCTTCCTGCCCTGAACTCCTTCTCCTCTTCCTACCACTAATAGAGAGAATGAGATAGAGAAAGAGACAGAGAAAGGGAAAGATGGATAGAGAGACAGAGAGGAAAGGAAGCTAAGGACTGAAAGGGAAGGGTGGGACCTCCCTTCCTGCCCTGAGCTCCTTCTCCTCTTCCTACCCCTCATAGAGAGAAGGAGAGAAAGAGAAAGAGAAAGGGAAAGATAGATAGAAAGATAGAGAGGAAAGGAAGCTAAGGACTGAAAGGGAGGGGTGGGACCTCCCTTCCTGCCCTGAGATACTTCTCCTCTTCCTACCCCTCCTTACAGACCTTACCTTACAGACCTTACATCTTGTTCGGGTTGCCCCAGGTCCCTCAGTGTGAGGCACCTCTAATGTCTACCAGAGAGTTGCTAGTACATCTTCCGGTATATTTTGCATCTTCCAATCTTGGATGGTCTGGGATGCAGTTTAGATATTTGTCGAGCTTATTCTTAAACACATCTACGCTCACTCCTGATATATTCCTCAGATGAGCTGGCAACGCATTGAATAGACGCTGCATTATCGATGCTGGTGCGTAGTGGATTAATGTCCTGTGTGCTTTCCTTATTTTTCCTGGTATTGTTTTGGGCACTATTAATCTACCTCTGCTTGCTCTTTCTGATATTTTTAGTTCCATGATATTTTCTGTTATTCCTTCTATCTGTTTCCATGCCTGAATTATCATGTAGTGTTCTCTTCTCCTTTCTAGACTATATAATTTTAAGGATTGTAGTCTTTCCCAGTAGTCTAGGTCCTTAACTTCTTCTATTCTAGCTGTAAAGGACCTTTGTACACTCTCTATTTGTGCAATATCCTTTTGATAGTGTGGGTACCATATCATATTGCAATATTCAAGTGGACTACGAACATATGTTTTATAAAGCATAATCATGTGTTCAGGCTTTTCTTGGTTTTGAAGTGCCGTAACAACATTCCCATTTTTTGCTTTACATTTTGCCAAAAGAATTGCTATTTGATCATTGCATAACATGTTCCTATTCATCATCACACCAAGGTCTTTAACTGCTTCCTTATTTGTGATTGTCTCATTATTAGGTCCCCTATATGCATATAGCTTTCTTTTTCTGTCTCCATAATTTATTGATTCAAATTTATCAGAGTTAAATACCTCCTATTTTCCTCTGCCCAATCATTTACTTTGTTAAGGTCTCTTTGTAGGAGCGTTTCCTATCTTCATCACAAGTAATTTCTCTACTTATTCTTGCTGTCATCAGCGAAACTACTCACTACCGAATCCTTAACATTACTGTCTATGTCTTCAATCATAATAACAAACAGTATTGCAGCTAACACCGTACCTTGTGGCACACCGGATATTACTTGGTTTCATCGATTTTCTCATCGTTTGCAATAAACTATCTGTGTTTTCTGTTGTGTAAAAATTCTTTTAACCATCTTCCTACTTTATCTACGATATTGTGTTTTCTAATTTTCTTTGCTAATATATTATGGTCTACTTTGTCAAAAGCTTTTGCAAAGTCTAGATAAACCTCATCTGTTTCATTTCCGCTTTTCATATTTTTGAATATGTTCTCACGGTGGACTAACAGTTGGGTTTGTGTACTTTCCGGGTACGAACCGTGTTGTCCTATATTAAACAAATTATTTTTTATTAAATGTTTCATAATATTTTCTTCATTACCCTTTCATACACTTTCATAATAGTGATGTTAGACCTCACAGGCCTATTAATTACTTGCCTCTAGTCTTGATCCACTTTTGAAAGTAGGGGTGATATATGCTAATTTGTGCTCATCATAAATCTTGCCTGTATCTACACTTTGTCTTGAATAATATTGCAAGTGGCTTTGCGATAGAATGAACTACTTTCTTTAACAAAATAGCAGGGACTCCATCAGGCCCTGCAGCAGCTCCATTTTTTTAATTTCATTAATTGCCTGCACTATATCAGCTCATTAATTTCATTGTCAGCTAAAATATTCACTATTTTCGTCCCTACTTCTATATCATTATCTTCATTATCTATTCTAGGGGTGAATTCTCTCTTATATCGTTCTGCCAGTATGTTGCAAATTTCCTTTTTTTCATTCGTTAATCTCCCTTCAATTCTCAGAGGGCCTATTTCTATTCTACTTTTATTCATCTTCTTCGCATATGAGTATAATAGTTTGGTGTTTTGCTTGATATTTACTAGGGTTTTTTCTTCCAAGTCCCGTTTTTCATTTCTTTGATTGTATAATCTTTTGTTCTGCATTTTCTATCTTACTTTTTAGTTCTATAACTTTCCATGCATTTTTTTCTTTTGCAAGACCTTTTTTCCACTTTCTGATTTTCTGGAACAAGATCCTTCTGTCTCTTGGTATGCATGAATGATGTTTACTTTTCTTCTTTGGTATATATTTATCCACTATTTTCTCTAATATTTTATATAATATCTCCGTATTTACCCTTATGTCATCGCTTACGAAAATGTTATCCCAATCTTTGTTTAATTCTTCATTTATTTCTGACCATTTATATTTTTTACTGTAGAAGTTGTATTTTCCATATCCTTCCCACTTTTTCATTTCTTGCTTATCTCTGTTTTCACTTGCTTTGGAATGAACTGTTAATTCTATGACATTATGGTCTGAAATACTCGCATTATAAAACTATTATTTCTTTAACATAATTCACCTAGTTCACAAATACTAGGTCTAAAGTATTTTCCTTTCTTGTTGGCAGGTGATTTATTTGTTGAATGTTGTATTCTAGTAGCATATCTAATAGCTTTTCGAATTGCCTCTTATCTTCTGCGCTACTATTACTCTCTTTTTTATATGTATAAGTACAACCACAATCTCCTATTCGTTCTTTCCAGTCTACGAAAGGAAAGTGAAGTCACCAGATAGGAGAATAGTCAGTCCTTGTGATTTCTACATATATCATCAATTTTCAATTATTAAGTCAAACTCTTTAGTATTAGGAGGTCTATATATTACTATGTTCATTAATTTTTCAGATTCAAATTCTACCGCTATTAGTTCACATTCTGAGTTACTAATATTTCTCATATATTTTTCCTGTTTTTTGTCTTTCCCATATATTGCGGTTCCCCCTTGATTCCTATTTTTTCTATCTGATCTATAAGTTTGGAACCCTTTTATTTGATCATCATTCCCAGTCTCTTGGGAATACCAGGTTTCACTTATATTCATTATCTATTTTCTTTTCAATTTGTGTTAGTTCTTCTAAGTACTCTATTTTTCTTTTTGAGTTACTCGTAACTAAACCCTGCGCATTCATCACTATGATGGTTTGCGTGTTTTCTCCTTCATTTAATATTGGTAGTAATAAGGATTTTCCCATGTCTCTTTCCTGTTCTGGTATGTTGATCTTTTTTTCATTTCCAGAAATTCTGACATTAAAAAATCCAACTTTTCCATAATATTTGATCTTCCTTCATCATAATTATTCATTTTGTGTCTGAATCTGCAATTTTCTCCGTTTCTGCAATATCCTCTTGCATAATAAATACAGTTATTATCTCTTGAGTAGAATTTTGGAGCTGATGCTTTGAAATTTTTTGCTGACATCTCTGCATATCTCATTGGTGGTTTGCTTTTCTCTTTTACCTGATATCTTGATTTCTCTCTTTATTTGTTTCTTTCTTATTTGGATTTTATTACTTGGTTGGTCATTTATTTGATTATGATTCATGGCTACAGGGTGCATATATTTGCATTTTTGTCGAAACTTACATCCTTTTCCTTCTTTTAGGTTTTTGCATATTTTTGGATGCAGATCTCTGCAATCATCCCCATAGCCATCTAGGTATGCACATTTACCGTATATTTCATAGTTGTGACATACCTTAGGATGTTTGTAGTAACATCTTTCTCCAAATCTGCAATTCCCTCTTTTCAAAAGGTTGCAGATTTTGTCTTTCTTGTCTATTTTTTCCCTCTTTTCCCGTCATTGTGTAGATCTGGGTAGAGCCTCTTCGGGATTTGCTTTTCTGTTGTCATATCGTAATTTATTTCTTCGTAGGTATGCTGCTTTATTGCCTCATATGTAGTATCAATGAGTATCTCTGCATCCATACTTTTATCTTGTTCTTTGTTTCCTTATTTTTTTCTGTTTCATTTCATTTTTGTTTACTTCTCTTCCGTTTTTCCTTTTCTTCTTCTTCTTCTTCTTCTTCTTCTTTCCTCTTCCTCTTCTTCTTCATCCTCAACTATTTGTACATTCAATCTTGATTTAATAACATTGTCTATCCATGATAGACATGTTGAACAAAAAATTCTTGTATCTTTTCTCGTATCTTGCATTACCTCAGCACACAGTGGATGGGTCGGAATGTTGCATGCAGCACATTTTCTGATTAGGTTTTGTGGATTGACTATGCTATACCAAACCTTACACAGTTTGCATGCTTTTGGCATTCTTTTTCCTAATGCGTCGATTAGGATATCACAATATTCACCTTATTCATTTTCTTTGTCGGAATATGTTGGTTTATGTATATTTCTTTATGAGTCTCTTGACCACTTGGATTTTATTTAGAACTTCTTCAATTATTTTCAAGATGTTTTCATTAGATTTGTTCCAGTTTGAAGGATTATCCTTCTAATATATCTATGAATGCTTTTTGATATCAATTTTTTGGTTGAAAGGACTGTGTTGCTGATTTCATAGATGAGAAATGCCAGTTCCCTTCCTGCTACCTCATCGTATTGCGAATCCGCCAAGCAAGCTATATTACGCCATTTCTTCCCGCAGTTGGAACTTACTGCCATCTTGTTCTGATTTACAGTATTACACTTGATAAACTAACTTAGAAGACGCTTTATCCTACTATTTTCACACTAATCATATCACCGATAGTTCACGAACACTTCTAGATATTTCTCAAATTCTAGTCGTATGTTAAACTTGTGATATCTGTTGATTAATCTGACTTCACACGGGAACGTCTCACCAAGCAAGAGAGAAGGATAGGGAGAGAGAGAGAGAGAAAGAAATAGAGAAAGGGATAGAGAGATAGAGAGAGGAAAGGAAACTAAGGACTGAAAGGGAGGGGTGGGACCTCCCTTCCTGCCCTGAACTCCTTCTCCTCTTCCTACCCTTCATAGAGAGAAGGAGAGAGAGAGAAAGAGACAGAGTAAGGGAAAGATAGATAGAGAGATAGAGAAAGGGAAAGGAAGCTAAGGGACTGAAAGGAGGGGTGGGACTCCGTTCCTCCCCAATAAGCTCCTTACTCCTCTTCCTAACCCCTCAAGAGAAAAGGAGAGACAGAAAGAGATAGGGAGCAAAGTGAAAGATAGATAGAGAGATAGAGAGAAGCAAGGAAGCTAAGGACTGAAAGGGAGGGGTGGGACCTCCCTTCCTGCCCTAAGCTCCTTCTCCTCTCCCTACCCCTCACAGAGAGATGGAGAGAGAGAGAAAGAGATAGAGAAAGGGAAAGATAGATAGAGAGATAGAGAGAGAAAAGGAAGCTAAGGACTGAAAGGGAGGGGTGGGACCTCCATTCCTACCCTAAGCTCCTTCTCCTCTAACTACCCTTCATAGAGAGAAGGAGAGAGAGAGAAAGAGATAGAGAAATAGGAAAGATAGATAGAGAGATAGAGAGAGGAAAGGAAGCTAAGGACTGAAAGGGAGGGGTGGGACCTCCCTTCCTGCCCTGAGCTCCTTCTCCTCTTCCTATAGTTATAGAGAGAAGAGAGAGAGATAGAGATAGAGAAAGGGAAAGATAGAGAGAGATAGAGAGAGGAAAGGAAGCTAAGGACTGAAAGGGAGGGGTGGGACCTCCCTTCCTGCCCTGAGCTCCTTCTCCTCTTCCTACCCTCATAGAGAGAAGGAGAGAGAGATAGAGATAGAGAAAAGGAAAGATAGAGAGAGATAGAGAGAGGAAAGGAAGCTAAGGACTGAAAGGGAGGGGTGGGACCTCCCTTCCTGCCCTGAGCTCCTTCTCCTCTTCCTACCCCTCATAGAGAGAAGGAGAGAGAGATAGAGATAGAGAAAGGGAAAGATAGAGAGAGATAGAGAGAGGAAAGGAAGCTAAGGACTGAAAGGGAGGGGTGGGACCTCCCTTCCTGCCCTGAGATACTTCTCCTCTTCCTACCCCTCATAGAGAGAAGGAGAGAGAGATAGAGATAGAGAAAGGGAAAGATAGATAGAGAGATAGAGAGAGGAAAGGAAGCTAAGGACTGAAAGGGAGGGGTGGGACCTCCCTTCCTGCCCTGAGATACTTCTCCTCTTCCTACCCCTCATAGAGAGAAGGATAGGGAGACCTTAGACCTTACCTTACAGACCTTACATCTTGTTCGGGTTGCCCCAGGTCCCTCAGTGTGAGGCACCTCTAATGTCTACCAGAGAGTTGCTAGTACATCTTCCGGTATATTTTGCATCTTCCAATCTTGGATGGTCTGGGATGCAGTTTAGATATTTGTCGAGCTTATTCTTAAACACATCTACGCTCACTCCTGATATATTCCTCAGATGAGCTGGCAACGCATTGAAATAGACGCTGCATTATCGATGATGGGTGCGTAGTGGATTAATGTCCTGTGTGCTTTCCTTATTTTTCCTGTATAGTTTTGGGCACTATTAATCTACCTCTGCTTGCTCTTTCTGATATTTTTAGTTCCATGATATTTTCTGCTATTCCTTCTATCTGTTTCCATGCCTGAATTATCATGTAGCGTTCTCTTCTCCTTTCTAGACTATATAATTTTAAGAATTGTAGTCTTTCCCAGTAGTCTAGGTCCTTAACTTCTTCTATTCTAGCTGTAAAGGACCTTTGTACACTCTCTATTTGTGCAATATCCTTTTGATAGTGTGGGTACCATATCATATTGCAATATTCAAGTGGACTACGAACATATGTTTTATAAAGCATAATCATGTGTTCAGCTTTTCTTGTTTTGAAGTGCCGTAACAACATTCCCATTTTTGCTTTACATTTTGCCAACAGAGTTGCTATTTGATCGTTGCATAACATGTTCCTATTCATCATCACACCAAGGTCTTTAACTGCTTCCTTATTTGTGATGGTCTCATTTATTAGGTCCCTTATATGCATATAGCTTTCTTTCTCTGTCTCCATAATTTATTGATTCAAATTTATCAGAGTTAAATACCATCCTATTTACCTCTGCCCAATCATATACTTTGTTAAGGTCTCTTTGTAGAGCGTTCCTATCTTCATCACAAGTAATTTCTCTACTTATTCTTGTGTCATCTGCGAAACTACTCACTACCGAATCCTTAACATTATTGTCTATGTCTTCAATCATAATAACAAACAGTATTGCAGCTAACACCGTACCTTGCGGCACACCGGATATTACCTTGGCTTCATCCGATTTTTCGTCGTTTGCAATAACTATCTGTTTTCTGTTGTGTAAAAATTCTTTTAACCATTTCCTACTTTATCCACGATATTGTGTTTTCTAATTTTCTTCGCTAATATATTATGGTCTACTTTATCAAAAGCGTTTTGCAAAGTCTAAATAAACCACATCTGTTTCATTCCGCTTTTCATATTTTTGAATATGTTCTCACGGTGGACTAACAGTTGGTTTGTGTACTTTTTCCGGGTACGAAACCATGTTGTCCTTTATTAAACAAATTATTTTTTATTAAATGATCATAATATTTTTCTTCATTACCCTTTCATACACTTTCATAATATGTGATGTTAGACTCACAGGCCTATAATTACTTGCCTCTAGTCTTGATCCACTTTTGAAAGTAGGGGTAATATATGCTAATTTGTGCCTCATCATATATCTTGCCTGTATCTACACTTTGTCTTAATAATATTGCAAGTGGCTTGCGATAGAATGAACTACTTTCTTTAACAAATAGCAGGAATTCCATCAGGCCCTGCAGCAGCTCCATTTTTAATTTCATTAATAGCCTGCACAATATCAGCTTCATTAATATCTATGTCAGCTAAATATTCACTATTTTCTTACCCTTACTTCTATATCATTATCTTATTTCATATCTATTGTAATTAATTCTCTTATATCGTTCTGCCAGTATGTTGCAAAAATTTCCTTTTTTTCATTCGTTAATCTCCCTTCAATCTCAGAGGGCCTATTTCTATTCTTCTTTTATTCATCTTCTTCGCATATGAGTATAATAGTTTGGGGTTTTGCTTGATATTTAATAGGGTTTTTTCTTCCAAGTCCCGTTTTTCATTTTCTTTTGATTGTATAATCTTTTGTTCTGCATTTTCTATCTTACTTTTTAGTTCTATAACTTTCCATGCATTTTTTTCTTTTGCAAGACCTTTTTTCCACTTTCTGATTTTCTGGAACAATATCCTTCTGTCTCTTGGTATGCATGAATGATGTTTACTTTTCTTCTTCGGTATATATTTTTCCACTATTTTCTCCAATATTTTTATAATATATCCGTATTTACCCATTATGTCATCACTTACGAAAATGTTATCCCAATCTTTGTTTAATTCTTCATTAATTTCTGACCCATTTTATATTTTTACTGTAGAAGTTGTATTTTCCATATCCTTCCCACTTTTTCATTCTTGCTTATCTCTATTTTCACTTGCTTTGGAATGAACTGTTAATTCTATGACATTATGGTCTGAAATACTCGCATTATAAACTATTATTCTTTAACATAATTCATCTCGTTCACAAATACTAGGTCTAAAGTATTTTCCTTTCTTGTTGGCAGGTGATTTATTTGTTGAATGTTGTATTCTATGTAGCATATCTAATAGCTTTTCAAATTGCCTCTTATCTTCTGCACTACTATTACTCTCTTTTTTATATGTATAAGTACAACCACAATCTCCTATTTCGTTCTTTTCCATTCTACGAAAGGAAAAGTTGAAGTCACCCAGATAGGAGAATAGTCCAGTCCTTGTGATTTTACATATCATCCAATTTTTCAATTATTAAGTCAAACTCTTTAGTATTAGGGGGTCTATATATTACTATGTTCATAATTTTCAGATTCAAATTCTACCGCTATTAGTTCACATTCTGAGTTACTATATTTCTCATATATTTTTCCTTGTTTTTTGTCTTTCCCATATATTGCGGTTCCCCCTTGATTCCTATTTTTTCTACTGATCTATAAGTTTGGAACCCTTTTATATTGATCATCATTCCCAGTCTCTTGGAATACCAGGTTTCACTTATATTCATTATATCTATTTTCTTTTCATTTTGGGTTTAGTTCTTCTAAGTACTCTATTTTTCTTTTTGAGTTACTCGTAACTAAACCCTGCGCATTATCATCATGGATGGTGTTTGCGTGTTTTCTCCTTCATTTAATACTGGTAGTAATAAGGATTTTCCCATGTCTCTTTCCTGTTTCTGGTATGTTGTTCTTTTTTTCATTTCCAGAAATTCTGACATTAAAAAATCCAACTTTTCCATAATATTTGATCTCCCTTCATCATAATTATTAATTTTGGTCTGAATCTGCAATTTTCTCCGTTTCTGCAAATCATCTTGCATAATAAATACAGTTATTATCTCTTGAGTAGAATTTCGGAGATGATGCTTTGAAATTTTTTGCTGACACCTTCTGCATATCTCATTGGTGGTTTGCTTTCTCTTGTTTTTACCTGATATTCTTGATTTCTCTCTTTATTTGTTTCTTTCGTATTTGGATTTTATTACTTGGTTGGTTATTTATTTGATTATGATTCATGCTACAGGGTGCATATATTTGCATTTTTTGTCGAACTTACATCCTTTTCCTTCTTTTAGGTTTTTACATATTTTTGGATGCAAATCTCTGCAATCATCCCCATATCCATCTAAGTATGCACATTTACCATATATTCATAGTTTTTGACATATCTTAGGATGTTTGTAGTAACATCTTTCTCCAAATCTGCAATTCCCTCTTTCAAAAGGTTGCAGATTTTGTCTCTCTTGTCTATTTTTTCCTCTTTCCCGTCATTGTATAGATCTGGTAGAGCTCTTCGGGATTTGCTTTTCTGTTGTCATATCGTATTTATTTCTTCGTAGGTATGCTGCTTTATTGCCTCATATGTAGTATCAATGAGTATCTCTGCATCCATACTTTTATCTTGTCGTTTGTTTTTCCCTATTTTTCTGTCATTTCATTTTTGTTTACTTCTCTTCCGTTTTCCTCTTCTTCTTTTTCTTCTTCTTCTTCCTCTTCCTCCTTCTTCTTCATCCTCAACTATTTGTACATTCAATCTTGATTTAATAACATTGTCTATCCAGATAGACATGTTGAACAAAAAATTCTTGTATCTTTTCTCAAATCTTGTATTACCTCAGCACATGTGGATGGGTCGGAATGTTGCATGCAGCACATTTTGATAGAGAGACGAGAGAGAGAGAGATGAGAAAGGGATAGAGAAAGGGATAAAGAGAGGAAAGGAAACTAAAGGACTGAAAGGAAAGGAAACCTTTCCTTCCTGCCCTGAGCCCTTCCTTCTTTCCTACTCAGAGAGAGAAGGAGAGAGAGGGAGTAAGGACAGGAGCAAGGGAAAGATTAAGGAGAGATAGAGAGGGAAGGAAGCTTAAGGACCGAAAAGGGAGGGGTTGGGGACCTCCCCCCTGAGCTCCTCTTCCTCTTCCTACCCCTCAGAGAGAGAAGGAGAGAGAGAGTAAGCGACAGAGAAAGGGAAAGATAGAGAGATAGAGAGAGGAAAGGAAGCTAAGGACTGAAAGGGAGGGGTGGGACCTCCCTTCCTGCCCTGAGCTCCTTCTCCTCTTCCTACCCCTCATAGAGAGAAGGAGAGAAGAGAGAGAGAAAGGGACAGAGAAAGGGAAAGATAGAGAGATAGAGAGAGGAAAGGAAGCTAAGGACTGAAAGGGAGGGGTGGGGACCTCCCCCTTCCTGCCCGAGCTCCTTCTCCTCTTCCTACCCCTCATAGAGAGAAGGAGAGAGAGATAGAAAGTGATAGAGAAAGGGACAGATAGTTAGAGAGATAGAAAGAGGAAAGGAAGCTAAGGACTGAAAGGGAGGGGTGGGACCTTCCTTACTGCCCTGAGCTCCTTATTCTCTTCCTACCCCTTATAGAGAGAAGGAGAGAGAGATAGAAAGTGATAGAGAAAGGGACAGATAGATAGATAGATAGAGAGGGGAAAGGAAGCTAAGGACTGAAAGGGAGGGGTGGGACCTCCCCTCCTGCCCTGAGCTCCTTCTCCTCTTCCTACCCCTCATAGAGAGAATGAGAGAGAGAGAAAGGGAAAGATTAAGAGATAGAGAGAGGAAAGGAAGTAAGGACTTAAAGGGAGGGGTGGGACCTCCCTTCCTGCCCTGAGCTCCTTATCCTCTTCCTACCCCTCATAGAGAGAAGTAGAGAGAGAGAGAGAAAGGGACAGAGAAAGGGAAAGATAGAGAGATAGAGAGAGGAAAGGAAGCTAAGGACTGAAAGGGAGGGGTGGGACCTCCCTTCCTGCCCTGAGCTCCTTCTCCTCTTCCTACCTTTCATAGAGAGAAGAAAAGAGAGAAAGGGACAGAGAAAGGGAAATATAAGAGAGAAGAGAGGAGGAAGGAAGTAAGGACTGAAAGGGAGGGGTGGGACCTCCCTTCCTGCCCTGAGCTCCTTCTCCTCTTACTACCCCTCATAGAGAGGAGAGAGAGAGAGAGAAGGAGATAGAGAAAGGGAGAGATAGATAGAGAGATAGAGAGAGGAAAGGAAGCTAAGGACTGAAAGGGAGGGGCGGGACCTCCCTTCCTGCCCTGAGATACTTCTCCTCTTCCTACCCCTCATAGAGAGGAGAGAGAGAGAAAGAGATAAAGAAAGGGACAGATAGATAGAGAGATAGAGAGAGGAAAGGAAGCTAAGGACTGAAAGGGAGGGGTGGGACCTCCCTTCCTGCCCTGAGCTCCTTCTCCTCTTCCTACCCCTCATAGAGAGGAGAGAGAGAGAGAGAGAAAGAGATAGAGAAAGGGACAGATAGATAGAGAGATAGAGAGAGGAAAGGAAGCTAAGGACTGAAAGGGAAGGGTGGGACCTCCCTTCCTGCTCTAAGCTCCTTCTCCTCTTCCTACCGCTCATAGAGAGAAGGAGAGAGAGAAAGAGATAGAGAAAGGGAAAGATAGATAGAGAGATAGAGAGAGGAAAGGAAGCTAAGGACTGAAAGGGAGGGGTGGGACCTCCCTTCCTGCCCTCCCTAAGCTTCTCCTCTTCCTACCACTCATAGAGAGAAGGAGAGAGAGAAAGAGATAGAGAAAGGGAAAAGATAGATAGAAAGATAGAGAGACGAAAGGAAGCTAAGGACTGAAAGGGAGGGGTGGGACCTCCCTTCCTGCCCTGAGCTCCTTTTCATCTTCCTACCTCTCACAGAAAGAAGGAGAGAGAGAGAAAGAGATAGAGTAAGGGAAAGATAGATAGAGAGAAAGAGAGAGGAAAGGAAGTTAAGGACTGGAAGGGAGGGGTGGGACCTCCCTCCCTGCCCTGAGCTCCTTCTCCTCTTCCTACCTTTTAAGAGAGAAGGAGAGAGAAATAGGGACAGAGAAAGGGAAAGATAAGAGAGATAGAGAGAGGAAAGGAAGCTAGGACTGAAAGGGAGGGGTGGGGTGGGGACTCCCTTCCTGCCCTGAGCTCCTTCTCCTCTTCCTACCCCTCATAGAGAGAAGGAGAGAGAGAGAGAGAAAGGGACAGAGAAAGGGAAAGATAGAGAGATAGAGAGAGGAAAGGAAGCTAAGGACTGAAAGGGAGGGGTGGGACCTCCCTTCCTGCCCTGAGCTCTCTTCTCTCTTCCTACCCCTCATGAGAGGAGAGAGAGAAAGAAAGTAGAGAAGAAAAGGACAGATACATAGAGAGATAGAAAGAGGAAACAAGCTAAGGACTGAAAGGGAGGGGTGGGGACCTCCCTTCCTGCCCTGAGCTCCTTCTCCTCTTCCTACCCTCATAGAAAGAAGGAGAGAGCGAGAGATGAGAAAGGACAGAGAAAGGGAAAGAAGAGCGTAGAGAGAGGAAAGGAAGCAAGGACTGAAAGGGAGGGGTGGGACCTCCCTTACTGCCCTGAGCCATTATTCTCTTCTTACCCCTTATAGAGAAGGAAGAGAGAGATAGAAATGCATAGAGAAAGGACAGATAGTTAGAGAGATAGAAGAGGAAAGGAAAGCTAAGGACTGAAAGGGAGGGGTGGACCTCCTTACTGCCCTGAGCTTCTCCTCTTCCTACTTATGAGAGAATGAGAGAGAGAGCAAGGGAAAGATTTAAGAGTAGAGAGAGGAAAGGAAGGCTAAGGATTAAGAGGGGAAAGGACCTCCCTTCCTTCCTGAGTCCCTTATCCTCTTACCCCTCAGAGAGAAGTAGAGAGAGAGAGAAAGGACAAGAAAAAAAGATAGAGATAGAGAGAGGAAAGGAATAAGGATGAGGGAGGGTGGACCTTCCTTCTGCCCTGAGCTCCTTTATTCTCTTCTTACCCCTTTATAGATAGAAGGAGAGAGAGATAGAAAGTAGAGAAAGGGACAGTAGATAGAGAGAGAGAGGGGAAAGGAAGCTAAGGACTGAAAGGGAGGGGGGGAGGGCCTCTCCTGCCCTGAGCTCCTTCTCCTCTCTACTTACCCCTAGAGAGAGAGAGAGAGAGAAAGGGAAAGATAACGAGATAGAGAGAGGAAAGGAACTAAGGACTTAAGGAGGGGTGGGACCTTCCCTTCCTGCCCTGAGCTCCTTATCCTCTTCCTACCCCTCATAGAGAGAAGTAGAGAGAGAGAGAAAGGGACAGAAAAGGGAAAGATAGAGAGATAGAGAGAGGAAAGGAATCTAAGGACTGAAAGGGAGGGGTGGACCTTCCTTACTGCCTGAGATCCTTATTCTCTTCCTACCCTCATAGAGAGAGAGTAGAAGAGAGAGAAAGGGAAGGGACAGAGAAAGGGAAAGAATAGAGATAGCGAGAGGAAAGGGAGGGGTGGGACCTCCCTTCCTGCCTGAGCTCCTTCTCCTCTTCCTACCTCATAGAGAAGTAAAAGAGAGAAAGGGACAGAGAAAGGGAAATATAAGAGAGAAAGAGAGAGGAAAGGAAGCTAAGGACTGAAAGGGAGGGGTGGGACCTCCCTTCCTGCCCTGAGCTCCTTCTCCTCTTACTACCCCTCATAGAGAGGAGAGAGAGAGAGAGAGAGATAGAGAAAGGGACAAAGATAGAGGAGAGATAGAGAGAGAAAGGAAAGCAAGGACTGAAAGGGTGGGACCTCCCTTCCTGCCCTGAGCCTTCCTTCTCCTTCCTACCTCATAGAGAGGAGAGAGAGAGAGAGAAGAGATAGAGAAAGGGCAGATAGATAGAGAGCTAGAGAGAGGAAAGGAAGCTAAGGACGGAAAGGGAGGGGTGGGACCTCCTTCCTGCCCTGAGTCCTTCTCTTCTTCCTACCCCTCAGATGAGGAGAGAGAGAGAGAGAGAGAAAGAGATAGAGAAAAGGACAGATAGAGAGAGATAGAGAGAGGAAAGGAAGCTAAGGACTGAAAGGGAGGGGTGGGACCTCCCTTCCTGCCCTGAGCTCCTTCTCTCTTCCTTCATAGAGAGGAGAGAGAGAGAGAGGAAAGAGATAGAGAAAGGGACAGATAGATAGAGAGATAGAGAGAGGAAAGGAAGCTAAGGACTGAAAGGGAGGGGTGGGACCTCCCTTCCTGCCCTGAGCTCCTTCTCCTCTTCCTACCCCTCATAGAGAGGAGAGAGAGAGAGAGAGAAAGAGATAGAGAAAGGGACAGATAGATAGAGAGATAGAGAGAGGAAAGGAAGCTAAGGACTGAAAGGGAGGGAGGGGGGGACCTCCCTTCCTGCCCTGAGCTCCTTCTCTCCTCTCCTACCCTCTCATAGAGAGGAGAGAGAGAGAGAGAGAAAGAGATAGAGGAAAGGGACAGATAGATAGAGAGATATAGAGAGGAAAGGAAGGCTTAAGACGGGAAAAGGGAAGGGTTGGGAACCTCCCTTCCGCCTGAGCTCCTTCTCCCTTCTTACCCCATCATAGAAAGGAAGGAGAAGAGAGAGAGAGAAAGGAGATAGAGAAAGGGAGATAGAGGAGATAGAGAGAGGAAAGGAAGCTAAGGACCCTGAAAGAGGGGTGACCTCCCTTCTGCCTGACTCCTTCACTCTTCCTACCCTCATAGAGAGGAGATGAGAGAGAGAGAGAGAGGATCCAGAGAAAGGGGACAGATAGAGGAGAGAGAGAAGAGAGAGAAAAAGAATTGACAAAGAGAGAGGAAAGAGCACGAAGTAGAGATGGAAGAAGGAAGGATGAGCTAGAGACAGAGAGAGATAGAGAGATAGATAAACGAGACCGAGGGTAGGGAGAGAGAGGAAAGAAGACGAAAGGGAGGGGGGAAGGAGGGAGTTCTAAGCTTCCTACCCCACATAGAGAGGAGAGATGAGAGAGAGAGAGAGAGAGGGAGATAGAAAGGGACAGATAGATAGAGAGATAGAGAGAGGAAAGGAAGCTAAGGACTGAAAGGGAGGGGTGGGACCTCCCTTCCTGCCTGAGCTCCTTCTCTCTTCCTAACCCCTCATAGAGAGGAGAGAGAGAGAGAGAAAGAGATAGAGAAAGGGACAGATAGATAGAGAGCCAGAGAGAGAAAGGAAGCTAAGGACTGAAAGGGAGGGGTGGGGACCTCCCTTCCTGCCCTGAGCTCCCTTTCCTCTCTCACCCTCATATAGAGCAGAGAGAGAGAGAGAGATAGAAGAAACGGACAGATAGAGAGAATAGATAGAGAGGAGGAAAGGAAGCTAAGGACTGAAAGGGAGGGGGGATGGGACCTCCCTCTGCCTGAGCTCCTTATCCTCTTTCCTACCCCTCATAGAGAGAGAAGGAGAGAGAGAGAGAGAGAGAGAAAGCGATAGATGAAAGGGACAGAATAGATAGAGAGATAGAGAGAGGAACGGAAGCTAAGGACGAAAAGGGAGGGGGTGGACCTCCCCTTCCTGCCCTGAGCTCCTTCTCCTCTTCCTACCCCTCATAGAGAGAAGGAGAGAGAGAGAAAGAGATAGAGAAAGTGAAAGATAGATAGAGAGATAGAGAGAGGAAAGGAAGTTAAGGACTGAAAGGGAGGGGCGGGACCTCCATTCCTGCCCTGAGCTCCTTCTCCTATTCCTACCCCTCATAGAGAGAAGGAGAGAGAGAATGAGACAGAAAAAGGGAAAGATAGAGAGAGATAGAAAGAGGAAAGGAAGCTAAGGACTTAAATGGAGGGGTGGGACCTCCCTTCCTGCCCTGAGCTCCTTCTCCTCTCCATCCCTCTCATCGAGAGAAGGCGAGAGAGATAGAAAGAGACAGAGAAAGGAAGAAAGAAGGAGGCAGAGAAAGGAAAAGATAGCGAGTGAGAGAGAGGAAAGGAAGCCATGGAGACAGAGAAAGGAAGAATTAAGAAAGCTAAGGACTTACTTTCTTTTCCGGGGTCTCTTCTTCTTTTTAATTTCATTCACTTATTTATTCCAGCTAGTTGGATATAGTTAGTTAATTCATGCCTCTTGGAATCCTAATTGGCCAATCATTGGTGCTATTCCTTCGCGTTCCAAAGAGTTGTTACGATCCCCTTGGCCCAGTTGGTGAGGTTGGCTGGGGGATGGGTGCTTTTGGGGGTTGGGGGGACCTCCCAAAGGCTGGAACCTCCCAAAGGCTGGAACCTCGCGGGGGGACGAAGGTACCTCTGCCAACACCCATCCCGAAGACAACTCCATCGTATGGACCAAGAAGATTGCAACGCCTCCGGAACACGACGATGCAGCATCAAGTCACAGCCAGTGAAGATCCCTCTCGAAACTTAGTTGTTTCTTCTGTGTCTGGTGTTTAGGTCGTTCCACTTTCCTCTTTCCTCTTTGTTTTCTCCATTTCGTCCTTCCTCTTTATCTTGAGCTCTCGTCTCCTCTTCTTCAGCTTCGTTCCATCTTCCTCTCCTTTCTTTTCTTCCTCCTCGTCCAGCTTCCTCTGACTCAAACTTCTAGCAACCTGCCTATACCCTAGAATTAAAAAAAGGCCACCTAGTCAAGATCCGTGATTTCGGCTCCGACGCGATCCTCCATTCTTCGGGAAATCCCAAACTGAGTCTTCGAAAGGTCATATGGGATACGAGGCTCCAGGAAGCGTTGGCGACTTCAGACCTCATATATATAGAGACGACCGTGAATAAATGTCTCCCAGATACTAAAAATGGAGTTGCAAATTTCATTATTTCGATCTCAAGCACGCACACACACACTAATACAAAAATAGAATGAAAAATATAAAAATTAACAAGTAATAAACGAGTTTTTAAGCTATTTTAATGAGAGATGTGCAAATTCCCAAAGTTCACACACGCACATACTCGCTGCTTAAGACAAGTTTCTTCGTCCACCTCGGGATTCGAACACGAGTCACCCAGTTATGAGCTTAGCGCTCTACCATCTAGCTACGATCCCAGGAAGAGAGAGAGAGAGAGAGAGAGAGAGAGAGAGAGAGAGATTAATATTGAATGACGTGCGAACACCAATATTGACACCAAGCACAATGGAGGGACAAAACTTCATTGAAGGAACGCTCTACAGCGACGGAAAAGCAGAGAATAGAAGGTCGGTCTTAAGGACTCTTCACGATTCAGGGGGAAGGGCTTTTGAATAAGCAATGTCTAATATCGGAAGAGACAGCCTCTTTGAACGGAAAAAGCAGAATGCGTTTTCCTTCAATCCCCTCGCTCTCTCTCTCTGAACACACAAATATATTTTACATGTGTACTTGTCATATAGTCAATGCCATGTTCATATCCCACTTGCAGTGTCAACTGTGAGCAATATGTATGCATGTATATATGTATGTAATACCTACGTACACGTGTTTGATAGTCCTTTACAAGGACAGAATTCCAACAAACACACACATATCACACACACAAATTGACATTGTATAGCCACAAACGACGTCAGAACCTCGAGATGAAAATACAAACTCGGATGATTCTGAACTAACTAAAGGGCGGCAATGAACCCCCCCCACCCCCCAAGCCCCCCCCCCCCCCCCCCCCGTCCTGTTACAGGCGCAGGGATTAACAATAAATGGCTGTCATTTCGCCGTTGGAGCCGTTCTGGTAATTGGAGGTTTAGTGCAAATGACCTTTAAAGGTCTCTCCCACTCAATCAACAGAGGCCTTTGCACGCTCCTTGATTGATTGTTCTCTCAGTCTCGGAATTATGCAAATAGTTGTCGAGGGAGATCCAGGATTGAATTCCAGCGATGGCACAGACACTCTTCTGCTTTTCAGTTTTCTGTAAAAGAAAACTATTAAGACGCCATTTTCCCGTCCATCGGCACTTTTTCTTTCCGCCCTCACATCTTCAAAACTACTGAGGCTAGAGGGCTGCAAATTGGTATGTTGATCATCCACCCTCCAATCATCAAACTTCCCAAATTGCAACTCTCTAGCCTCAGTAGTCCCAAGAGAGTCGTGGTTGAAGGCTTCATGGGCCGCGGCTGTACAGAAAACTCGACTGCGTCGAAGACACTTCGGCACATTTTTTACCTGTTTCTGTAAGTACTTCGGAGACGGAGCGTTGACATTGTAAACACATAGGCACAATGGAATCATGACCACGAAACGATAGTTCCAAGATTCACTTGTGTCACTACAGTCTCTTCCGAAAAAAAAATAAAATAAAATAAAAAAAATTCTAAAGGAACAAAAAGAGATAAGTTTCGGAGATGGAGGTTTGAAATTGTTAACACATAAGTACAACAGGATAATGATGAGGCAACAAAAGTTCCAAGGTCCTCTTGCGTCACTGCAGCCCCTTCCACTCCAAATGCAGGAAACAAAACGTCGTAATGTAAAAATAGAAAAGAAAGCCAAGATCATTTTTTGGTGGAAACTGATAAAAAGTAATATTTGCAAAAACCTGGGTCAAACTTTCCCTCATAATAAACATTCCTAAGACGAGTGAAATTTTCTTAATTCAATTGTACCTCATTTTTTTCTTAACATTGACTCCCTCCTCTTTCTTTTTTGGCGTGTCTGTTTCTGCTTGCAATCAAGCAATTATTCTTGATACGTGCAAAGCTCATAATTACCTAAACACAAATACCAGCGCAAATTAAGGAATAGGAAAAAAAAATCTTAATGATTTATTACTCATTTCAAGAACAATCAAGCTCACTAAAAAGAACCTGCTTTCCCGTGAGACCTCAGCAAGCACAGTGCAGTAGAGGTCACCAACTCCCTGGGAGAGCTTTTACAGAGCTCTAGTGTAAGCGTTGCTTTTATATGAAGATGTATATGTGAGGGGGGGAGGGGGGGGGGGTCCCCGTCATGAAACTCATTACGAAACTGTCTCAGACAAGTCCAGTTTTCTGCCATTTTTTTTTCTTCCCTAAAAGGGTCATAATAATTGTCCCGAGTCGGTTTCTTTCTCCCAGGGAGGAGGATGCATATTTATACGTAAATGGTTCTTTTTCCTTTTACAGTCGTTATATTCATGGCCCGCTTATTATTCGCTTTCTTAGATGTTTTTCTCTCTTCTTCTTATTCTTCTTCTTCTTCTTCTTCTTCTTCTAATTAGAGTTCCTATTATCCCCTCATTCAGTTTTATTATCGTCTTGTGGTTCGGTGACTTTAAACTGGAGGTGTTTTTGAGAAAATATATTGATATTACCACCTTAATATCAATATACTGTTACGTAAAAAGTAATAACAACTAAAACTTACGTACATTGAAAGACTTAGCTACATAAAAGAACTGGCTTGTAACTGTGACCTATTGGAGTGAAGAATTTTATCTTTTAAATAACAATAAATTAAAGTTGCTCTGAGAAGGTACACACACACACACACATACCATATATATATATATCTATATATATATATATATATATATATATATAGATATATATATATATATATATTATATATATATATATACATATACATACATACACACACACAAATATTCGATATATATATGATATATATATATATATATACATATATATATATATATAATATATATATATATATTATATATATATAGTATATATATATATATATGATATATATATATTATATATATATATATATATATATATATATACATATATATATCTATACACTTGCGTGTGTGTGTATGTAATTGAATCATCATTTAAAATGACTATTTTTTTTACTTCTCTGAAAACACTCCTTAATATCTACCTTGGAACAAAGAAACAAACTTTATAGAGAGAGAGAGAGAGAGAGAGAGAGAGAGAGAGAGAGAGAGAGAGAGAGAGATCGCGCATCTGAAAGCTCTCCTTATGCTCCTGAGCGGAACAGTGTCGACTTGTAAAGTACAGGAACGCCAGCAATGACGGAGAAGAAGCCATTTAAGAGACTTCCAAGCCATCCGACCCAAAATAATGACATTCTTACAATGAGGAGATCACAAAACCATGATGTCTCGTAAGATAGCCCATTTTCTCCTTCTCTGCACTGGCTGCGATCCACCACAGTCGACTTAACCACCTTGGACATACTGTAATTCGCGACCCAGCATGCAAGTCGAGTGGATATTCGGAACTAATTCAGTCAAACGAAGTCGGCCGTTTGGCCAAAATGTCAGACGTTATTTCTGGATCTTTGCTGAGAAGAAAAATGTCAATCATTTTCTACGCAGCTCAGCTGGAGGTGAATTATCAAAAAGGGATTTCGTTCAGCTTTTGGAAAAATGTTACCCATTTATTAACTAAGAGTGAAAACCAGGAGATATTTGGTCGGACTAAATATGTAATACATTACGAGTTTGCTTTTTTTGTTCTAGTAGTGGTAATTATAATAATAATTATTATTATTATTTAGTAGCATCTCTTTCTCGCGATCTTTAAATGGAAAAATTAAGTCCACAGTGGTATATATGTAGTACATATATACTAAATAAAGGTAGCTTTCGTCAACTTGATCAGTTGGCCTCTTCAGCCTGGATAAACAAGAAATAATGATACATTTAGGAGAACATGTTTGAAAAATGGAAAAACCGCTTGTTATTCTTTCAGGTAACTCCAGAATTGCTCGATGGTCTATTAGCAATTCTCTGGGAACGTCGTGGCGCGGTAGAGACTATAGGTCGTCGGCCTTAGTGTTTGTTGGGTTTTCAAAACCGGCGAATTAGGTGGTTCTTACGTTATTAATTACATCAGCAAGCCATAATGGGGAAGCAGAAACAGGTGACGAGAATCTAAGCTTATTTAGGCAGCTAAACAAACCAACTTATTAGTGAGGAAATGATCTTGAGTGAATGGTTCATTATTCTCAAAAGTTCTCATTAAATTTATAAGGATCCCCCTATACAAACCTACGCTTGCCAGTATCGCTACTCTTGTACAGTATTTCAGCATTTAACCCGTCTGTCCCATGGTCCAGTTCTAAACTATGCTTTGCTACCATACTCTTCTGAGATTCTATTCTGCAATCTCGCTTATGTTCCTCTAAAATTTTGAGGACTTTCTATCAGTTTAGTCTAAACGGATAGAAAGTCCTCGTCCTGTTTCACCATAATATCTTTTATTGCAGTCTTTGCACGGTATTGAAGAAACACTTTCCTGTCGGTTTCTTGTAACCTGACTGCCTACATGATTCTTATAACTAAAGGCTAATTTCACACTTTGGATGATAAGGTTTTATGTTGTATGAATTTCATTGCTGCAGAAACTGATTGGTGATAAGGTAAGACGGAAGTGTAAGTGACATCTAATTTTTCCTTATTTTTGGGATTGTAGTAATTATCTTTTTTTCTGGAAAATGCTTTAGTTATGAAATGCTCTGGATAACCCAAATCAAGAAAAACTTTAGATATGAGTTCAAATTCCTTATCAGTATAACAAGGGTCACAGATTCTGAAAGGCAGGGGTTTTCAACCTTTTCCTCACACGTACCCTTTCGGGTATTTGTAATGTCAGTCATGTACCCCCTTCACTTTGCATAACGTGAAACAAACCAACTCAGAAAAACTGTACAGATGGGAAAGTAAGTAAACAACTCTCCTGATATACCCAGTAAAATTGTAAACAAACAATTCCATGAAAAAATAGAGAAATTTTGTTATAATTATTCACTTCTGGCTATGCAGTAAATGTTCAAGGTTATGGTATTGAGCTGCAAAATCACAATACATTAGTATTACCTCAGCTGCAAAGGTAGTTAATGAAATGGCTGAAACTATTTTCATTAACTATCCTAGTTGGCCGAGGAGCATTCATTCATTCGAGTGCCATGGGGAGCGTGTACCCCCTGACATACCATTGGCGTACCCCCTGGGGTACGCGTAACCCAGGTTGAAAACCCCTGTTCTTAGGGTTCTATAGTAGATTCACATCAACCGTGCATTTGATGTCTAGGCCCGTCCCTTACGACGCTCCTGATTGGCTGTTGATAAGCCAATCACAGGGCTGGAAATTCTCAGTCTATTTCGAGAGTTCAAATAGGCAGGATGTGTGTTCCTCCTTTCCTGAGGGATACGTCTTTCAAACGTATACCTAAGGAGAGGAAGAACACACTTCCTGCCCATGTGAACTCTCGAAAGAGACTGAGAATTTCCAGCCCTGTGATTGGCTTATTAACAGCCAATCAGGAGCGTCGTAAGGGGCGGGCCTAGACATCAAATGCACGGTTGAAGTGAATCTACTATAGTAACTAAATTCACTATGTCATTAGACTTAACACTTGAACTATGGTAGGACTTTATTTTTCCAATAATAATAATAATAATAATAATAATAATAATAATAATAATAATAATAATAATAATAACCACAATTGTCAACAATTACTCCTCAATTATCACTGACTTATCCAGCCAACAGTAATAATCGTCCTTCAAAAACAGCCTACGATAATCATCGTTAATTTCTAATCACCACTGGAGCCCACGGTTATATCTAATCAAATATAATCAATTATCACGGCCGTCAAATCCTTCTCAGCCAATCGGTGATTTGATTTTCCCCGGCTGTCATCGGCATAATTGGTTTTTATTTCCGTGCTTCTCAGTTGCTGCGTGGAAGGGAAATGTGTTTCATTGGTTTCTTGAATTTGCTTGTCCTTATTTGCTACTGAAAAATGTATCTTGCATACGTTAAGGCTTCATTACGATCGTTATTCCTCCTTTTCATATCTGTGCAAGTTTGTTTACTGAGCTTCATATAGGTAATAATAATAATAATAATAATAATAATAATAATAATAATAATAATAATAATAATAATAGCTGTTATTTCTTTTATAGTCCCCCCCCCGGCATTTATATCTGATCCGTTTTCTATCGCACATTTTCGCTCTAAAAAATTCCGATATGACTGTCAGTTGCTCATCAAAAAACGCAAAAATAAATGTGCAAAAAAAAATGAATTCGGGTAAAAATGTCAAAAAAACAATGGCGTTTAAATAATAACTTTCGCTACATTTCATCTGCTTTCGACATACGCCCTTTTTACCCTGTTACTCTTTTACAGGACTGAGGAAATTTAGGTGCGGGATTTTCGTATGTTTAAGGATTCTTAAATAGTAAGGTGGCCTTATGCCAGGCATGGGAGCTCATCCTTCGTAAAGCCTGCGCGTTAATGTTGATAATAATCAGGTCATTACTAGACACCTAAGACGCGCGCGCAAAAAAAAAAAATGCCAGCAATACCATTAAATGAGTTTTTAATGGAATATGATGACTTTGAAACACGTGAGACTTCTCTCTCTCTCTGTCTCTCTCCATATTTAAATATATGCATATACACATGCGAACACAATATAATTAAACGAGTTTTTAATGATTTAATGAAATTTAAATGTTTTAAACTAGGATAGACGTAAATCTGTCTCTCCCTCACACACATAATATATATATATATATTGTTACATTTATTGACTGCCTCGTCTTCCCAGCAGTATTCAATGTATTTTATTTCTAAAATAGCAGCCATATTCAACCAAATATCAGCTGATTTTAGGCGGGAACCCAAAGCACACCAGCCAGAGATAGGAATTTCCTGTTAGAAGGGGGAAATAAAGACTTCTCAGCCTTAAGGACGTATCCCAAAGGGAAGTGTGTAGGTAGCCAGGTACTTATTAGGCCTACGTCTTAAGCTCCTTCTTCCTGTGAACCCTCTGCTGGCTGTATGTTCTGTTTCCAGGATGCCCTGCCTTGGGGGGTTAAGCTGACCCCCAACACCCATGCTACACACCTGCCTTCGACCTCAGTCTCCTCCAGTTGTGACCTCGGACGGATGTCCAGCCACCAGCCTTCCATTTTAGGCCTGACAAGGCGTTACTTGCGCGCCCAGAGCCCCAGACCCGAGACAGTTGACACTGCATTTCTACAAAGGTCCACTGATCATGGCATCCAGGTACGTCTTGTGAAACAGTCATATTGCCAGTTCCTTACCTCCTAGTGTCATATTTACTCCCCATTTTCAAAATTCAAACTTCTAACTCTCAAATGAACATCCTTTTGTTCTCATCACTGCCTTGTGGCGCATGTTCCTTGTGTGATCGTCCCAGACAAATGAAGGCATTGAATATTTCATTTAATGCTAAGAGTTCCTCCTCAGTGTGTTAGACAAAGTGAGTAACTGTAACTTGTGCAAGAACTCTGATTATTTTGTGTCTAATCTGGGATTTCTTCCAGATTTCCTGAGTCACTTGTTCAAGTCTTCCCGCCCGCATGTGATGCTTTACCGCAAGACATATGAACAATTTTGAAAGCCAGCTTTTACATGAACCGCAAAATTTTTTTTATTTTAGCAACTATCCATCCCCTTGTGAGAGATAATATTGGTCCCCACTGGACAAGTTGCATTTACTTCCCAGGCTATTAAGCAGCCTCCTGTAAATAAATGTATGTAAAGTAACTAGCTGAGTTTTCTGGCGACCTCCTCTAGACTAAATGAACACTATAAATCCTTTTAAGGTAAGTTCAACTAATTTATTCTGCATTTTCCCTCAATTATTTTCGTTTACGTATTTGAACCCCTTCAGGCCAGGGCTTAAAACGTAACAATATATATATATATAGTATATATATATATATATATATCTACACATACATGCATATACAGATAACTATACTATTTAGGACCATAACTTCACATACTCAATATTGGGGGTTGGGGGTTGGGGGGAGGTGAATGTCCACTGGGGGTTATATGCCAGGGATACTGAACACGACACAGCAATCAAGGAAAATGCCAGTTATCTGAAACCCCTTGATTTAAAACAGCGATTTAAAAAAGGGAGAACGTATTCATCAACGTCAAATTTTTTTTTCGAAAGTAATTCAAAATGAATTTACTCTTAATGGCTCTGTCCGTATATACGTTCATTTGGCTCGGTTTTCAATCGTGTCTATTATTCTTTTTTAACTGACGGAAAGCGTTTTTAATTACTGGTATTTCCACGGTAATTACGTTTACAGTTAGAGTTCATTGTCATCAAATACAAACTTTTGAAACTGATGAAGATATGTATTCAGTCTAGGTAAATTACAGTATATATTTCCGCATGTGACTTTTACTAGAAATGGATATTGAAAACATGAATCGGTTTCCTGACAATACCAGTTCAATTTCCAATCCACATTTCCAGTCTTTCGCGAAGCATAAAAAGAAGAGCGTAAATAATTCACAATTTTAGAAGTAGTAAGGTGGAAAAAGAAGACAGCAAAAAGACAAATACACAATTTCTATAGGCGTTTGAAAAATAGAGAGAGAGAGAGAGAGAGAGAGAGAGAGAGAGAGAGAGAGAGAGAGAGAGAGAGAGAGAGAGAAGAGCAAAATAAAAAATACACAATTTACAAAAGTGTTTGAGAAACTCTGGAGGGAGTTTATCTGACATTTGAAAAGATTTTTACGTTTTCAGTTCACGATTAAGAGAAATAAGAACTTTTAAACAGAAGACCCAGCGAGTCTTTACAGTTTTCTACCTGAACGATTAAAAAAACATATACACAAAAAAAAGAATGCCTAAATACATACGTAACTATGTATCATCAGTGTGTTTTTTACGATACTCTTAAAGATCTAATCATTATTATAATCATTATTCAGAAGATGAAACCTATTCATATGGAACAAGTCCACAGAGGCCACTGACTTAAAATTCAAACTTACAACGAAATATGGTGTTCATGAGGAAGAAGTAAGACGAGGTAAAGGGAAATACAGAAAGAAGAGACCACTTAAAAAAAATAAAAAATTAATTAATAAATTATCAAATAGATACAAATGTATTAAAATGCAATGAGAATAGTAAGATCGTAGTAATGCATTGCACCTCCGCTTGAATTTCTGAGGAATAAAGGACCTTATTTTATACAGATGAATGAGTACAGTAGCAGGCTGAAATGAGGTAATAACGGAAGAAAAAATACGCACTATGACGTAGAATACAGTACAACCGAGCTGAAAAAACGGCCTGGTTAAGGCTTGGAAAATGAAGTTTTATATTTACTCTCAATGAAAAAAGTTTTTAAATGCTTTCTACAAGCAACGTTCATTAACCTTGGCTAAACAACTAACCGTCTTGTTCACAAGCAATCTAACTTTTACACTAACAACGAGCACTAACAACGACTTCCAAGCAAAGAAACTAAATGCACCTAACCAAAGACGCAGATTTGCAAATGTTGCAAAACACGAATATACGAGGCCATATCTTTCTCTTCTATAAAATATTTTTGGCTACTGGCCAATGGTGAGCTATACACAATAGTCGGTCACTTCCCTTGGTCAAGTTTATAGCTCGTGAGAAGAACTAGAGGCTTTTGAGAATGTTGATAATTCCACGGATTAAGAGTCAATATAAAGTAGTTTGAGTCTGAATGCGTGTAAATGTACAAACATATTCATTTCAAGCTAAAAGCTTAGTGAGGGTTATCGGATGTATATACAAAATACGCACACATACATACAATCGCACACACACACATATAATATATATATATATATATATATATATATATATAGCCTATATATATATTATATATATATAT